>NC_089539.1:8358432-8693151 GCF_963924715.1 Thunnus thynnus | reverse complement strand
TGGCGTCTTCTGTGGCGAAAAACACATTTGCTGGCGGCCATGACAGAGACAGAAAGAGTATGTTTACATGTGATCCAAAGATTAGATTATAACCAGATTAAGGCAAGACCTAAATCTTTTCAACTGTCATGTAAACACCTTAACCAGGTTAACTTAACTGAATTAAAGTCAAAATCAGAGCAAGCATAACTGACCTGGATTACTCATCACTCTTTGAATTATGTGCCTTAATGGTTTTCATCATAAAAAGTCAGTTTTGCTTCTCTTAATGTTTTATTACCCATCCTCCCTGACATTAACTCAACTATCAAACACATAATGTATAGGAATGCAGGGAAAATTGGGTTATTCGGATGATCCTAAATGCTCTGATGATCTTTGATCTTAATCTGGGTTACACAGCGGAACAGAAAGACAAATTGTTGCCGGAGTGAAGCTGCAAACACACCTGCACATAAACTCATGCTTACATAGGAATAGTTTACTCAAGATAGCTCTAAGCTGTGTTAAACTATGCTATATAAATGAGCTGTCTTGACATTTCACCTGAAATAGCAACATTTTAATGAATATTTAGAGTAGTTTAAAATGAACAAAGTGTTTTATTTAAGAAAAAAAGATGAAATGCTTTACTATTTATATAATAGGAGGTAACTTAAGTCTTCGAGGAGTAAAATTTTACAACTTTAACAGACTGGATCGTCTACATTATGGAGATGTTCAAAAAAGACTTCCCGAAAAGCAGAATTTTTGAATACGACTCCTCACTTATTTACACCCTCTTGATACTGCAGCTTTTGCTTTTCAGTCTGGCTATTCCCCCTTCACACTGACAGAGCCAACATACTCCATTACGAAATGATGATGTTGATATTTTGATGATCAATTCATGTCTGGTTGAGCTGGGCCATGTGTCTGGACACATTTTCATCGATTCCTTCTAAAGACGGTCCAATCATTCCAAAGCGAAGAGGGCCGTGCCAAGATTACGGGCAGTCTCTTGTCAAAAAAAAAAAAAAAAAAAAAAGGCAGGGGCACTATAGAGTGGCTTGAGAGAGGAGACAGAGATAGAGAGGGAGATGTATCAAAAAGCTTTTTGTCCAAGCCCACCTCGCACCACCACCTCCGCAAGGTTAGCCGCTAAAAGTACCAATTACTGGCTTGTTGTTGGGGAGAACAGCGCTTGGCAACAGTTGCCGCGGTGGCCGGGCCTCTGTGTAAACACTAAAATCCCTCTCCTCCTCCTCCTCCTCATCCTCCTCCTTACTTTCTAGCCCCCTCCCAGTGTTCCCTGTCTCCCACTGAAGCAGAGGATCGCGGTGAGCAACAGAAAGAGTGTGTGTGTGTGTGTGTGTAAGACTCTCAGTCCCTGGTCGGTCTCAACGTCCACAGCGACTTCTCATTCAGAAGCTGCTCCAACTTTAGTTAATAATAAACACGCAGACCACTAGGCAGGCTAGGGGGACACCAGCATGCCTCACACACTCACACAGAGTGAATCAAACTGAAAGTATTTGGCAGACACTCACACACTCCTCAGCATCATGACATCGACTTCTGAGAGATATGAGACTGTTATTCACCTTGCAATTAAGTTAAGTTTTTGGGTGAAGCGACAAGGGACATATGGTCCTCCCCTAAAGTGCTGTGACAATCACAGACGTGTCTTTAAACACATTTCGGGGCGACACACCTGTTAACTGAAAACCACACAAACACACACACACACAAACAATATCGGTTGCCAAAACACCTAAAGACTAACTGTGGAGAGGGTTTTATTTTTGTCTACTTAAAGTTAGATGTAGTTTTAGGGGAAAAAAAAGCTTTAAAGAAAAGGACACATTTGTTTTTTTTTTCTCTCTCTCATGTAAATGTGTTGCAAGTGTGCTGCAAGAATATGAAAAAAGAGGGATTTTAACTAACAGAAAACAACAGATGTAATGGGATCTTTTTTTTTTCACTCTAATATTAGGTACTTGGGATTGTATGGATGCATAGCAACATGTTTCCATTAAATGTGATGTTCTAAGAATAGGCCACTGCACATAAAGCGAAAATTTACAAGGGTGTCAGTCAACAATTTAATAAATTGAAAATCCATTTATCTGAATACAGAGTTCTGCCCTTCACTCCACTGCCTTTCCCTAACAGATGGTGTTGTGGGTGCTTATGTCCAATTTGATTTGAACCAAACCCTCAGCCAATTTTTACACTGGCATGAAATCTCAGCGAGCCAGATCCACACACTGGCAGTCAGAAATAGCAGCGGAGAGGGCGCGACATTGTGAAAGAACGATGAAGGGCAAAATCTGGAGCGACATTCGAGAAAGTCGCAGAAAAACTTTCCTTGTTGTTTCATTTTTCTTATGTGTGTGTGCGTGTGTGTGTGTGTGTGTGTTGTGTGTGTGTGTGTGTGTGTTTTTTTTCCCTCCCCTCCTCTGCATGTTGTTTTTGTGCCGAGCTGGAGAAATTAGCGATGCTATCTTAATGCTGTGTTTTTGCGGGAGAGAGAGAATGTTCCTTTCACACACACAGACACACACACACACACACACACCATTTTCCCAATTGCCTCTGTGACCTCCATTATCATTAAATGGTCTTTGATAGCATCTAGACATTTGAATCCACTGCGGACTAATTCAGCTCGGCCCCTGATACCCGCTGCCACTGCACCTTATTAGGGACAAGCTATGGGACTGAACACAGATCCCATTTTCATTTTACTGCCTCATACTTTACAGGCTGAAGAGCCCAAGTGTCAACTGTGGTACTGATAACCACCAAATACTGCCTGCTAATTGCCTGGTTAACAAACAGAGCCTCATGAGAGACTTTTGAATAGATAATAGAGGTTCACATGCAACAATGGCTCATTCTGTATTTACAACTCAATGTATTCACTGAGGATCTGCTGAAAAGCTGCTCTGACAAGTGTATTGTATCCTATTGCTGCTGTCAGGTGAAAACCTTGTATCTTCCGGATCTAAACTTTTCAAAAAGACAGAAAATGCTTTTTTTTTCCTAGCAGTTTCTAGCTGAGAGACGATGTATTTTTTTGCATGATCTAATATGTTTTGAGACTGTTTTACAGGCCGTAGAGGTCAAAGAGTTGACTTAACCAATAGAGATTCATGATGTAATCTATCAAGTAATCCATGAAAATCCTTAAAATTAGTTGCTTACAGTCAGATCCCGCTGTCATTTACGAACTGTTGAAACCTTTAGTTTCATGGAAAAATCTGATGTATATCACATCGACCTGTGAATAAACCAATCAGATAAGCTAAAAGAAGCTAAAAAAGAATCACAAAAAATAAAAGGTGCAAATTCTGCTTGCTCACCCCGGTGTCAGGGTGAGGAGAGGGTTAAATTGTCGGGGCCGGCACTCTTTTAATGCACGCACATCTCTCCCTGTCAAAAGCATCCTGTTAAAGTAGGCCAAGGCATGTGTATTGGTGTGTGTGTGTGTGTGTGTGTGTGTGTGTGTGTGTGTGTGTGAGTGTGTCGTACACAGTGGCTCAGGCTGCTGTAATGGAAAATGACACTTGCAATCTGTCTCGTGGCAATAACCCCTCTTCAGCGCTCTTGTCTCCACTCCACACACGCACACACACACACACACACACACGAATGCGCGCGTGCACGCTTGCACACACTCAATGTCTCTGTCACTGCAGCGACCCCCGGGCCGTCCTTGTCACTGCACAGCTTTATTGCATCACTTTAACGTGACAACAAAAGAAGGCATTGTGTATTGGGCCTGCCGTGTATAGGAGGGGAACGGACCCACGCATTAACTACGCGAGAGACAGAAGGAGAACACACATACACACACACATACACACACACACAGTGCTGCGTTTTCTCTTGCGAGTCCCCCTGCGAGTGACATTTTTCGTCTGCCTGTCAAAGCAATGACAGAGAGACAGACAGAACAGCAAGACACTGCTGACACACTAATGCTGCTTTGCATGTTGGAAGCCTATTCAAACAGGGCTGAGCTGTGACTTTAACCTCCCCTGTGCTTGTGTGTGTGTGTGTGTGTGTGTGTGTGTGTGTGCGTATGCGTGTGTGTTTGTGCATGCAAGACTGATGGGTAAAGACTGTTATTTCTGACGCTATCATAGTTTTGGCCCCGTGTCGGCTGTTTGATTGACAGTTGGCTTGGCTGTAGAGTGCCTTTGCGTTGCCGGACGGCGGAGGCGGGATCCGCCTATTCTAGTTAACGCAGACGCTGTTGACAAGTGCAAACAGACGTACACACATGCACATGCACACGCACACACTCATCCCCCCCCCCCCCCCCCCTCCTCTGTTTACGTGTCTGTTTCAGTCTTGATAGTCGTCTCTGTCTCTTTTTGTCTTTCTTCTCTATGTGTGAATGTTTGTTCCATCTGTGCGTCGATCGGCCTGAGACAGAGCGCGTTGTAAAGTCTTAAGAATAGACCACATTGTCTTGTGTGCTGCTCAAAGATAGGGCGACAGACATGTGAGAACCATTAGACCAATGGCAACAACAGTCCAAACAGCGCTGGAATGCTCTGCTGACTAGCATGTGTGTGTTCATGTTTGTGTGTGTGTGTGTGTGTGTGTGTGTGTGTGTGTGTGTGCCTGCGAGTGTTTGTGTGCCTGACCTGTAAATCTTTTCCTACTCCCCAATTTTCCTGGCAAGATCTCATAGTTTTCAGGCAAAGAAAAAAAAATTTTTGATTGGTTGATGAGATTTGCCTCGTCAATAACGGCTGATGCTGCTGCTTAGGTCACATTTAGATCACTTAGCCATCTGTGGCTAACAAATAGGAAGAGTAGAACTCACACAAATTAAATGACAATAACAGAGTTGGCGAAAGTACATACTGTAACTGAGTTGAAATTTAGCTCTTAAATTTCCTTTTTAATATGTACATGAATGGAAAAACACTCAACTGGATAAAAGAAAAACAGGCAATTTTACACATGAAGTTCAGTTAACTAGTCACAAGGAGTATATATATACGCATATATATAACCTGTGAAAATAGTTGTGTAACGTCTTCTGGCATTTGGGAGGCGGGGCGAGTCTAATGAAAGATGCTACCAGTTGCATTATGGAAAATGTAGGCTCCAGTGTTTTTGGACCTTGACCCACGCTTGAGACTAAAAGTCAAAATATCTGAGCTCTGGCTGCTGTGAGTATGACCACCCGTATTTATATCTGTCTCTTGTGAGTTCCCCAAACTAGTAGGAGTGCAATACTAAAATTGCAGGAGTAGTTTGTAACTGTGCCACTGTGTCAATTACATGCCTTTCCAAGAAAAAGTCCTCCCAGTTTCCTGATTTTGCTTAACTAATAAATGATCTGGATGTTTATCAAATCAGATTTTTCTATTAACAAATGGTGGTTCTGCTTTCATTAAATAAATCCCGTTTTAATCTAATCATTCATATCTTTATCGCAACAATTTAATATATCAGTTCTTGTTATACTTTAATCAACTTATTATATCATTTTTGAGTTCAACCTCTCATACACACAGTTCCTTTTCTTCCTGAACATTCCTTTGGTCTTTGACCCCCTTCTTCCTCCTCCCCCCGCCATTCCCCGACAAGACACCCATGACTCTTTGAGTGGGCTAATTGTCTTAACAACGTTTGGCTCGGCAAAGACTGGAGACTACAGTGGGGTATGATAACCTTGGCCCTAACCTCGTTAGTGTAATCAAGCAAACCAACAAAACGGACGAGGAGGGCGTAATCACCAGTAAACTGGGGGGAAAATGTGGTTTGGTTAGTGGGTTAGAAAGGGGGCTAGAAATCCTGTGTTCGCCTGTGTTTTCACATAGTAAACTGATACGGGTGGAGGGTGGGGATGTGTGGGGGGGTGGGGGCATCGGAGGGCTAGACAGAGGGCTCAATGTTAGAGAGTGTGTTGGGTGTGTGTGCTTTTGGGTGTAAGAGTGTGTCAGACAAACCGACATGACCTAACAAACAAGTGTCCAGTGTCTTAGTGTGGACGGCTCCTTGAACCAGCATCACAAGACTGTCTAGTGTGAAGCTTGCAAACAAACATGAGTACATGAGTTCAGTTTGAAAGAGAGAGAGGGAAAGAGAGAGAGAGAGAGAGGGAAAAAATGTGTGTTTGAGAGAGTGGGAGAGAGGAAGAGAGACAGACAGAAACCAAGAGGAAGAGAGTTAAAGATAGATCAAAAATCTGCCAGAAGGAAAAGATGGATAGTGGAATGTTTCCCCTGATACTTTACGTCTATGAATGAATGCGTGTGTATAAAATGGACCCTGATACCAACTTACCACTCTGAAGCCCACTACCCGCCATCTGACACACACACACTCATACACACACACACACACAGGAAGCTTGTGAACTCAACCCACATATAAAGAAGCCCTAAATAGCGCTGTTACACACCACTTAAACACTGCTGATCATTGATATTCACAGTTAATCATCATTTTACTCACAAATTCCATCAACAAAGATTCTGATTCTAAATTTAAGGAACCGTCAGGCGGCAAAAGGGCTGCGAGCGTAGGAAGGTGCCAAAAAAGAGGGTGACGCATGCAGACACACAGACACTGATGATGGATGTATCGGGAGAGAGTTTTATGGTAACGTGTTGAAATGAAGCAGGGAGGATGTTTGTTCGTTTGTGTGTTGCCTGGGCAGGGTGGATGTTTTGGAGAAAAGAAAGGAACAAGTGAGTGTGAGAGTAAGCGAGGTTAAGAGGAATGGAGGGAGGAGGGTGAAGGTAGAGGTAGAAATCATGTGTTGCCTTAGGAATGGAGAGTTTGTCCAGCGGTAAACACAGTTACCGGCCAAGCGAACATAAACAGCCTCACTGAAGGTTTACTCACTGAATACAGAGGTACTGTCTTCAAGAAAACATACTGTGATAAGATTCTATGAATAAAAACGTTTGTGTGAAAATTCTGTATTTTAGTCTTTATCCGCTAAAGACTAATGAAATGTAGGATCTTTGAGAATATGGCTGTAAAATAATGTTAATTACAATTACAATTGAGTCCTTCATTTCAAATCTTACTTAAGTAAAAGTACAGAGGTATAGTTGGCAAAAAAAGTAAAAGTATTGGCTCTATATAAAATATGGCCCCTGTGTCTTATGTATTATAATTATGACATTATTTGACTATTAATGATGAGTAAGCAGTATTTTACAGTTGTTGTTGGTTGGGATGGAGCTAATTTGAACTACTTTATAAACAGTTAGGTAGGTTAGTCCAGTGGTTCCCAACCTAGAGGTCAGGCCACTGCCAACGGGCCACAAGATAAATCTATTGGGGTAATAAAATCTTTTCTTTTTTCTTTGTAAAAATATTACTCTATGCCTCTATGGGCCTCAAACAGTTATTTAAATGAAACCATCCAAACCAAGTTTAGTCTCTTTGACTGTTGACAATCTGAAATGTGACACAGTGCCCCAAATAGACACTGCTGTTTTGTAAGGGTCAGGTCATAAGCTAAAAACACTGGGGACCACTGGTTTAATCTTTGACAATGCACTGTATTTTATAGGCTTATCATGTGTTTTAATATAAACGCTTCATCTGAAAAGTAACAGCTGACAGATAAATGTAGAGGACCAGTTTTCCTCTCTGAAAATGAAGTAGCAAAAAATGGAAATACTAAGTAAGTAGTACTGAGTAAAATAGGTAAGGTACTTAGGTACAGAACTAGAATAAATGTACTTTGTTACTTTCCACCACTGCGTATTTCACAGTTATACATCACTGTCTGAAGGAATTTAGTAAGGGTTCAAGATCACAGCAAGTCTAATTAGTCTGAAACTGTTTGAAAAAAAAGGACTGATTTTTAGCTTATTACCTAACTTGAATATCTCCAAAAACATCTCCAACTCTCGAAACAAGTCTTCAGTCATTTTTGTAGGAAAATCACAAAAAAAGGTAACACTGAATTCCAAGAATAAAGCCCCTTTGAATAAAGACTCTGGTTGTCTAGGTGAGTCTATAGCAACTGTGTATTAATGATCACTGTAGTATCATAATGTTGCTTTTATACTCACTGACTGTGATGTTTTGGAAAGGCTACAGAAACACACACCTGGGTTACAGACAAGACTGGCGTACAGCAGCTGATTTGCTTTGTCGGTATTACAATGAGCCAAGAGGGGCTGTGTTTGTGTGTGTGTGTGCGTGTGCATGCCGCCCTGTGTGTGCACACTTGCATCTGAGTGTGCGTATGTTTAGATATTAGAGTGTGTATGTGTGTATGTGTGTGTGTGTGTGTGTGTAGGTGACAGCTCCAGCCCCAAACTGACTGGCATCTGGCGGTGGCAGTTGTTTTAACAGCTGAGCTGACAGCATTAATCCGAACGCACCCAAATCAAAAGGAGACAACACCTGTTCACTGCTCCTGAGCCCAGCCGAGGAAGAGACGAGGGAGAGAGGGAGCGAGGGAGGGGAGGGGAGGGGGGGGCGAGGGAGAGGGAAGTATGAATGGAGGCAGGGAGTGAAAGAGATGGAAGGGGAGTGATTAGAAGCAGGTGGAGAGAGTGACAGGGACAAAGGGAAGTATAGGAGGAGAAGGATGGAGGGAAGGTGGCAGAGAAGAGAAATAGAAAGTAAGGATAGGGCAAGGATGGAAAGCAAAGGAGAGAAAAGAGAGAGAGAAGAGGATGAGGTAGGAGAAAATAAGAGGATGGGGGGAGAGGAGGGGGGGGAGGGTGGGAGGATGAGAGCGGGCATGCTGCCAGGCAACACACACACACACACACACACACACACACACACACAGCACTCTTTCCCCTGAGCGAAGCGGAAAGGGGCAGTGGGCCAAACGAGGAGGGAGGGGTGAAAACAGAGGGATGGGAGGGGAGAGGTGAATGGATGGATAAAGGGATCCCACAGGGAGAAAGAGAGAAGGACGGCTGGAGAGAGGAGGGAGGGACAAGGGGGAGCAGGCAGGCAGACAGAGAAGTACAGCAATCTATCCAGAAGAGCATCAGAGCTCCGACATGAGTGGCTGGTGATGACTGCTCTGCTAGCCAAGCAGCAGCGAAGGAAAAGAATGCAGCAGTGGCGGAGCGGTGGTGGTGGTGGTGGTGGGAAGGGAGGGGAGGGGAGGGGGTGGGGGTGCTGGAGATGCTTGTCTCCCAACATCTGGCTCAAATAAGGCCGGGCCGCGCTGTGGCTTCGGGGTCGCGACCCCTGTGGCTGACAGCATAGACACCACCACTTCATCTGCAGGACCCGCCCTCTGACCAGCCAGCCAGGGGTTAATTAATATAGACCCTGTGGCTTCAAAGACTGACACAGTGACTGGCTGACGGAGCGGCTGAGTGACTGGCTCCCTGGCTGACTGAATGGATGTCTGACTAGCTGGCTGATGCATTGTAGGACTGGCTTCCTCACCACTCGACTGACTTGCAGTTCTCTGAGTGACTGAAGTGCTAAAGCTACACAATAGCATACGCACCACTTTGGTATCTGTCATGTAAGAGATAGCGGAAACAGTAGGGGGTGGCCTGTGGGTGGTGATTACGTGGATTGCTGGCATGCTTCCTTTCGATATCCCCGATGCATCATGGGTAGCTAGCTATGGATCCTCGGTCAGGTCACACAGGCCGGTTTGTTCGTCATCATGTGTGGGGCAACTTACTGTACAGTATATGAATGTTTTTGCTGCCGTGCGCAGACAATCTAACACAAGTGTGCGGTGACACACAACCAATCCCACTCCTCCACTCAGCCTGTTAAAGCGCCTCTACATCCATGTCATGTCAGGCCTTAAATCCTGCGCTGGACGCTGCTGACATGGGCGATACGGACTACAGCTCTGATGCTTTCACATGTGTGTGTTGCAGCTGAGATGTTAAATTGCGCTAAGCAGATTGTGCTACTTTGCACACAAGCCTACATGGATTATACAGGGGGAAACCGGGGTGTAGTCTCTGTCACACGTATATAACAACATTCAGTATGTGGCATGAAGATTCATACACATAGACTTGCCTGTATGGAGTATATAAGTACACGCACTGAATCTCTGTCTTGCAAAAACACAGTCACAGCTAATAAGCTCTAACACAGAGCTTACTTACAGTCTATTTAAAGTACATTCATAGCCTACAGTAAGCTTACATGCTGCCATGAAGGTGCCACCATGAAAGGCTTCATGTGTACCTACAGTTTAGAACCTGTTTATATGGGTCACATAAGAAAACACACGAACGTCTGCGTACAGTACATTCATGTACATACGCATCACAATACGTAAAATCAATCTGACTTTTATTGTGCCGGGAAGTGTGCTTGAATATGATCTTCTTGCCGTGCCTGGTATCACAGCATTACAGTACGTGTTTAGCCTAGTTGGAATGATTGTGTTTTACAAATTCAAAAGCATCCATTTAAAGCTCTATTGATTGTATTAGTTTCACTTTCTGCTGTTGCACATTGATTCATGGAACAAACACTGATATATAAGAAATTGTTCTAACTAAAAGTATAAAACATACATTTTATTTTACAACTTCTACCTATTCCACTCATTATTTAATAAGTTTTAATAAGTTAACTTAAAGCTTTAATGCACACACACACTCTAACATTTGCATGTTGTTGGCAGCACCATGATACCTTTTTTATATTTTGCGATGGCACGATGTCAAGATGACAAATCGAGCGTTTCATTCCGAAATGTGACATCCACCTACGCACAAAATAACTCCATGTCAGTTCACTACTCAATGGAAGATCATTGAAGTTGTTGGCTAACACGATAATTCTTCTAACAAAGTAAAAATGTTCAAGGGTGTAGCCATTTGACCTTTTGAAAAACTGGTTGAACTCCAAGCGGCAATTCCTTTCCACAAAGTATTTTTTGTTGCTTAAGTGGCTTAATGAAAAGTTTTAAGATTTTTCAGCTGCATTTGATATCCTTTTGATAAAGTAATTGAGGGATAAATGAAAGTCGGCGCACTTTACACAAAACTCATTAATCTTGCAGCCATTTTGCAGCATAAAAACATTCCTCTGTCTCTCCATGGGAATGGGAGAAAAGACCAGAGAGGAAAATAAGAGAAAAGGGAGAAAAACAACAACAGGGTGTGCAAATGAAGAGAGTTTATGAGAAAGCTGAATAGATAAATCATGGATTCCACTGATTTGGTCATGGGACGTGGTGTTGAATGGTAGTGAATGGGTGAATGCCAAAACGCTGGGGCCCGTCTAATATTTGGGCGTCTGTGACAGGAAGTCTTTATGTCGGACAGTCTGACTCACACAAATACACCCAAACATATTCATATAGAGTGTATGACCCCAACAGGAAATGCACGTATACATTCTAGCGTAAAGAAACACACACAAACAAACATTACCCCTACCTGCCTCATCACACACACACACACACACACACACAAATACACTCATACACTCAAACACAGTGTACTGTAGGACAGTCAAACTGTGAGTAGGTCACAATTGCTAAGCTATGGAAGCTCTGGCTGATTCATGAACCTCAGGCCTTTGTCCTTAACTTAATGCCACACCGGGAGGCCAATAACACACACAGACACACACACACCATCAGGAAAACCACAGGACCCTCTCTCCTCTCTCTAAGCCCCTTTATGCTCCTGTATTGGACAAAAGCTGGGGCACTGCTTTTCCCAAAAACACACACAGACACACACACACAGACTAACACACACACACACATGCACACTATTCATCTCCTTAATATCGCTCATCTGGACTGGGAAGAATGGCAGAAAAGGAGTTTCATCCCCACCGATTGTCTCGTGCAAGGCTGGAGAGAGAATGCCACGAAAAGCAGACGCAAAACAATTCAATAAGAAAAGTGACTTGAATGCGCCTTTCATCGAGCCAACAATGGCCGGCCCCACAATAGGCCTCAGGTTCGCCCCATGACGTTGCCGGTTTCTCATGCCACAAAAGACAAAAAAACAAAAAAAAAACAAAATAAAAACTCCGAATTGACCCGATTTGAATTGTGAGCCATGTCCATGATGATTTCACCCCCCGTCTACTACAAACGCCGTGAAGTTAACTGACATAATGACACTTGGATAACTGAGAAGAATGACAGATAAAATGATAGATAAAAAGGAGATGGTTTTCATACATAAGCAGCAAGAAGCGTGAGCTCTTTGCCCGCTTCAAAGTTGGTTTCATTTGTTCAAAAGGCCGCCTTTTTTTTTTTAAATGTGATCTTTCTAAGCAAGATTAGGACAGGATAGGAGGGCTTGCATTAATATAAACAAATGGAGTGCAAATCTCCCCAGTAAGTGGTTCAAGGCAGAGTTAGTCTCATAAGCATGATGTCAACTTCTCTTTAGCGAATGCTGACCGTGTATTTAGAGCTCTTTAATTGGTGAACAGGAGGACAAATCTTGCTTTTTCTCACTCGGCCGAACTCTCTCTCTCTCTCTCTCTCTCTCACTTGTAGTGAATTAAAAAAGAAAACAATTCTCTTTTTCAGCCTCCCCTTCTGTTTCGTTTCACTCGCCTTCCTTTTCCCAAGCGCGAGAAGAATGATCGTGACAAACAATGGCTGTGAGAGTCCTGCTGCACTTCATGTTAATTTATACATCTAACTAATTACCGACAAAGGGTGGAAATCACATAAAGACGTTCGCCCGCTCCCACGCTAGGGCTGTGAACCTGCTGCTGTATGTGTGCGTTTAGTGTCCTTGCTTGTGTGTGTGTGTCTGTGTGTGTGTCAGTCCACAAATTCCCCTTAGGGATGTGTGCTTAAAAGTTGCAGGTCCGTGTGATGACTTGCAAGGGTTGTATATGCTATTGTTGATGTTTATAGTGTGTGTGCATCTGTGTGTGTGTGTGTGTGTTTGACATAACCCCCCATATAGCAGAGCAGTGGAGGGATTAAGCAAAGTGAAGGAGAGGAGGGGGGGTGGGAGGGGAGGGGGTGGACTGATGGACGGATGAACGAGAGACGGCCTTGGTCCCTCCACTTCTCCGGCTCTCTTTTTTTCCTCCCTTTCTCTCTCTCCTTCTTCTTGGCAGAATGTATCCGCCCTTCCCATTGTCACCCATTGGAGTGTACGGAGGCGTGAGGGAGCTCCGGCCACTGTGTGCTTGTGTGGCACAATGGCCTCGCCTAAGTGCTGTCCTATAAAATGCCTCAGTGCGCTCTAAAAGCAAGCCCTGGGTTTCCTCCCTGCCTTGAAAATAGATGAAGTGCAGTGCGTGCTTGTGTGAGTACGTGTCCGAGCGCGTTTGTGTGTGTTGTGTGACATCTCATTGTCACTTCATTGAGTTGGCATTTTCAGTATGGAAACCAGTGCCTTGGAGCGACTTGAAACAGCAAGTACGCTCAACCATAAAAACACCATTCTGGTTGACCTCAAGGTTGCCGGCACGGCTGTAAACCTGTACACAGTGCGTGTGCGTGCGCTTGAGTGTGTGTCTCCTCTTGTTTCCCCGCACGTGCGTCCGGATCAAGGCCATAAAATATAGAGGCCAGGGTCTGACCCTGGAGCTGCACTCTGACTCAGTAAAACAACAAGAATATTGCCATTTTTCGACCCCAACTAGGTGACCGCCAAGAGAGGCAAGCGGCTACCAAAGCAACGGAAGCTCAAAGCAGAATTATTCAAGAACAGATTCCTTGCACTAAGTTATTGTTATATGGTAGGACATGAAAATTGTAAAACATTACAGCAGATCTTACAAGGTTAGAATTTTAAATCGCTGCTGTATCAATATGATCAGTTTAATCTTTTCATTGTTAAAACATAAAAGTACACTGTGCTAAAACGTCTGACATCATTTAGGCCAAATGTCTAAATCCCTCAGATCACGAGTTGTAGGTTCACTCAGAAGATACAAAGATCTAGTTAATGACCTTTATTTACTCTGCTGTACAAGTTACACTGGAAAAAAAGAGAGAAAACATAATACTGAGTCCTGAGGCTAAGAAGCCCCAGTGACGGGTAGCTGTAGCTGGGTAGCAGAGGGTCAGCAGAGGGGTCCAGAGATGGAGCTCAGCTGGCACTTAATGTGAGCCACTTTCAGTCTAAGCTGTGAGGGGAGAGAAGGAGGAGAGGAGAGAGGAGAGGAGAGGAGGAGAGGAGAGGAGGAGAGGAGGAATGAGGCTGAGTGTCTGGTGAATGTCCAGGGCAGTGGAGGCACCACTCCAGGGGCCGAGAGGAACATCTGTGCCCCATTTAGTGATGTTTTCTCCTCCTTTTAATTCCCCTCGTTTTTCTTCTCTTCTATTTTGCAGCTCACTGTATATCCATCTATCTATCCATCCATCTATATATCCATCAATCTAGTGCAAGTCTCTTTTCCCGCAGGTGTTCTAATAGATTATCACCAGGCCTTGCTCTGCAGCACAGGGGTCACGAGGGGTTAAATGGCGAGTCCAAGGGAACTATCCAGCCCAGGTGTGTGTGTTTAGCCGTATGTGTAAGCGTATGTGTTCATCCTGGACGCGCGGCAACCTCTCTTGGGTTTTAGCACCGACTCTCCTCTCGACCCTGCGCCTCCCGTGACGCTCTGCACTCTGCTCTCATTATTCCACGTAATGACACACACACACACTCCAGCACGAGCCGCTCGCCCAGCGGCCTCTCGCCTTGACTCCAGGCAAACAAACACAAACACACACACACGTACACACAAGTCAGCAAGGCAGTGTCATGGCATTCTTATCTTCGCTGTTCCTCCCTGTCGCTCCTGAAGAATGTATTAAAGATGGGGCTAGCTGTGTGTGTTTGTGTGTGTGTGTGAGAGAGAGTGTGAGTGTGCATCTCCAGGGTAGCAGGTGGCCGGTAGAGTAAGACAGGAGATGAATGGAGAGAGCAGGAGAGTGGTGGAGCATGGTTAGGCCAGGCCATGGGGGACAACATGGCTAGTCATTTATTAGCAGCCTACACACACGCACACACCTTGCATGCATGCAGCTAAATGCAGTACTTCCCCTAAAACACACACACATGCACACGCATCACTAATACATATGCAAATACATATACACAAGTATACATGCTCCCAAAGGCTTAAACAGCACACGCACGCACACACACACACACACACACACATTGACCTAGTATCTACCACTCTACATTCATCTAGCCTAAGTAGAGCAACACTAGCCACAGACACTAAACTATATCTTTCAAACTTAAGCCATACTTTTTGTGTGTGACTGTCTATATGTGTGTGTGTGTGTGTGTGTGTGTGTGTGTGTGTGTAAGTGTGATGTCTAGCTCAAGGCCTGCCTTGGATAAGTGAAGCTTCTCATTCTGTTTCGAGATGTTTATCGTTTTCTGACCCATTTTGTGTCTTTGGCCCCTTGTTCACATCCCTCTTGGTGTTAATGTTCCTCCACACTAAATGTGTATGTGTGTGTGTGTGTGTGTGTGTGTGCGTGTGTATCATTGATCCAGCTGGAAGCGGTGTGTGAGCATGTGTGTGTGTGTGTGAGATAGAGAGAGAGAGAGAAAGAGAGACTCAGAGGAAGAGAGAGAGCAGTAATATTCCAGGCCTTTCATAATGATTAAAGCCTTCATTAAATTTTCATCCCAACCTGCTGTTTGCTGCTAATGGCCTTTGTGAGCCACACAGCCAAACAATAGCTAGCCGGGCACAGAAAAGGGATTTCTATCTCGCGTTCAATACCGCCCCTCGTTGTTTCTCCCCCCTCTCCATTTCCCTCTGCCTCTCTTCATCTTTTCTCAGCTTCCCTTTTCTTCTTTTACTCTCTTTTCTTTCTTCCTTTCTCTCTTGCTTGGCCAGGGTTTTTTTGTGTGTGTGTGTGTGCTGGGTCTGGAGGCGCTGGGGCCTTTTGTTGGCGCGTTTCATTTAAACGTAGGGCAGATAATGCTCCGGGTTGGTTTGGATGCCGCACCACTGTGGCTCTCTGCTAATGGGTTCTGTGAAGACACTGCTCTTTCTCTTCTTCACTCTCCCTTTTCTCTCCTTCTCTTCCTCCTTCTGTCTTTCGTTCTTCATCTCTCTTCCTCCCTCTCCCACCTCTCTCTCTCTCTCTCTCTCTCTCTCTCTCTCTCTCTCTCTCTGTCTCTCTCTCTCTCTCTCTTTTTCTCTGCCCTGGCTGACTCATAAAGATCCATTATTGTTGTTTTTTTCCTGTGCAGCCGGTTCATGAGGTCCAGCGAAGCAGCGAACAACCCAAAACACACCTCAATTACAGCTCAGCTCGACAAACAGCCCAGTTTTTTTCTTTCTTTCTTTCTTTCTTTTTTTTTTTTTTTTTTTTTTGGTAAAATGTGCCACAACAGGCCTCTCTATCGACTAGAATAAAAACAACCAGACGGCGAGAGCTGACCAGCAGTCTCGGCCACTTTGAAAACCTCACAGAAAAGCCTGAAAAATAAGGTTAGCACATCGCAGCTTGAAATGAAAGCCTGTTGATGTACTGGGGGAACACAAACACACACACACACACACACACACACACACACAAGTGCACATGTTCACCTTTATTTCAAGACAGATATACACTGCACTGCTTCACTCTTCTTTAAACTTTGGGGCTTGGTGTCATTTGAGGCTGCATACAGTTCAGAGAAATCTTAACACAGCAGCAGTGTATTTGGAAGCTGAAAGGAAAGTATGGAGGTGTACAAGAAGATCTAGTGGTTGTGTTGGTGTGCAGCTTTGCTTGAGTGCCCTTGAGCAAGACCAGCTTCAGGAGCCTGTTTTGAAACTGACACTTACCTCCCTGTGTAGCACACAAAAGATTTCTCCTCCAATAAAATACTTTATTTATACTATCCCGTCTTCCTAAAGGAGATGGACACCTGTCGGTCATCTACTTATCACATTATCACTATCACATGCACTTCATAGTGACTTAAGCCCACGTTTATTTGCTCAATGGAAATTAGAGTTGGCCATGGGCTAATTTTATCTCTTTTCTCAACTCCAACTGTTAGCCCAAGGCTAAATTTGAGAATGAAATGCAGGGCTAATCGAGCTAAGCTATGTAGCCCTGGGCAAAAATCTGGTTTAGCCTCTTACAGTAAACAGTGTGTGAAATCTTCAGCTGAAGGATGAGAGAGCATCATTCAAAAGGTTATAGAGGTGGGAAGATGTTACAAAGGTGGTAAGATTCATTTAACCCTCTCTGATTATTTAGCTGAGAGAAATCTTAATGTGAGTGCCCCCCCTCCCCCACTTCCCCCTTGAAAATAAAGCCAGGAAACATTTGGAGAGTTGTGAAGATATTCAAGTATGTTTGTATCACAGACTCAAGCATCCACTACACGCACACGCAGGCATACACACATCTTATTTGTCAGGTTGTGATAAATATGCAAAGCATGGTGGACAATGGACCCAAACAGCTGATGCTGTCTGTCTGTGTGCTGGAAAAACAAAGGCTCGCCTCTCATCTGAATGTTGGTGAGCTCATAACAGAGGGAGAGAGAGAGAGAGAGAGAGCCATGGAGAAAACAAGACAGAAAGAAAGAAGAGAGAAAGGACAACAGAATGTGATAAAAGAGCGGCGCAGAGCCAGAGAGATGGCGGGGAGCTACAGATCACACATCTGGCCGCGCAGGCGTCCCTTTTTCATCACTGACCTTCTGGCTCGTTCTTGATCAGCTCCTCCATCTTGCGTTGTTTCAGTGTGTCCACCACGTCTGCCAGGCTGCCCTTGCGTCTCTCGGGGGTCCCCAGGGCGCCCGCGGCCGAGCCCCCGTCGCTGCAGGGCCGTCCCCCACCTCCGCCTTCCTCTTTGCCCGGTGAGGTAGCATTGTGCTGGGGGTAAGGACTCAGAGAGCTCCCCTTAGTGCCGTCCTGGTCCTGGAGGGGAAGGAGAAGAGGAGGGGAGAAGAGAGGAATAAATGATTAGATTCAAAATTAGCTAAACTTAAAGGCATAAACAAACTGTGAAAGAAGAAAAGGAGGAGAGGACGGGGGAGGAGCTGGCATATACCCACTCATTATCTCCATCCCTCTCTAATTCACTTGCTCTCTTTATTCTCTCCATCTCCCCTTCTCATAGCCCAATGCAACCAACTTTCATCCCCGGCCAGTTATCTCAAGTTAGGGCATACTTCCTCTTTTCTCTCACGTCCTCTGGAATCTGCATTTGACTGACTTGGAGGTACTTGACAGAACGAGCACATGAAACAACAGCAAAAGACTCCACACACTCTCAGAGTCACGCTAACTCTTCATTACAAAGCCTTCGACTGCTCTCCTTTGAGGAACGTCCAACGCTACTGTACGACTCCCGAGCCCAAGTTTCACTACTTTTGTCCTAAGATTCGTGACAATTAATGCTGAGGATGCAACTCCATCAAAAGTCTCAAAAAATAGATCCCTTTTCAAAACACAAAGCTTTGGAACTGTGTCAAGTCATTTCCATAAACTTATGAAAGGACTGAAAGGGCTAAAAAATTCACAACAGACAAAACAACAATCGGCATGACAGCTAAAAAAATATAATATATACAACTCACAGTACAGCTCTGTGCCTTCTGCCAAGCTGTCATTATGAATAATTATCCTGCATCCTTTTAGACTTACTAAGTTTACACAGCCTTTAAAAGGTAAGTTGAATGATCTTTGGAAATCACGGATGCCCTGAAGTTAAAAAAAAATACAAAGTTGATTTCTAAATTAATTTTAAAAGCCATACTCTTTAAAGTCAAACATTTATTTTCAGTTTCATTTTGACAGACTTTTAGGTCATAAAGTGACTCAAGTTGTGTTTTGATGACACGGGCTGACCTTCCTCACTGTCTGGGGTCCCACAGATGCAACTAATGTATGTGTAATAGATAATAATCATTTCAAAACCAACCATTTCATTAAAACCGGTAAGCCTTCCCTTAGTCATAAACTGGACTTGAACATCTGATGTGGGTGAAAAAAAGACCATAAAGATTTCATAAAATAAAAAAACATTTCAATTTATATATGTTACATGGGGTTATGCATTAAAAATCCTTCTGTTTGTCAGACAAAATAAAAAAAAAAAAAAAGATTAACTTCCTGTAAGAGCAGTAAGAATAAACAGAAACAAAAACTCTCGTGACAGCAGCTGAATGGTAAGTAAATTCTAGCATCTTAATCTTTGACCTAATAAAACCGGTGTTTGTGTGGACAGACCGCATGATAGACTTAATGCCGGCTCAGCCCAATTAACAGTGACACTGAGAGGGAGGACGGCGTCAGCTTCCAAAGAGCGCACACACACACTCTCTCTCTCTCTCTCTCTCTCTCTGCCACACGTGTGTGTGTGTGTGTGTGTACATGACTGTATGTACACATGTTGTAAATGTAATCAGCACAGGCGCCCTACAGACATTTAAATACATACAGTATGCTTGCACGCGCACACACAGGTGCGCTCAGGTGAGTGTCGTGCTGTTTAACTACAGAAACAAGTGAGTCAGTCAGTCAATCAGCTAGTCAGTCTGTCAGCTCAGCTCTTTGTAGACATGAGGGTCAATGGTCCACAGGGTTAATCTTTGGCTAATCTCACTCCAGTATGGAGCACACCACCTGGGACAGCGGCACACATTTCCAGTATCTCCATTTGTCTGTGTGTGGGTGTGTGTGCATGTGACAGAGAGACTAATCTCTATAAACAGATATCTGCATATGAATGCAGATTCTGTGGGCAAGGACAAGATTTTAGTATCGGAAGCATTTTGGTTTCCGTTTGCAGTCTTAGCAGTTTTGACCAATCGCTTTTGAGCAGGTATAGCACTTGAAATGTAGGCGGTGATTTCTACAGGATCATGCATACAGGTAAACAGTCCACGTAGGGAGCAAAAGAGGCGGAATGTATTAGCCGAAATGTCATCTGGACCCAAAACACCTATAAAAAGTACTGATGTTTGTGTATTGTGTGGAGAAACATTCGACTCATGTAATAATAGAAACAAATTGCTTTCAAAGTTGGATTGCACAATTGCCTTTGAAAAAAAATGACAGGAGTTGGCGTCTCAAGTTGCTAATCAGACTGTAAACAATGAGCAGTACATGGAAGAGGAAGTCTTGGCTGCATATCGGGCCCCGAAACATTGGCCATTGCCCCTAGAGGCTGAATCGTCATCAGCCGATGGGTTCAGAGACAGCAGAGAGACAGAGAGACAAGGGAACATTCCAGCTGTATTGATGACATTATTATGTATTAAGGCGGAGATTGTTCTCTAATCATTAACTTGCTGGCTGCTGGTGGAAGTGGAACTTAATACTGTGATCACAGTCCACAATGAAGTCATCTATACCCCGACTGACTCCGGGTTCTATTCTTTTCTATTCTATAGGCAAAGTATTTTTTTTTTTATAAAAGCATCCATCCGAGCAGAAGAGAAAAAAAACTTCTCATACAACACAAACTATTGAGAGAATAAAGCCAGGCAGAGGCTTTCAATATTGACGATGCTTTCATTGTCAGTGGCCAAACACTATATGAAAGGTACAGCAGACCATTATCACTTGGCATTTTTTACACTTCACCGACTCTCTCTCTCTTTGGTTTTGTGTGTTTCCACACTCTGAATAAGTCAGCACACTCAATAATTCACTAATTCTCCCAGTGTTCTTGCACATTGCATTGTAACGGGGGGACAGAGTGTGACAGCGATGACATGGCTGTAACAGTTGTGTATATATATGATCAGTTATAGGCTTCAGTCAGTCACTGTTTAGGCTGCTAACACTGGATGAAGGCCGTGCTACGCTGGGAAAGTGTCTTGTGATCTCAAAGCCCTGAAAGACTTTACTCTTCTCCTCTCAGCACCTGACCAAGTGACGGCTCGACCTGCTCCTGTCTTTCTTCCTTCTCTCTCTCTTTTTTTTTTTTTTTTTTTGTTGCTCCCTTTCTTTCCTTTGCCCTCTCCTATTCTTCAGATTAGGGAAATTCAGACTTCAAATGAGCGGCTTTGTGATTACGAGTTGCATCAGCACAGGCACGACATGCAAATGTAACGAGACGGAGGGAGAGAAAGAGTGTAAGCGGCTAGAAGTCAAAAGAAGGGAAAGAGCGAAAGGCGAAGGAGAGGAAGAGAGAGAGAGAGAGAGAGAGGCGATGTTATTAGAGGAAATGAGAGAGAGCGAGTTGACAGAGAGATTCACGGAGAGAGAGAGAGAGAGAGAGAGGAAAGGAGGCATCTTGAAGGCAGCGGTCACACCTGTCACATCCCATTTATCTAATCCAGCGCCTACTTAAAACAGCCGCACTCTTTCTTTCGAGAAAGATGTCGCGCAAACAAAACAAACAGAACAAGAATACGGGAGAGAGAGAGAGAGAGATGAGGGGGGGATGGATGGAGGGATGGAGTCGGGGAGGAGGGGAGCGGGGTTGTCGGATCTCTTTGCTCTGTCGAGAATCTGCCAGGGAGATGTCATCTCGCCGCGTCCAACAATGAAGGTCATTTCCCAATCAAAGGGAATTAGCAGGGAGCCGTGGCTTCTTCAAAGACCTGGTACATTAGGGCCCATGACATTATTTATGTGTGAAGTCAGACAGACAGCCTTATCCCAAATGGCTTATGTTTTTTAACCCATCAACCTCCCAGCATATAATCCACGCGCCTCACTGACATTTTTTACCCCGGCGATTTGCGCCGCAAAGTCCAAGACAGTAGGGATCAAAAAAAAAAAAAAGACAAGACAGATTCACTATTGTAAACGGGTGTCACTCAGCCTGTGTGTGCGCGCGCGCGTGTGTGAGCGGCGACGTGTTTCCGCGCTCCCGCAGTAACGCGGGTTTGCAAAACTTTTTTTCTCATCAACATTCATTTATTCATAAGTACAAACAGGAATCCTGGATACTGTAAACGTTCATGCCCTCGTCTCGGTGCATGCGTGTGAGCAGGTTTTGCCATTTCTGTGCGTATATTTGACACTGTGAGTGCACACATAGCCTGTAGGTGTGTGTGTGTGTGTAAATGTGTGAGTGCCTGCATATATGTATTTATATGCACTAGATGTGGCAGGCTGGCAGTGTGGGCGGTTCTGCCTTTAGTTTGCAGATGTCAATTCTCTTCCAAATGACTGGAACAAAGTAAAAATTGCGCCTCACTCTCTTTATCCTTTTACTGCCTCTGCAATGGAACCGAATTAAACAACTTTTGTCTTCTTAAGCTCATCTGTGAGGGGAGGTTGGTTTAAAAACACTTAACTCTTGCCAGAAAAAGGAAGAAAAAAAAAAAATCCAAATGCTATTTTTTTCCCACAGCCAGCACAGATGCCGCTGTTCATGTTCTTTTTTTTATTTTTTTTTATTTCTTCGTCTTCTTTCCTTACTCATTCTCTGTTGCCCAACAGAAGAAACTATCTCCCTCCTTCTCCCTCTCTCTCTCTCTCTCCCTCTCTCTCTCTCTCTCTCTCTCTCTGTGTGCCATAGCCTGACATGTCTCAGGCTTTGCAAGGTGCATGTGTGAAAAACAATATTTGATGCTTGGCGCATCGTCGTGGATCAAGGCATGGACAATGTGACAGTAGGAAGAACTGGAAACAGCTGCTCAACTAAAATACATACAGACACAAGTGTAGAAATACACACATGAGAATGTCACTGATCACTCCTGCAGGGGGGTAAGACTTATCTTAACGCCAGAGCTGCCAATCTCCACGACATAGACTTAACTCACCTCCGGTACACTGCCAAACACACACACACACACACACACACACACACAGCAAATCCCTTTACATGCCATGGGTAAACACAGACACTGTCAGTTTTGACTTGGAGGTCCCTCAGGCTGGGACATGCAAGCAAACACACACATTACTTTTATCCTCCTGTTCCAACAATATGGTTGAGCTTTAAATCCCTAAATTTTGAACATAATTATAATTTTAGTATATTAATATTAATGATGATTTTCAAAAAACAAATTTACATGTTGTCATTGAATTACTTGATTTGAATGTCCCGATTCTAATAGTCTAATTGAACTCATGTGAGAGTAACACTCTTGCCCTTTCCTTATCTAAAAACATGCAGCTGTATTTTCTGTATTTTAAATAGCAGTTTGGCTAAAATATATGCCAGTATATTTTACCACGACCCCTCGCTGTTGACAGGCAAGCGTGTGTTGATTCATTAGTGCATCACTGGCATGAGAAATTAAGTGTGACCACTGTGTCTCAAGACTGCTCAATGACTGTGTTAAATCTGTCAAATTCACATGAACACACAAACACACACTAACATAATCACACATTGCACAAAAAGAGGGAAAAAGAGAGCTTGTGGAGGAAAATGAATAAGAAATAATGCTTGATGAAATATCTTTATAGTTTTGTATTGCGTTAGCGTGCATCTCGCCTGTTAATGAAATAATTAGTGTTTGTCCATTAACACATTTATGAGAGAAGATGCTTGCCTCTGCCTGATGTGAAAACATTTATTTTGTGCAAGGAAACACAAACATAAAAGATCTAAAAGAAAGCAAGCAAGAAGGACAGTTATTAAACAATTATATCTGTACGTGCACTACAAACTCATAGGCACCTTCTTATAATAATTCAACATTTTCAAATACAGTAAGTTTTTTTTGGGTTTGAATCATTAATTACAGTTAAAAATCCATGTTTATGACTGTGGTTCCCTTCCCGTAAGGCATTTGAACTGTGAGGTTGTCTCAGCCAATCAGGGTCCAGCAGCACAGTGAGAACTTCACTTCCAATAAAACACCCTTTTAGCTAAACTACATTCATTTGCAAACCATCATGAACAGTACTATTCTTATCAAGAGGCAGGGTTTGTATATATAAACAACATTTTTAAAAAAGTGAATAATCAAGCACTTTTCAGTCTTAAAATATGTGAGAGTGCTGTTTTTTTTTATTCTGTGTGTGTGTGTGTGTGTGTGTGTGTGTGTGTGTCTGTCTACAGCTGCATCAGGCAGGTAAAGCGGCTGGGTTAAAGCTGAGCAGGCACGCGAGGCAGGCCGGATGAAGAGGTCAGTGTGTAGTCGAGCGCTTCTCCGCCGCCGTGTTAATTTACTATGACAAGATAAAGCTGTAATCTCGTCACCCCCCCCTCCCCTTCCCCCCCCCCCCCCACTCCCCCCCCCCCCCCCCCCCCCACCATCTCTCCTCATTCTCTCCCTCGCTGCCTCACTTCCAAGTCAACCGGTCGTCAATGAGCCATTTACTTCCCCCTATCACTTTACGGCAATTGCCCTGAGAGAGTGAGAGAGAGACCCCCACTAACCCCCACCACTCCCTTAGGGTCCCACCAACACCCCCAGCCACCTAGTAAATCTCCTTCTCCCTTTCCATTTCTCTCTCTATTTCTCTCCATCCACTCTTCACTGGCAGTCAGCGGTGAAGGGATTGACACTGTAAACCCCCTCCACCCCCCCTCTTCCCCCAAAGAAGAAAAAACTTAACGCACATCTTACAACGTGCCAAGCAGGCAGTCGGATAAGCTCTCATCCCACCCGCCAGACACATACTTGCCACTTAATAATCCACATCAACTATTATGCTGTGTATGAGACCCACCCCCCCCCACCCCCAACAACACAAGTCATCCCAAACACACATAAGCACACACACGCCAACACTCTCTCACTTGGGCTGTCAATAAATGGACTAGAAAGCAGTTCTGTGTTATTTTTAGAAGATATGAGAATTTTTTAAGGAGGGGATGAAGAATGTTTAGCAGCTGTCCCTCCATAATGACCTAAAAAGGACAGCGACAAGGCCAAAATCTGCAAAAAATATTGTACATAATGTTTGTAATGGAATGTTTGTGTTTATTTTTAGCGATTAATTATTAAAGATAAATTTATCTAAATGCATCGGGAGTAATAAAATCAACAGCTACAGATAACACAGCGTGGGTGTGTGTATGTGTGTGTTTGCACGCGCGTGTGTGTGTGTATGTGTGTGTTTGCACGCGTGTGTGTGTGTGTGTGTGTGTGTGTGTGTGTGTGTGTGTGTGTGTGTGTGTGTTCTTATGGTCCCAGGACTTTGGTTTACAGTTGGCACCTGCCACAGATGCAGAGTCCACCGTGGGAGGGGCCTGCAGGCTAATCAGAGGGCTAATTACAGAATTAGCTTTCAATTACGGCTCCTAAGCACTGTTTCATTGTTTTACAGCATACAAGCATTTATCGTCGGTAGGGGGGAAAGGTCGGTGGCTGTTATCAGAGCACTGCTGTGACAAGGTGTGTATCAAGGTGAGGGCCCAGGAGAAGATTAAGACAGTGCATAGTGTGCTGGCATACGCACCTGATGACACGCAAAATGAAAACACACTGTAAAGACTATTAGAGTCATTTATGTTTCACAGATGCACTTAAATGTTAATCATATGTTCTCATGGTGGATAGTCAACATTTCTTTATGCAAACTAAATAATGCATACCAGCAACATGTAATACCCTATATACAGTCACATAATCACACGTATGTACTGAACATGCATTGTAAATCACACCACATGTATAGAATGTGTAATGAGACACAGTAATCTCAAAAATGCACACATAGCTGTGTACTCACACACACACACGTCAACCAACAGAAGTTTACAATAAGTCTATATATACTGCAAGGTAATATACTGATATTTATAATGAATCACAAAGAAGATTATTGTACAAACAACTGTACAAACACACACACACACACACACATGCTCTTGTACACACAAACGCACTTGCACATACAGAGCCATACATTCAACACCACCACACAATGTCACACTTTATCCCGAAGAAAATGACTCACTGCAATGGCTCATATTTTGCAGTCACGCAACTGTGCATCAAAACGGGCTCAAGGCGACGGTTGGTGCTGCGCGCATAAAAGCAAAAACACGTGTGCACCCAAACAGTAGCCTTGAACCTTCTTTTTATTTCCTCCCCCATTTTGGGAAAAAAAAAAAAAAAAACAACAAAAAAACAAACCTCAAGCTTCAAGCGCCAAACTGCTATTCACTCACAGGGAAAAGTCAATTTCTTTCTTCTTTCTTTATGAATCTCACTATCTTCACGTCAACGATGAATCACCAAACAAATATTCATACATTTAGTTTCCTCATTGTTGAGATTGGTGTTGTTCTTATTATGTTGTTTGGGTTCAAAAAATGACCATAAGAGGAATAAATAACATACCAAAGTAAACATGGAGTTGGAGATTCAGACTATATAAGTAGCATTCAATTTGTTTTTAATAGAAACAGAAACTGTTTACTTCCCCAGAAATTACTGGAAATTCCATAAAAACAACACAATTCTAATTGTTTGAGCATGTTTAACTCCTGAAACCATCTCATGTACTATGTCAGAAGATAACTTCACTATTAGCTGAATCCATCTACAAAGATAATATTTTTTTTAAACCAAAGATTGTAATTTACAAGTGATACCTACTTTCCCAGCTCATTTAGCAAGTGGTTCCTGAAGCCAGTATCAAAGACCAAGAGCTACGTTTGCCCTCAGCACTAACTCTCTTTTCGTAATGCTGGAGGTCAGGATTACCGTGAACATAATCTGATCTAGGGTCTGTGCCCTGGGGGTCACTTTCAACCCTGAGCCTCTCAAACACACACATACACATGGCCTTATGGAAAGGAATGCCAAGGGCAGAGAGCCAATGGAGACACAGAGACGAGGGCCAAGCAGCCGATGATGAGAGCTGCAGAGTCTACCAAGCCAAAGACACAGAGAGCTAACATGAGAAGGAAATTTTGAATGTAAGTAAAGGATGTTTAGCACTTTTAGCTGTTAGCATTTTTTTTATTTTTTTAATACTGGAGGGCTTCAAACTACATTTCCCAAAAGTCTACAGTGAACTTTTCAACTTTTCAACAAGTTTGCCAAACAAGACAAAAGTAATGTGAGTAAACTGGTCACTTATGAGGCAAAAACTGACGCCCTAAAACACACTGTGGGTCACACCAGTCTGGAACCTCTTCAAAACGTCGCACCTGTTTCATGGCTCCACCCTGAGTCAGCACTCGAGGCTGCCGTCACCCTTAAGTGGGTGCCATCACCCTTGGTAACAATAAGTGGAGATCGGATGCAAAATGCGGTAGCCGTCCTTACCATGTTGGGGGGGCTGTCCAAGTTGCGGTTGGGGGGCGAGCGAGGGGACACCTTGCCGCAGTAGGAGGCCAGGGGGAGGTGGATGACACGGCCCAGTCCCTCGCTTTCCTCATCCTCCATTCGCTGTCTGCTGGTTGCCATGGTTACCTCTCCATCTGTCCCCCCATATGGAGAGGCTGGTCGCTTGGAAGACATCCTGGAAAAAAAAAAAAAAAAAGAGGAGAAGGGAGATAGAAAGATGGAGAGAGAAGGAAAAACAGGAGGAAGTGTGAGCAATATTCAAAGGATGATATAATAGATCAACGGCTGGAGTTATACGACAGTCATGATGGCGGCAACAGATATATGTGGAGGTTCCTGAGGGTAAAACTAGTTCCTGTAAACTCCTGGATAGTCTGATTCAACCCTAAATTTGTAGCCACTTTGCTGTGTGTTTACTGTAAAAAAAAAAAAAAAAAAAAAAGATAGCATTAAGACATCTGTAAGTCCTTTGAGCAGGTATTCATTGGATCCCATTCAGCTCATCAGCCCTCTCCTTCTTCTGGATTAGTTTGTCTTTGTTGCACATTCAGAACGTTCAGACGCCTGAGCTCTAGCAGTGCAACTCCACACAATATCCCCTTCACTCAGTTTGCGAGCACCCAGCTCCTTGGCAGACCTTCAAACCCACTCTCAGGTCTTACAGTATGTTTACCATGGGGGCCATTCAACGTTCACATTTTCAAAAGATGGGCCAGTACTGCAAATGGAGCCCGCTTGCCCTGGCATTGTGGAGGAAATGACCATGTCTTGACAATGGGCTTTCAGAGAGAGACACAGAGTGAGAAAGAGGAAAAAAAAAAAAAAAATAGGAGAGACAGAGAGTGAGAGCAGTATGCACAGTGACAATAATATGTGTTTATGAAAACCTCTGGACAATAGAGGAACTGGAGGAAAATGGCTAGCAACATGAGGGCCCTGCTGTTTGCATTTGTTACTGAGGCTTTGTTCCCTTGAAAAGAAGGAAAGGATATAAAGCCACATCTATTAGGTGAACTCTGTCTCTCACAAGGTAAATTTGCCTCCCTGTACTTCAGCTGAATAGGGATGCAGTGACTATGTGGCAATAATAGAATTTAATGTGGTTCTCAGCATCGCCTGAGTGCTTTCAGATGCACTTGTCAGCCTTGAAGCCACTGCGACTATGACCCTGGGTAATAGGCTGCTAACGCTCAGTCGAACAGAGGCAAACGCATGACAGGGATGAAGGGATGGAGGTGTGGATGGAGGGACTGGGAAAACCGGAGGGGAAGGGTGTGTGATGGTGAAAAAGTGGTGAGATGGTGGAAAAAAAAAAAAAGAAATAAGCAACAGGCGTGTAAATCTCAAACTCTGCTGATTCTCTTTTTTTTCGCTTTTGATTCAACACGTTGTTTCTTTTACTCTTCCCTCAGCTTTCTTTCCATTCTCTTTGTCACCAATACTAAGAGATTCACCATTATATCTTTATCCTCCATCCATATTTACTACTTGTCTTTCTCTCTTAAATTCTTCTTTCTCTCCGCTTGTCCGTGATAAACTGATTACACTCTTGACTCTTTTGGATTTCCTCTGGACTGTACATCTGGCATTGTTTCTAGGAGCAGCCCTGCTACTAATTCATTGCTTATTTACCTTATGACAGTGGAAAGGCAAACAATATTGAGTGCTTCTCACTTGAGGCGATGAAGAAAGTGCCACGCTAAGAAACACAACATGTGGTGTTATCATATCGCACGGAAGGTTACGGTCAAAATCAAATAAACTCAACTGCAGTAATACCTTTTAAAAAAAAAAAAAAAAAAAGGCTATCTCTCCACCAGTAACTTAATTATCTGTAATTGTTTTTGGAAGATTTTGTCTGCAAGATTGATAGACCTCATAGATAATCTAATAATTTAAACCAATTTACAAATTGGTGTTATCATCCGCACATTGCTGAGAACCTTTTTTTTATCTCCAAAATGTAAAGTTTTCAGGAACTCCGAAAAAGTGACTTTGTTTTCTTTGCATGCATTTTTGAGTTTCAATGAGCTTTCAAAGGTTGTACAATTTCATCCACTTATGAGCGACCCATGCAATCCTTTATTTGAAGTTAAATCAGAAAATTACTAAATCACCACTACAACAATATACAGCCTCAACTATTTTAATGACTTTTTTTGTATACTTTTATCAAGGTCGGATTCACTTAATCACACGTTCCATCTGTAAAAACAATGCCGAACAGCTGTAAATCTGTGTTTTCATACAGGACGGTGTGTACAGAAGAAAAAAAAACGCACAAACACACACATGTACGGACGCTTCTGTAAGTCAACAGAGTGGAATGTGTATCTGCACTTGATTTCTTTATCTGTCTTTCCGTTCTATCTTCATGGGCTTGCTCAGCAAAAAACCATGGCCATAAAGATTTTGCGTTTGTTTCCATGACAAAGACTTAAGAGATAAAACTGCACACAGCCTATCAATAAATCCAATTAATATTAGAACTGCAATTGACTTGTGATAGCGTTTATGGTATTTGTCAGCTGCATTAAAAAAAGTAGGTGAGGAATGACTGAGCAGAAAACTGTGTGTGTGTGTGTGTGTGTGTGTGTGTGTGTTGCTCCACACAAGATCCAGTGTGAGCGGCGGGCCCAGCTGTACAAACTACAAGGCTTTGAGCCACGCGGCACACACACACACACACACACACACACATATGTGCACATACATACAACAGAGGCCTTAACACTGCAGGTCTGTCCTCATCATTGCCTGTTTACTTTACCTCCTTTCACTCTCTCACACTGAGGCCTTTTGTTTCAGACACACACACACACACACATACTGACACACACACACACACCTCCCCTTGTGTCCTGCGCACACCTCTGCCTAGCCATAACCCTATGTACACAAAAACCTGGGGTCAGCTTTGAATCCTCTCACCTCACAAATGTTACACGTTGGCTCACTTACAGAAAACATCTTTGAAAAAGTGAGTCAGTTTTTATTTTTACAATTTTATTATCCATCATTTAAACGCAGTAGCCATGCTGACACATGTAAACGGACAGGCCATCTGGAGACAAGAATAGTTACACATTAACATAGAGAACAACACACGTATCCAAAAAACTCAAAGAGAGCACCTACACTCTCCTGAAGAAAATAAGTCTCTGGTAAACACTTCATTTCATCATTCTTTTTGCTGTTTTCTTGCCCCTCTTCCTCTTCTTCTTCCCCCTCCACTCCTCTTCACACCCATCCACTCCCCCCCCCACCCCTCCCCTCCCCAGCTCTGCCACTACTTCCTCGGAGGTGGGTGTCTATGAATGGAGAGACCATTCACAGCTCCTCTCCGGCTATAAAATCCCTCTCTCCCTCCCGTTCCCCTTTGAAGTCGAATTACTATACAATTGGGCACGGCGGGTGTGCAGGTTACGCCGGCTACTTCATTTAAAGTTTGGCAGGGCTGTCACGCCGGCGGAGACCTGGAGGAAGCTGGTTGAAAGCGCGGAGCGATGCAAGGATTAAAAAAAGATGAGGTTTTATTAAGACGATAAATTGGCAGCGGCGTCCAGGTCATAATTAGAGAACATTAGCATAATTTTGTCCTGTTCTGCAAAGCCAAAAATCAAACGCCTCCCGCCAAACACAGTCCTTAACACACTTAACACACATGCTGCTAGCCCTTTCCACAAAGCAGTACAGTAATGATATTTCAAATGACACAACACTGTTGCAATAATATTGCAGGCTTTTTGTGTATTTTTTGATTTACAAACCAAAGAATAAGTAAACTCTACAGAAACCAAATTCTACTCTGCTGTTTGTCTCTTCTGCTTCACAACCTCTCATTTCTCATGCAGAAACCACACACACACACACACACACACGCACAAACACACACACACAACTTTGTGCGCACGGTGAGAGCGCTAAGCTGAGATTAGAGCGCCACTTCCCCTTGGCTTTTTGATGATTAGCGGCTCCTCAGTTAAGTCCCTCTCATATCACATATGTCCACTGCTGCTAAGTCACTAATCGGACAGCGGCGGACGTCCATTAACCGGCCAAATAATCGCCATCGACGGTGGTTAACCGTCTCCTGGCCGTCGCTTACTGTAATCAACGCGTCCATTTCATGTTGGCACGTCAGCAGCGGCGAGCTTACGCACACGCAAGCATGTTTAAATACGCGCAGAGAGCTTATGAACACGCAAGAGAGGGTGCTCACACATGCAAAAACCACACACACACACTTAAATCAAATGAATTAAGCAAAATGGGGGCAAAGATTTGTTTCAAAGACAAAGCAGCCATCATAGAAATGTCACAGACTATCTCTCATACACACACACACACACACACACACATACACACACACACGTGCCCGGCTCTCTAGCTCTGTGTGTCTGGCTGCTAACATAATCATGGTGCTAACTGCTCTTGTTAACTCCTCTACTCAGAACAAGCTTTCAGGGAGCGTGGGAGCCTCCTCTGGAGAATTCCACAGTAAAGTGTGTGTGCTCCGGCGTACGCACGCATGCGTGTGTGTGTGTGTGTGAGTGCACACGCATGTGCTCAGCCTCTCTTTAAATTACAACCCATTATTTCAACCACTACACAAACACGCACTGCACAGTCAGTCGAATCCATCGTCTCAGTGCGCTCACAGTAAAAATAAGCACAGCGGCTAATTCCAAAGTGCTGTCAAGAGTCAAAGTGACATTTGTGTGTGTGTTTTTTTTTTTTGTGTGTGTTTTTTTTTCCCGCCACCTCGTCATTGCTAAGAACTGCCTGCCTGTCACTCAGGTGCGGGTCTATTTGCGTAGAAATGCAAGCTATCTTTGAAATTGTTCTCTGAGGGAATGGAAGGGCATATTAAAATAGTTGAGCGGAATGTGCCTTTTAGATAAGGCGCCCAGGGCGTTTTGCCTCCGAGGAGCCGACCGCAACATTTACATCCGTATGACACCTCAGGCGGGAATTTAAACAAATGTTTCCCCCTGTGTCGCGCTATCACTTGCTTTATTGCCATCGTTTGTTTTTTTTTTTTTCCCTCCTCTCTCTCTCGCTGCATCTCCCAGTCTCAGCTTTCAAAAATGATTTCTCTCCCTCTCTCTCTGTCTCCGTCTCTATCTCTCCGTCACACACTCTTGAACTTATTTTAACATCGTCTGTCCTCTTGCTCTTTCCCTCTCTCTGTCTTCCTGCCTCTCTCTCTCTCTCTCTCTCTCTCTCTCCCCCGGTGTTGTCTTACTTACTGTTCCCTCTTTACACAATCAGCTGTTTGTAAGAATGTCGCTCTCCATCCCTCCCCTCCCTCCGTCTCTCCCTTCTTCTCTGTGCAGACTCTTAAGGATATTGCCTAATATCTATTTATAGGCTGTCCTTTTGAACAGTGGGAAGAGTGGGGCAGCAACAGAAAGGAAAGGCTGAGATGGAGGGATAAAGATTAAGGGAGGGAGGACCTGGAGGAGGGAGTCAGTGATATTCCCTCGTCCCTCGACGTTGCTCTGTTATACAGAGAGCTTTGGCTATTCCGGACAAGCATCGGATTTAGTTTTTCAGACTTTTAAAGCAAGTATTAAGCAACTTCTAAGCGTTTTGATATCGAAAACAAGCGTGAAAAAAGCCTAGAGTCCATAGAAATTGTAGTCAGAGCACTAATTTTAAAAACTATCCCCAAAAATGTTTTGACATGAACTGTAACGACACCGTAGCATCGTGAAGTAAAAATGTTTGTGCTTGTTAGTATTGATGTAACGCGCCTGCTGGCTTTTCCCTGATGACTTTCTCTATTGAAGTAAACAGTGTGTAAGAGGGAGAAAATGTGAACACAGCTCCTGCCTGTATATGCTCACGCAGTCATATACGCGCAGACACACCCTTACACACACTCGCACACACAAAGAGCCAGACACACACACACAAAGCATCCTCTGTGAGGTGCCCTAAATCGGCAGCCGACAGCCCAAACCGTGTTTCCTGTCCAGCTTAACCACAAAAGGCAATAACACACAACCTAATGTCACCACTGTTAATCACACACACACACACACACACACACACACACACACACACACACACACACAGGCTAGAGACAGAGTCATGTGTTGTGTATGTGTGTATGCGCTGAGAGAGCAAAGAGGGTGGGCGCCAAAGACGTGGGCTAACTCATGAGGCCTCTGGGACTACCTCTCTCTCTCTCTCTCTCTCTCTCTCTCTCTCTCTCTCTCTCTCTCTCTCTCTCTCTCTCTCTCTCTCTCTCTCCCCCTCTCTCTGTCTGCCTCTCTCGTCCATTCATCCACCCAAAGCTTTAGTCACCAGCAAGGCATCGCTCCACATACTTTCCTTGTCATGTTTTCAGCTGAGGTTTTTTCTTTTTTTTTTTCCCTCTTTAAAACCTTATTTATTTCTTTACACTGAGTCACCGGACGACGTGATCATCACTGACATTTTAACATGGAAGGAAGGATGAAGAAAAGATAGAGGATAGAGGGAGGGAGGAAGGAAAGAAAAGGACAGAAAAAGGAAGAGAAAGTTTGTTGCGTATGTCAGTGTCTGCATCTATCTATTTATCTATCTTATGAAAAATGTGAGTAAATTGCCTTTAGGTGGTTTTTTGTCCTCTTGTTACATCAGTTTAAAGCCAGGACAACAGAAGACAGCTCGTGGGAAAATCTTGAGTCTCGCCATAGAAAAAAGGAAGAAGAGAGGCAGAAAGAGAGAGTGTGTGCGTGAGGGAGGGGGGGGTGAAAGGAGACAGACGGATAGAGAGGAAAAGTGCATCCGGTGGACGGCGGCCCCGCTCCCCTGGTGTTTGCGAGGGGGAGACGCTGCATAATGTTTATTGAGCGAGGGACAGTGTTTTTCCATTGTTGTGCCAGGCCACTATTTGTGCTGCATTTGTTAAGCAATCCATAAAGGAGTCACAACATTTGTCTCACTGTCAGCGACTTGGCCTGCCCCTGTAAACCAGACACACACACACACACACACACACACACACACACACACACACACATACATGCAAGCTCATTCTCTCACATAAATGACAGCACACAAATACACACACACACACAAACACACATATACTCTCCCAGCTGGCCTCTTTCTTTCGTACCGCACTTTGAAACTCTCCCACCTCGGCCCAAATGGTCTCCTCCTTTTTACTTGGACCCCCCCCCCCCCCTTCCTCCCACTTCCCCCTCCTCCTCCCTCACTCTCTATCTTCTCTCTCTCTCTCTCTCTCACTACCTGGAAAGACAGAGGTTTCATTGTAGCGCTCTGGGAGGGACCTCCGAGCCTCTAACACTGTCTCCTATTGTAGATTGGAAGGATGGCGGGTTGTTGGGGGGGGGGCGTGCACTGTAAGAAATGTACCGTGATTTTCACAGTAATTAACTGCCAGCTATTGACAAGTAACTTATTGTAATTTATTTTACAGTAAGTTACCTTTACAGTAAGTTTACTGTGATTATGTTTTACAGTAAAATACATTAAGGTAAGTTTACTAGCTTTTTATTTACAGTAGCAATATTGTAACACAGTAATTTAATGACATTGTACTTAAAATCACAGTAAGGAAATTGCAAATATAAAATGAAACATAGTAATATAATACTGTAGCTACTGTTACAGTAGCTGTACGCAACTGTAAAATAAAATACAGTGATTTTATATTACTGTGTATCGGATTACAGCACCAGACGTTTTGCAGTAAATTGGATTACGATTATTCATGTAATGCTGTAAACTTTCAAACCACACTTTCAAATTTCAATAAATGAGTACAGAACCAACTCTTTAAATGACAATTATTTATTGTCAACGGTTGAACAGGAACAAACATATTTACTTGTTTTCATTGTGCACGGGGATTGTGCATACCATGTTTACAGAAATCTAATGGCCTTCTTCCATATGGCAGAAATACGCACACTGAATAGTGAACTGCTGCAATATCTGTGATGCACAGTGCAAATGGTTTTCTCTCAGACAGGACAGCAGAACAAAATAAGTTGTTTACTTTTGTGACATATTAGATGTGCACTGGTTCACACTAACTGTAGTAAAAGTGCCGTTTTCCTGCTGCTCTTCATCTACAAGCTCACTGTGGCTGTTTCCTCTTTTAACAATTCTCCTTTGCAATATTCAAATCTGATCTGCTGACTAAACAGCACAAAACATTTTGCTGTGTAGACTAATATTTATTGACCAATAGTGCAGTCAGTTTTGTATTTCCTGTACATGTTTCATAATAAAAGCCACACAGTGGTATACCAGTGAGAAGCTTTTAATGTGAGGTAGCAACAGCAGGAAATGTTTGGACTGTATGGGCATCAACTCAACACACTGAATAAGAATGTTTTCTTTTCAGTTTCCAGTTCTTATCGTTTCTGAAAACAGTCTAACACGTCTCCTCTAGCCATAAAAGTAGCAGGGAGCATGTGCAACTTTCTGTCCTCTAAAAATCACTCTGTAAATCACAAGGTCAATGAAGTTTTCGAGTCTGCTGGGCCAAAAGGCCTTGGATCCTTGCAGGTCAGGAGCTGATTCACTTTGATCTTCCACTGCTTCATTGTGTTCTTCAGCAAATTGAATGAGAGCTACTGTAGATGACAGAAAAAATGTTTTATTATAACTGTCTGTAGCAGCCTATCTATGACCAAAACAAGCATAGGAAACATAGAAAACATAGAGGAAACATAGAGCTTTTGTAGAACGGGTTACACTAGGGCTGTGACGATAAATGCATTACTGTAATGCCTACTGCAGGGTTGAACTCATTACTGTCATCACAACATTTTTTTTCTAAATGCCAAACACAACTGGACGGAGATACATTAGAGATTTGCCTGCGTTGCCTCTCGTTGCTCCAGGCCACAAGACCTTAGCATTGCCCAACAAGAACGAGCGCCCAGGGGAAGTGGTGCCTGAGGAAGCGGAGGCGGGGTAAGCAAGCCAGCATCTAAGCTAGGCTAAAGGCTAAACCCCAGTTAACCAGCTCTCCCTTCAATCTTCCTCACCAACACCCGCTCCATCATCAATAAACTAGACTACCTAAGACTGCTTCTGACCTCCCGGAGAGAAATGACAAACAGCTAACTACTGTGCCCTTTTTTTGCGTTGGGAGTTACCTATTGTAACAAACTTTCAAAGACATCTTAGTTAGAAGTTAGATTTGTAACATGAAGCTTTTTCAGTTTAGCACAATGAACAGTCAGGTTAACTATGGATTTCTGTTAGCTGACAGACCACTAGCTAACGTAATAATGCAAAACCCACTTCTGAGCAGCCAGAAATGGATGTAAATAATTTAACTACAGAACTAGCTTGGTGTAATGTCTGATGTTAGTCAGGACAGAGTGTATTAATGTTGAAGACACTTACTGATCAGCTGGTGATGCCGTTGACTGCTGCTGCTCCTGATGTGAGTTTTCATTTCCTAGGATGGAGACGGAATGTTCTGAAAGACCCGCCCCTACTACTACTACTACTACCTAAGGTAAGAATATCAGTGTCAGAGCCAATCAATGGCAGAGAAGGGTGGGTCCTCGCAGAACATTCCGTCGCCATCCAAGAAAATTGGCACTCCAGACCGATGGCTAACGTTCCTCCTCACCACGCTGCAAGAAGTGCGCTGCCCACACTGCAAAAAACATCTGTTGAACAGACGTTTTTCAAGCTCTTGGGGAATTGTGGTCTTCTGTATCTTCCAGTGCAGATGTATGAATCTAATCTCTATAAACAGAAATCTGCATATGAATGCAGACTCTGAAGGCAACGCGATAAGATTTTGGTTTCCGAAGTGTTCTGGTTTCCGTTTGTAGTCCGTTTGTAGTCTAACTAGTATTGACCAATCACGCGGTTTTGTTGCATGCAGGTAAACAGTCCGTGTCGAGAGCAAAAAAGGTGGAAGGCATCGGCCGAAACACAGTCTCAGAACCCATTGGCTGTTGTCTGATGACACTTTAGCTTTTTATTAGCTTTTTTTATTTACCTGTATTCATATGCATATATATATGTGTGTGTAAATGTCATCTTGAATGTCTAAAGTTGTTAATCAGACTGTAAACCAGAACTAGCACATGTAAGAGGAAGTCTTAGCTGAGATAACCGTTATCTGTTATCCAGATATCTGCTTGCCACACAGGAACGAAAATTGAAACCAAAATATTGGCCATTGCCCCCAGAGGCTAAATCATTGTCAGACAGATAGCCGATGGGTTCTGAGATTGAAATATTCCGAGTTTGTTTCATAGTTACTTTCAGAGTAGTCTGCAGTCAAATGTTAGCTGGTAAAGTTAGCAAGATGTAGGAGTCAGAAAGTCTACATTATCCATCTATGATACCATCTGACAACTTTACACCGAATATGAACAGGCAAGAACACGAGTGCTCTTAAAAAGAAAATCCTTTAAAGTTTAAAAAAGACAAAAGATAATTTATTCCAAAAAGCTCAGTGCTCAGTGACGCTGTTCAAATTTGAGATCACGTGATACATTTCTTTGGCTCAACCAATCAGCTCACGACATATTGAAGTATTTGAATTCATATGAGAAAATAATTATTTCAAACGAATGTTTAAATTCTTCAATTTGCACCAAGAATTTCAGGATTTTATTTGAAAGTATTACAAAATAATCTACAAATTAGTGATTTTCTTTTACAAAAGGGAAAGCTGCCTTAACTAGAGTAACATAACGATATCTGCAGTAGCATGAATATTACTGTGATTTTCTACAGTAGTGGTATTCTACAGTAACATGTTACAGTGGTTTTTTAGGCCTAATACACAATACTATACTGTAAAAAATATTCACAGTAATTGTGCAGAAACACAGTAAATTACTGTTGATTTTACATCTATTTTTTACAGTGTGTGTGTGAGAGAGAGCGAGAGAGAGCGACATAGTGGGATTAGTGTAGGTGCATTGATTGGTGGATGGTTAAAGAAGATGAAGAGAGAAAGAGATGATGTGAAGTGTGAGGAGTAAAATTCTGGATGGTCGCACACACGCACACACACACACACACACACACACGCAAGCACTGCTGGAGTTTTCCTGCTCTGTAGACAATGCAATACCTCGACCTGACCTCTGACCCCCACCCTGTGACCTCATGTCATATGACCAGACTCTAGTTAGCCAGAGGGGACACCTTTATCTGTCTGTCTCTGTGTTTTGCGCATGCACTTTCTGTCTGTTTCACTTCTAACACTCCATCACTCTCTCTCTTTTACCCCCACCCCCCCCCACCCCGCACACACACACACACACACATCCATAAACAACAACAACAACAACAACAAATGCAGCTTAATATTCCCCCTTCCTTTCTTCTATTGGCTATCAGAGAGGGTCAGCTGATTGCACCAGGGTGGGAGGTCGTGGTGGGAGAGAGTTGGAGAGTTGGTTGAGGGGGTGGGTGGGAGTGTGCTAAGAGAGGGGAGGAAGTGGGGAGGAGGTGGGGGGCTTTAGCATTCTCCTCTGGTATTTTTCTGTCTGTCGTTCTTTCTTTCCTTTTCTTTCTTTTTGCCCCCCTCTCGCTCCATGGATGGAGACACGGTTATCAAGGCTCTCTGGGGACAGACAATATGGCCCAGACAATGGCCTCCAGTCCGAGGTGGAGGGGAGAGGGAGGGAGGGAGAGAGAGAGAGAGAGAGAGAGAAAGAGAGAGAGAGAGCAAGAGAGAGAGAGAGAGAGAGAGAGAGAGAGAGAGGGAGGCCGGGACAGGGCCACAGGGGAAGAGAGGGGCAGAATGGCGCATTAGTTTGCAGAGCACGGACACTCTACTCAATTACTCTTCTCTCTCTCTCTCTTTCTCCCTCCTTCAGACACACACATTCTCTCTTTCCTCAAACACGCACACACCACTTTAATTTTGCCCTTTTAAATGAAGTACAGCGACACTTACATTGGAAGCAGCACTGCTCACTTAAATTGGAAACAAGTTTTTTTTTTTTTATCATCAGCCGCAAGAAGTTCTCTCTTAAAAACTGCCCGTGAGTCTATGATTACAAAAGAAAAGTAAATAATTATTAGAATAAATAACCATAAACTGGTGGTTACACTATACTATAAAAATACTCCTGAGATTAAAATTCCATTGTTCATAATTTTACTTTAATAAAACTATTATCAACCCACTTAAAAGTTTAAAAAAGTAAAAATACTCATTATGCAGAATAGCCTTTTAGCCTTTTTCACAATGTTTTATTATAGTATATATTTTAATATTGGTTTATTATTACTGTTTAAGCAGCATTTAAAGTTGTAATTGGTCAATGGAGACAGAATTTTAACTACTTAACATGTTACTGGATAGTTTAGTACATAGAAATGCAATATTTATGACTGATAATTGTTTGGTATGCAATATCTTAATCTGCAGAAGAATTCATAACAACAGCTGTAAAGTAATTGTGATGGAGTAAAGTACACCATCAGCCTGCGGTGGAGTAGAAGTATAAAAAAAGCAGAAATTGGAAACACCCAACTGAAGTACAAGTAGTAGCCTACAAAATTGTACTTAGGTACAGTACTTGACTAAATGTACATATTTACTTTCTACCACTGGAAATAAATTATTTATACTGATGATAAAAAAATAAAACAGATTGTCTCAATGAAATTAAGCAAAATCCTTCCGGCTGCTGATGCCGCTCTTGTTGCTGAGTGCGACGCAAGTAGTGTCAGATTATATCCGAGTGTGTCTTGCTTGAACCATTCAAAGTGTTGACACACCCACTGATGACTGTCTCCCCCCTTCAAACTCACTGACACGCACACACACACACACACACACACACACACACACACACACACACACACACACTCACAATCAGCCCAATAAACGGAGGGGACAAATGGAGGGGTGTGAAAATCCACCACTGCCTTTACACCACATTGACAGAGCAGCAAAGAGAGACCCTTTCCCCCCCTCCCCCCCCCCCCCCCCTCCTCCTTCTTCACCTCCTCAACCCCCCCCAACACACCCCCCCCCTTCATCTCTAGCACTCTCACTTGTCTGTAACCCTGTTTCTTCTTCACCCTCTTCTTCTTCTACTCCTTCTTCTGTCCATCGGCGAGGAATGTGTCAGTTTGACCACATCATTTCTTTCCCTTCATCGTCTCTCCATCAACTGCCACAGCAGCTCCTTCAAATGTCTCTCTTTCTCTCTCTTCCTCTATATTTTGGTTCCTTTGGCGTTTCTCGGCTTCTCTGTGTGTGTATATTTCTGTTTGTGCGCGTTAGCGAAGGCAGTCTGTTTCCACTATTTTCAGCTTAGACTGGAAATTTTGATACGCAGCTGAACAGCACAGAGAACCAAAAAAAATAGTTGAAATCACAAAAATCATTAATTTAAAGTGAAATAAAAATAAAATGAATCACAGAAGATTGGAGCTTTGTCAAAGCATGACATGCATCTTTTACAGCTAAACGAGAAGAGACAAAAACCATATCACAAGACTTTTGCTGGCTTAAATAAAATTAGTAAAAAACTGTATGTTTTTAACCTTCTTAGTAGATTCCACAAACAAATAAAGAAAAGTAAAATTTCAGTAATGATTCCTCACCACTCAAAAAACCAAATATTTCCTTTCTAACAAACCATCTTTTAGAAATTCTGCCAGAAACTCTTCATCGGCTCTTTTCAATCAAAAGTGACTCAAAGTCAATTTTTAACAACTGTATGATTTAAGAGGAAGAGAAGAATAAGAAAAGGGGAAGAAGCAGTGAAAAGTGCAAGAAGAAAACGAGTGGTGAGAAGATAAGGAAGAAGCATGTGTGAAAGGAGGAGAGCGGACACTTACAGAGACGCAGGAACCGAGAGCATCGCGACCACCGAGGCTGGAGCGCACACACACTGGCAACTCACACACACTGTGCTCCGCTGAGAGACTGGCGCTCGACGCACACACTCGAAACACACACACACACACACACACACACACGGAATGGAAGATACCCCTCTCTCGCCTGCTCGCACACATACATCCGTATACACATATGAACACACACACACACACGCGGCCAGAGCCACAGTGATGGAGTGCATTACTGGAAAGCAAGAGTTTTAAGCGCTGTCCTCCTAAGTCATTGTAATCCCCACATTTATCTCCATACATTCTGCTTTTCGGTGTAATCCTTTAAATTTTTAATTCCTCCTAGCTGTTGTTATCTATTTTTTTTTTTTCTCTTCTCAACCACTTTGCCGGATTGAAGGGTTTATTAAAAACACATTTTTGACACATCTAAATGTGTTCTTAATTCAAGGGGCCCCTGAAATCCCCACTACCACCACCGCCTCCCCCCCCCCTCCAACCCCAGTTTATCTCGGAACAAAAGATTAGTTTCATCGGGCAAAACAGAGCGCTACTTTAATGCAATAAAAGTCAAGCAGGCAAGGGAGCGAGGCGTGTGTGTTTCGGCGTATGTATGTGTGTGTGTGTTAGTATTAAAACGCCGGGTATTATAACATAATCTGTCTCTCACAGCATTAGCATCAAACAACCATTATTCCACAGGCAAAAGCCACTTGTGTTGACAGTGTCAGAAAAGGGCAAGGTTAGAGGGTTCGCACCTCTAAATGAAGCAGGCCCGCACAAACATCAGAGGAGCACAGTGAGATTAACATTAGCATAAGGCAGAAAAGAAGAAAAACAACAACACCATGCAGATTGACAATAGGATTACTCAGGGTTTGCATGAATTGAATTTGGATTAAGTGAAAAATAAATCACAAATAAGTAAATTTCAAAAGAACAGTCTAAGCAAGTGGGCAGGGTGTAAACATTCCAAATTTAGATTAGAAAATTATTTATTTTGGATGATTTGTGATTGCTTTTTTTTTTTTTTTTTTTTTGCTGTTTTCAAAAAAAAAAAAAAGAGTCGCGTTGAGGTTTTTCGACTTGTTGATAGCATCTTAATATGTTAGGCTTTATTACAAAGAGAGACGAAGAGAAGAAGAAGTAAATAAAGTTGTGGTGAGCAGTGGAGATGAGATGATGAGGAGAGGATTGACAGACACGCACACACACGCACACACACATACATACATATACACACATCTCTCTGCCTCTTTTTCTCACACATACATAGACCCCAACACTGTTTTAAGCACTTTATCTATGGAGGGATTGAATTGAATGAACATGTTGACAACTTCAGTCAGGAGGGACAGAGGAGGAAAAAGAGACTGATTTCTATTACTGCCGGGACAAACACACACACATATGCATAAAACTGACACACACATATATATATAATGCCTGCTTTGCTCAAGCTTTGCATATGATATCTCTCCCAAAAGCAGGAGTCAATCATCAACTCTCTCCTTTACCATCTCTCACTCTGTCACACACACACACACACACACACACACACTCTCCGGCTTCAAAACTCAGCCGACTCGCTGAGACAGTTCACATGCTTTGCACACACAGACACACCGATCCTCCTCTACACACACACGCATATCTTTCTACTTTCTGCTCCTGTCCTCCCTGTATCTTCCCCTCTGTGTCCCGCTACGTCCTGTCCTCTGTCTCTGTCATCTGTACGCGAATGTGCGTGTGTGTGTGTGTTTGTGTGTGTGTGTGTGTGTGTAAGAAAGCGTCACGTACCTGTTACACTCCTGAGGTAGCTCAGGCTCAGTGAGCATGCTGGAGTAAGGGTCCGTCTCTCTCGACAACAACAACATAAAACAGTCCCACAATGCTCAGATGAACAAGGTTAGTCTCCCCAAAACAAGACGGGATAGAAGTGATCCTTCAACCTCTCACACACACTGCTGATTCTCTCTCTCTCTCTCTCTCTCTCTCTCTCTCTATCTCTCTCTGTGTGTTCCTCTCTCTCTCTCTCTCTCTCTCTACTCACACACTTTCAGCCTCACACCCTCCCTCCCTCTCTCTCTCTCTGCCTCTGTCCCTCCTCTTCTCCCTCCCTCGCTGTAAGCTGTGAGATCTAGGCTCAGCTCTTAAAGGGCCAGCAGCAGAGCCTCTTTCTCTTTCGCTCAGTGTGTGTGTGTGTGTGTGTGTGTGTGTGTGTGTGTATGTGTGTGTGTGCGTGCAGAGGGGAGGGGCCATTTGACCAGAGGGCTCATCACTCCCTGAGTGCAAATGCACAGCAGTGCTGCCCCCTTCCTCAAGTCCATCTCTCTCTCTCTCTTTCACACACACACGCACACACACTTGGTTTTCACACACTCAGACAACTGTCACAGATCATGTAGATACACTTCAGGTCACTGCCAGCTTTAATGCACTTTATTATGCGACATGAATGGAATTTATCAAATTGATATATGAAACACACAAAAACACACCGTCATACACTCGTTCTACTATTTGGTACAACAACTAATAATGAGGAAACATGAGACCAGAGAGAGTTGCACATGGGCATGTATTTAGTTGTAAACTCAGGACTGAGGATCACAATCACGTATACACATAACACAAGGGGGAATGACAGTATCTGAAAAGGGACAAACTTAGGCTGTCAATACACATCATATCCCTCCCACTTTAATTTGATGTTCCCTCAACAAAGTAAAAGATTTCACTGTATTTTCTCTTAAAAAATCAAATCTCTGCTTCAAATAGACTCTTTTGTTCTTAATGTCACAGTCTCTATTGTCTTCCTACTATAATGAACTTTTAACAAACTTGTTTCGGTTATAGAACTTTTGTGTGAACAAGGGAACGAGGGTAGAATACCTCAATTCCCAGACTGAACCCTGGGGATTATTTAGCCCCCGATGTCGAGAGTTAGTCTCTAGACTACAATGACAGTCTATCAGGAGGTCGTCATCCTGATAGACTACAACCTGTAGGTGAGTCAGTCATATTGTCTTGTGGTGAGGACTGTATTGAGTCCTGGTCTGGGAGAGGTCATGCCTGGTGTAGGCACCTGAGCAGGTCTAGGTGTGCTTGGAGCAGTGTCCATTCCGGAAGGTTGCCTCTGGGGTTCTTCTGGTGATGGATGCTGCTCCTGATAGGCCTCCAGCTCTGGAACAAGGGATATTGGCTTAGGAGAGCGAGTCGTTACGGGAACCAGAAGTGTGGAGCAGTTGAAGTGGTAACGTAGGGTCAAAGTGGGTGAGGGCCTCAGATTGAGGGAGGGCTGTCTTCACTTCTTTGAAAGCTGTCTCATATTTGTCAGTCCACTTCCATATGTTGGTTTTGTTTAGAAGCTCATGCAATTAGGCACAAACTTTGCATAGTGTGATCTCAACTGACTCACATTCTTCAGGAACGGAGCCTCTACAATCACCTTTGATGGTGCTTTGTGGAGTCCAGTGCTGTCGAGTACGTGCCCCAGGTACTCGACAGACTCACGCTTGTCTTCCTGAACTCTCAGACCATGTTCCTCCAGCCTTTTTAGTGTCACATCCAGGTTCCTCAAGTGTGACTGCTCATCTGGTCCTGTGATAAGCGGGTTATCCAGGTAGCACTGGACCCCTGCTAGCCCACTCAGAATCTGGTCCATTGCTCTTTGGAAAAATGCTGGAGCAGAGGAAATCCCAAAAGGGAGCCTCCGGTGCCTGTACAGACCTTTGTGTGCCACTATGGTCAACAGTTCCTGTGACTTTGGATCAACATGCATCAGGAGATATGCTTGACATAAATCTATCTTATCCTACTTCAGTTTTAGCTGGTGACAAATGTTTTAATTGTAATCTACTACAATCAAAACAGGTGACTTGTTGGATTAGTGATACACTGCTGTACAATGACACAGTGTTCCATATCCCAACATTATGGTGTATAGAGTTGTATAACAACACAATTTCAGCTGCTGCCGGACTTTTAATCTAATCTATTTCATAGCTTTCACGGTCAGAACAAAGAAAAAGAGAAGCTAAAAGTAACACTTTTTACCACATTTTTGGAATGCCTTAGACTCATCCGTGCTTAATTGGTTAACTTGTATTGTTCAAGTCTCTACTGTCCCTTTGGTTCCACCATGTTAGTAAAGTGAAGCTGTTTTGTGCTCCACTTTTACACACATCATGCTTTTCACGTGATTGGCTTCGCTGGTAAAATAAAGTAACAGAACAGTGGATGTAAAACAATCCTTGAAACAAGATTATTATAAGGTATCCCGGGTTCAAAGTGAAATTCTTTCAGTGACTGCTGAATGCCCTGCTGCAGTATACTGTCCAAAAAGGTTAAATCACAATTCTATTTCATTAAAAAACTATTAATAATGCATCTCTGCATGTTATTATTTTTTGCTGGTTGTCATTATGATTTAACATTAAAGTCCATGTAAAGGAAAATCAGAGATTTCTTGTGAAACACATTATACATGTTTGAAAATGATTGCTGAAAACATGTGAAAAGACTGTGAACTATGTAGTACTGAATTGTGCAGTTAGACCGTTAAACTGCCTTTCAGAATTTCTGTGTTCAGGATTTTTTGGTGTCTTCGGTACCCCTGTGGCTGCGGTTCCAGCCCCTCACCTGTGCTTTTCAGCAAAAACGACAATTTAACATAACAATGATTGGTGATGGATTACTTGTTAACTACTCATTGAAATTACATTTTTACTAAAGTAAGTCCACATTTATCTACAAAATATGTACCCAATTAAACAATGGCTCCTAGTATTACTTTATTTTTGAAATATCATCCATGTTGCTTGTCTTTCACCTACAAACAACCTATTTTAAATTGTATATTTTTTAAGGGAGTTCGGCATGAGAGTGGTTAAGTTTAGAGGTTCAGGGCTGTTTAGTTGGGGCGTGGTTTCAGCACCTTCAGTCAACATACCCGCAGTGTTTCAGAGCTCAGAATACTGCTTGTTTTTCCACGATTTTGAAACCTAATTTTATATACTTGGCGATTTTTTCGAACTTGGCTGGCTGGTTAATAACACGTTTTTCTGTGGTGTGAAAAACTCAGAACACTTATTTATAATCGCTTTACACAGACTTTAAGGAAAATCAAAAATCCAATTACCTTCTGTTCATATTTTGAGCAAAAGACTTCAAACAAAAACTTTATCGGTATATATATGACAAAATGTATCAAAATTCCCTTCCTTCCTCCCTATAGGATTTGTGGCCATTAGTTTAAATTAAATAGATTTGAATGAATTTTCTGTACCTATATGTATTAATTTAGAAGGAGGACGAGTACTGTAAGAATCACAAAATAATGCACATCCTCCACCCAGTCAGAATCCATTTTTCCTCTGTGGCCATGTAGATGAATGGTAGATGTACCCTTATACTGTTTTCAGAAAATATTGCCACATGAATTTGACTTCTAATTGTGACAAAAGAGACACAATAAAAGCTTTAACAGAATTTAAGTTCCTCTCTTATTTCTTTTGTGTTGCTGCAGTGAGAAGCAGACATTTGATTCTGCGACGTGGAACAGTTTTGTTACAAGAAGACAGCTGAACACTTTCAACAGAACATATGCTGAAGCTCACATGCATGAATGCACGCATGCACAAACACACACACACACGCAGACACATGCACAAAATACACATATACAAACTGACTAAAACCTTCACTAATCGCCCACACCCATTGTGTCCTCAGGTGTACGTACTGTATACTCTGTGTGTGTGTGTGTGTGTGTGTGTGTGTGTGTGTGTGTGTGTGTGTGTGTGTGTGTGTGTGTGTGTGTGTGTGTGTGTCAGGAGAGCATGCTGCTTTCAGCCCTTAGTGCTGTCAGTCACTATTAGGGGTGTGTGGTCTACATGTCACACATACGGCCAATCCAGCTATTGTTCTGGAAAACAGAGAGGAAAGCAGAGCTGACAGACTGCCACTTCTACGATACTTAAACACACACACACACACACGCACACACACACACATACACATACAGAGAAAGAGGGAGAAAGCGAGCCCTGTCACTGTACTTACTGTAGACAAGCACACACTTACTATACACTCGCACACAGTCTCACACACACAACATGCATACACTGTACAGCATTCAAAACCGTGAGAAGAGACACACACACACACATCTCTGCAATCAGAAACTTCCTCCTAGATGTTGAGAATGAAAGTTCATTCTTGACCTTGGAAACAGCACTTGACAAAACAATGTCCATGGCTGTTCTGGAGCTTTTGATTGTATTACGATCTTCCTCAGCAGATGGAGTTCGACCAGTTGTCATGGAAATGTAGATGTTAACAATTTCTCTTACAAAACAATCTCACTGCAAGGTCCATTTAGTCAAATAATTAATTGTTTGCAAGGTCAAGAATGAACTTTCAATCTCAACTTTTAAGTCAATATGAATGAGAAGTGCTTTTAAAGTAGAAAGAAATTTGAATATCTACAACTACGGATTGTTTCATTCTTCTACAGATGTTGCGACCCTCTCCAGTGGCAAGGTGTTTAAAGCAAAAAAACACAAGGTTGTTGAATCAGCGCGGCAAAACTTGGAAAATGCCCAGCTAGTGTGATGCTTCAAACTATGGCAGACATTTACCTCTTAAAGGGGGCAATATACTATACGTCAGACCTGCTTGTTGGACGTTGACACCTTTCTGACGTCGGATTGGGGGAGCTGTGCCAGACTATTTTTGTAACTTTCAAAATTTGACATTCACACAGTTTCATGCTGTGATTGGCCGGCTCTTTGGAGATGAGAAAGGAGCCAGGGTTCGAACTCTCTCTTGTTCTCTTTTTTAATTCTATACATATAATCGTGTCACTTTTCACGAGAACAACCGAGTGCAACACTACGAATGCCCTCCACGTGAGACTAAAATGTGCGATATTATCCTGGTATTTAAACAATATCACCTCTCCCTCCCCTCTATGACGGTCAGCTTTTCACTCCGCCTTCGAGTGTGGCCGTTCGGAACGACCATAAACCCTTTTGATTTTCATCGTGGGCGGAGAACATGTCATATGAACTACATATGATTGAGCATAAACTGACCCCCTGACCTACCTGTGGAAAAACTCAAGCTGTAAAACCAAACATTGTTCAAACTCACATAACTTTATTTTAAATTCTAGTTTCTAAAGATGCCAAATATTCTGAATGACACAGGGACGTGTATAAAACAATGTATTAGACATCTAGAATATTTCCATTTGATGGAAAGGAGCAGCCATACTTAGTGTAAACATCATATAGCTTCAACGATGAGTTGAAACAAGCTGATAAAGACTATATATTATACTGTCAGAGTAATCCAAACATAAACGACATAAGTGAGTAATGAGAATAATAGCAGTTTTGACTTCCAGTAGAGGAGATGCACTTTTCTTTGTAAGTTTTGGACCACTGAACTAAGTTTAAATTATTTAAAAAGTAGCAGATAGTAGAACTTAGGCTGGGAGGATCATGGGAAATCGATGTGACCCCATCCTAATTTTAATTCCGTGAAAACATCTCTTTTTGTTTCTCTCATACACATGCACAGAGAAACACATTCACACACAGGGATTTAGAAGACTACTACCAAAGATATCAAATTCCACCTTTACATTGCTAGACATTGTATAACAACATATATGTATACACACACACACACACAGACAAAACACACATCCACTCCCCTCTCTGCTCTCTAGACAGCAATATGAACATGTCAATGTCAACAACAATCAGTGGCATTAGTTTTCTATTTACCTAATCTAATTCATGGTCAAATGGAGAGAATACACTGGGAGGGCTAAATCTAATCGCATTCCCCGACTAAATTGAGCCCCGATTGGAAACGGCATCTCTCCTTGACCCCGTAAACAGCTGCAAAACCAATGATAACCTCATTTGTGCATTACAGAAACTTAATTTCACCATTATGCGGCTGAGTCGGCGGCAATCCGTCAACATAACGGAGCAACACTGACCTGGGCACCCACACTGCCCTGCACCCTTCCCACTTCAGGCAACTGAGAGAATGGGGATGAGCCACATGTTCGTCATATTTTGAATAGATGTTTATGTCATTACGATTCATAAACTTGGTATAGAAAATAGTGGCTTTAAGAGTTTACTTGTCCATGAACTGATCATGAGTAAGTGAGATTTGACAATGGATTATATAGCTGATGCAGATGATATTGTAAATGCACAACAATAAATGTACTTAAACGTTCATGTATGGAAAAGTTTATCATCAGCATGTATCAATCAGTCAGGGTCTTTCAGCGTACTATGCTGCAAAGAAAGCATGTTTTAAGGCATAAAGAGATAGGATGGGGGTGGGGGGGGGTGAATGCAAACAAGCTAGGAGAACAGTTCTTCTAGAGTAACCAGGCTCTCAAGTGTAAGCCATCGTCTGCAGTTAGAACATGTTGAGGAATATGAATAAACAAGGCCACCGGAGCGTATTGTGTTCAGTGAGAGAATAGCGACAAGAAAATGAAAAGGGAGTGTTTCACCTGGGCTGAAGCAAAAGACGCTTGTTAAGTGATTCAAAGGTTCATAATCAGAGTTGTGTTTCTGGAAAGAAAGGAGGGAGGTGACACGAGAAAGATGGAGACGCCGCACGTATAAGGACAGGATATACAGACCTGCACGCACACACGCACGAACCAAACGCACTGTCACAGAGAAACAGGAAAAAAAATAGCCAGAAGGAACACACACACACACACACACACACACACACGGTCGCGCTCTCATTCACAAACACAGGAAAAAACACACGGAGAAGCAAGCATCACACACACACACACACACGCACACACAGTCCATTACAATGAAACCGTTGATGGGAGGCCCCTGTGTCGGGACCCTAACAGCTGTAGTGCATTAGGGGCCGAGTATGAGCAGGGGCAGGGAGAGATCGGCAGTAAACAATCCCAAAGCCTGAAGACACACACATATATTCACACACATCTCCCACACATTTTCATAAACATTCGCGCAGAATATTATGCAAATGCGAAGACACACACACACACACACACACATTGGACACAATGTGGCAAATCAGTAGTTATGGACCTAAGAGGGTTTTCTGTGGAAGAGCAAGATCACATCTAGAAAATGACATATTTTGCATTTAAATCGGAGAGAAATGAGCACGCAAGAGCTTGTTGAATATTGCTGTGCTGTGAATCAAAATCCTAGGAGAGAGCAGTCAAAAGTTTGCAAAGGTTTTTTAGAATTTCAATTGTAGCTGTTCACTGCAAGACAGATACGGTCAGCTACTGAGTTATGAATGACTGATTGATGTTGAGAACTGATTATTCACACCGGTATCCTAGGAATTAGGTTCATAATTTACATCCAGTGACACCATTCTTTGGGAGAGGTGTGCCTTTTATGTAGCAAGGAGGAAAGTAAGGCTATGAGGACGGTGTGTTGGATGAAAGTGTAACACGTCCAAATTTCATGCCGTCTTTCCCTGACTTTGATGATACCGTAGTCGTCATTCATACCATTGTAAAAATCAATAGTTGAGGAAGACAGTTCATTCTTGACCTTGGAAGCAGCATTTCATTTCATCAAAATAATCTCAACTCAAGGTTCAATTACTTGCTGGTTCAGGTTGCTTTTGATCATATCTCATGGTCTTCATCAGCTGTTTTGATGTTGGAACTTTCCATGATTCTGAGCACTTCGAGGTTCTTCTCATCCTTGTTAGCTTAAACGTAGAGGTTGACAGTTCATTCTTGACCTTTGAGACAGCAGTTGACAAAACAATCTCAACTCAAGGTCCACTTACTCTGAACACTGATAGTTACGTCAACTCCAATTTCCAAGGTCAAGAATGAAGTTTCCACCTCAACATTAAAAGTTGAGGGTGACAGATTTTTTTAAAAAATGTATTTATTTTTATTTATCATTTATTTAGCCTGGAAGGTCCCATTGAGATGCAGAATCTCTTCGTACAGGGAATCCTGGTCTAGAAGGCAGCATAAGCGGTTTCACGTAAAAAAAAAATTTCACATCATAGAACACATACATAAAGAAGGGCATACAGACCACACCACCCATATCCATAACACAGACCACCTCAAGTCAAGGTTATATAAAACAGCAACATGTTTCCTTCAGGTCAGTTTGTAAAAGACCTTTGGTCAAAGAAGGGAGTGCTTATAAGGTAATGGTATTTTGCAGCTCATTCCATGCCCAAGGTGCATAAAAGGAGAAAGCAGTTTTACCAAGCTCTGAGTGCACCCTGGGGACATTTAAAAGAATTCGATTAGTAGATCTAGTGCTATAATTCCTGGAAGGATAAGAGGCTGGAGATGTAAGTAGGAAGTATACCTAACATTGTCTTGACAATAAATAGCAACACGTGTATTTTTTCTTCTCTGGTATGGAGGACCATCCTATAGACTCATATAAAATGCAGTGGTGAGTGTGTGAGCCTGCAGCTGTTTCATAATGTAATGCAGTGTGATATATATAAATCACATCTTCATAATCTAATACAGATAAAAATGAACATTGCACAAAAACTACTAATATCAATATTCTGTCCTAAGGGGTACGTTACCTCTATAACAGAGGTGTTGTATCTTTTCACCATTACATGACAGTCTGAGCTACCTGCCGAGAGCTTTGATGAAGCAACTTAACCCTTGTGTTTTGTTGAAATTGGCTTAAATTCTGTGTAAAATGTATAAATGTAATAACAGTAATTGCAAAAAAAAAATCCTCTTACAAATGTTTCCCTTTTCTTCTGATCTTATTAAATCCCAACATATAGGAAAGTATAAAGGTGATAACTCTTCTCTTTGCCACACACTGAGCTTGCACATTTGATGTAGATTATGTTACTTCTGTTTGGGGTCAGTTACACCCCAGAAAGGTTTAACTCTCTGTTGGATCTCTTATGAACAACCAGGTAAAAAAAATCCAATATCCAAAAAAATCCAAATGCGGTGTAAACATGACTATCAACACCAATCACAGACGTAGAGCAGACGAAAATCCAGTTTAATTTTGTTTTACAGCGGGGGTCTCTGAGACCTCAAACAGAGGAAATACATATTTTTCTCTGGTGGACTAAATCATATCATCAGTTTAAAATCATATCTTTAAGCAACTCTCATAAAATTAGGAAAAGACAAAAAACATCAAGCTGATAAAACAATGTTAAGTATTGTTTGAGCTGTTAAAGCAGAGCATTAGGGTTAAATGGCTATTCAAACTGTATATACTGTTAAGGTTGTACTTCAGCATTAAATGGAATGAAACCTGTAAGCTTGAGGAGCTTACGACAAGAGCTGCACTGACATACTCATGACAACGCATTTCCAGTGCATCCGTTACAATAAGGTGGCCTATTTGAGCAGACATGCACTTGTCACTCTTGCTCTGCCACTGCTGCTCCTTTGAAAACACTCCTGATGCTCATATAGCATTTCATAAGGAAGTTTGCATGTCAACAAGTCCAATCCAGCGGGTCAGGATTGATCCATGGTGGTATACCTGTGTTTGTCCCACTGCTGCTGCTGCTGCTGTTCTACCAATTTATGCTGCTCCTTAGGGTGAGCTTCCAGTGCAATAACAGTGGTCTGAGTAAAGCTTGCATCATTCACCTGACAGCTATAATTTTGGCACCCACAGCAGCTTACCTGAGCCAGCATTAATACATTAATGACACTGAGACACAACAATGGAAAGAAAGCCAGATGGAAAACTTGACTAGTGTCTGAGGAGATGCCTCACTTTTATCCAGAACTTGAACGCACATACAACTGTAAGGAAAATGCCCTCAAAACAAGCAGGAGAAAACAGGTCCTAAAATAGTTGTGACATCTTGCGGTGGCCCTGCAAACATATGTTTTTTGCATTGTTGTATCAGATATCATATTCTAGGTTACATCCTAGGACAGTCTTTCAAAAATATCAGATATGATCAACAATTCGGAATTGAGCATGAAGGCCAGTGGCGTGAGTGCTCCTTTTTCTTTCCGTCCGTCTCTCTCTCACAGCTCGTCTGTCTCAGGGTGAGCTCATATATCAATACCTCTGCCATCTTTTTCTTTTCTCTCTCTCCTCTTTCCTGGGCGAGGAGGAGAGAGGAGAGGCCAGCATGGAGAGGCGCAAGCCCCTGTGAAGTGGCTTTATCGTGGGGAGACACGTGCAGGCAGAGGACCCCGTCTGAAGGCTGAGTGGCAGGCGGCTGAAGCCATTAAGATAGAGCCGCTATCTCTTGCTGCCAGGGCCCTCTTAATACAGGCGGGGGCTCAGGCCGCTCTCATCCACACACACACACACACACACACACACTCGCACACACACCTTCTCTACTGTGGTACTTGAACTGACGTGGTAACATGGATGTAGACATGTGCGTGTTCATTTACACTTACGAGCGACTCCTTCTCTCTGTCTCTGTGTGTCCGTCTTGAGTGTATTCCACCTCCCAAACCCATCAATCCCTGCCTGGGCAGGAAACTGAACAGATAAATGGGCAAGCAGACAGGTAGAGACCAAAAGACAGACAAACAAATTGCTCTCTCTGCCACTTTTACCACCAAAGTATAGAGGTGTCAGTGATGTGAGGTAAGCTGCACACCAGATTCCTGTAGGACAAACACTCCTTTGAGACATCCAGTTATGAATATGACTGAGACGGTTAGCAGTAGGTGTACAACATCATAGCCTTATAATGTTGTGTGTGAGCTAAACTCTCAGTGATTTCAGATATTATTTACAGTTTTTGTTTTCTTCTAGATGTAGGCTACTATTTCTATCTCACTCACATCATAAAAATACAAGCTCTACAGAAATGTACATGTAAGTATACATTTGAGTATACTTTCAGTATAAATTTGAGGTTTTACATGATTTTTCAGAGTGAGTTTTCAATGCTGTGAGCAAAAGAAATAAAACTCTTCATTGAACTGGGTTGGAGGCAGAGACTTTTGGATGACTTCCTGTAGCAGTCCAGTATCACAGCAGTTTATGAAGTAGTTATGTTATGGCCATCAGTTTTAATTATTTCTCTTTCGATTCTGTGAAATAAAAGTGTTTTTGGTCAGTTTTTGACATCGGAAGGCTACAGAAAGGCATTGTGTTGTGCATGGATGTGGCACGTTAAATTGCTGTCAGTAGGCTTCATCCCATTTCATATTTCCACCAGTCCATGGAAATCCAAACACCACTATCACTGTTAACAAAGGTGTTTTATAGTCTGTGATTGTAAAATGTATAGTTGCTCAGTTAATTTTATATTTACAAGAATATGTGTCTGAGGATATTTAATATCAAATCATCTTTCTTAAAACATAGTCGTCCTCAATAAATATCGAGCCACGTCATGCAATAAAGCACTCCAATGTTGCGTGTGTGTGTGTGTGTGTGTGTGTGTGTGTGTGTGTGTGTGTGTGTGTGTGTGTGTGTGTGCATCAATACCACATTGAAGATGAGGTTGTCAAACAGGACTTTACATTTCACATCCCTCATTTAATCCCTGCACTTGTCACTTTCATATATTTAGATTGCACATCGCATTCAACCTCCACTGTTACATTGTTTAATTATTTATGCACGTCACATTTAATCTTTGCTCTTGTCATATATTTCATACACTTCATTTCTTTGTCCACAGCAGAGTTCATTTTTCCTTTGTACAGTCAATATTTCATTTCAAGTTTTATATCCCATTTCACAATTATTACTTTTCTATTCTGTAAATAGATTTTAAAATGACTAATTTTGGTCACTATTTCCACTAAAGAAGAAACTAGGCTGGGGATATCTTGTGCCTCTGAAATGAGAAAATTACAATACAGCTTCTGTGCTCCCGACTTTCGATTGACAGAAAAAAAAAAGTGGTGCAGGCACGAAACATACTTCCAATTGAAATACATTAGTTTGAAAGTCGTGCTGAGTGTCATAAAAAAAAAGGAAGATTTGTGTCCATGTACACGAATCTATAGATTAAATTTCCTGACTGTTTTACAAACTGCTGTAAGACTGGGTTGCCTGTAGATACCACTAACAGCAACAGAAAAAAAATATGTGTTTTATGAATTTGGTGAACTGACCCCTCAATCACGAAGCAATGAACTGTAATCTCAACTCTACAACTCTACTGAGTGCACCTGTAAGTTCAGCAAATGTCAAAGTGCATTTTGGGAAAGAGAGACTGGGTGAGTAGCAGGGATGTTTTTCAGCATTTGTTTTTTTCTGTGTTGCCTGACTGACAACATTTTGGTCCATCCCTTTATTTATCTGACTCAAGAGACAGTCTTGTTCTTTCTGCTCAAGGTTATTGTACAGAGGGACTACAGTATGTCAGAGACCTTTCCCTGCCGTGCTTCCACAGCAAGTGCACTGCTTTAACCGCTGTGGCAAACATTGCACTGTAAACAAAGCTGTTTTCTTCCCCGACAATGGCTGTGTGGAAAATTAATTAACAATCTGTACTCTTTGTGCGAATCTTAACTCATTCCTAATTAGTTGGATTTTTTTCTCCTCTCCTTCAAAACATCAAGTCAGTTAATTATGGCTGAGAGAAAATAGACTGTTGTCTGTCTGGTGTCACTTATTTATTAGTAATCTTTGGTGCTGTGAGAGAGAGAGAGAGAGAGAGAGAGAGAGAGAGAGCGGCTCGAACAGAAAATGCGAGAAGTGAATGAAAGGGAGTCTGTGTCACAGCAGGGTTAATGAAACACTAGCCTGGGAAGATAAATAAAAAGTGAATGATTTACAAAAAAAAAATGACCGGTCCAGACAGCTCGGAAACACACACGTGCAAACACAGACAAATACACAAAACAGTGTACATGAGCGCACACACTCACACACAAAGCAATTGTCCTGCTACCTGACTGCAACACAGACAATGGAGACTTTTCCTTGAACTCTTCCTCTCTCTTCATTTAACAGCGGACTGAAAGGTTTTGACTGACTAAAATCAATCTGCAGCAAGAGAAGAATGAGAGGGAATGAAATATCTCAGGTAAAAATCCGTTAGCTCCGAGCTGTGACTGAGCATCAAGGCTGTGGCTTTTAGTGCTTGGATTAGAAGAACATAGACTACATCCACCAAGCACCCGCTTGTGTACACGTGAGACAGTTAGGCCACGTTCACACCGACCTTAGCTCTGCTCTCTCAGTCATTTGAATGGGGGCAGTCCAGCGTCACAGTAGGGTTGCCAAAGCAAAAAAGCTGAACGTGGTGAAACTCTTGTGAGACCACCAATCATCATACGACGAGGTGCTGCATAGGCCGATCAAATCAATGCAAGGGCACACTCCTGATAGATGAAAAATTCACGTTTCGATATGTAACTCGGTTTTGGGGTCATAATTCGATACGTTTTCAGTACAGCAGTAACTCAAAGGCGACTGTCACAGAGAGGGGAGGGGGATGGGAAAACGTGGTGCCATTTCACTACGGAGATAATGGAGCGTATTTTAATAATACTGTTGTACTCGGTCAGTGTTATGGGTCTATCGTTTGTCATTTGGATGACTGCAACACTACAGAGAAACCATGGTAACCAGGATAACCAGGCTACAATGGCTAAGCCGGCTAGCATACATCCATGAGCATGCTACAGCTTAGTGGTGCGCTGTCAACAAGTTCTAAAATTATTGTTCTGCACATCAGAGTAAGTGGATTATTGAACTATTTTGAGAGTAATTGTTTGGGTCACAGAGCATACCGAACCAAGAAAGTGACGTACTGAACAGAACATCCTATACCGAATGGTTGACAACAAATACACGTACTGCTGCACTCCGAATTTCTACCTCGCAATCGTCACCGCAAAAGATACAAATAAGAATATAAGAATTGCTGCGATGATAACTTTGACTTTTAAAATATTAAAATATTCTATTCTAAACCTCTGTGCATTGTTTTGGTGTCTGACAAGCATTCAAACTCATGAATCTGTTACCCAAACTGGATCTTATTTCATGTCTTTTCTGTAAGTGTATGACAAAGGTCAAAGGTCACGCCACTTGGTGCAAAGCAATACAGTAACAATGTTTTGGAGTGATAACAAAATAACTTTCATGCTGTAGTAAGCAGACTGCTGATTTACAGGGATAGAGCCCTAAAAATAGCAGCCAATAGGAAATCTCCCTAGGGAGCCGTAGACAGGGCCTTGACACTGGTGGCAGTGGGGTGATGGAGGGGCAAAGCTGCACAGACTGCCATGGCAGCTGAGAGATGAAACAGGTCACATGGTTTAAATAACTTTCAACTAAAAATGATCAATGGATGACCAGAAAGGGAAAGAAATCCCAGTAAAATCATAGATTAATAACTAAGAGGTGTAGAAATATCATAAAAAGCTTTGTCTTCATGCTGGAATTGAAAGCCTCAGTAAAATAAGTATTTAAATAAATAAAAACCAACAAAGTCCCACCATTTTATATTACAGTATATTTCTATTTCTGTTAAGCTTCTAGTCCACTGCATGTTTTACAACACAAGGATAAATCAAATTTATTACAAACTGGGTTTTAGATTATAGTTTACCCATCATTTCCATATAAAATTAACACAGTACTCATCAAAGTAATTGCTGAGATCATAAAAACAATGGTAAAAAGAAGTCCAATGGGGCAAATGCAGTTCTAAATTAACCCCCAGATGTCGACCCATCACAGTTTACAGACCAACATCCTGGTTAAAATGGTTATTTGTAGTTTCACACACTTAAGGTTTTCCTGTGAAATGCAGGAGTATTACTGACATTTCGGGAGCAGTGCCTTTAAGTTTTACCTCCAAATAAAGTGAATTACAAAATCTGGTGAACTTTCTGATCATCTAACTGCTCATATTTCTTCAGAGGCCCCATCGACTTTGCTTTAACAATGTTGCTGTTTTCTCATATTTCGGCAGTTCCTTTGGTGCGTACAATGTAATCACAAACAAAAGAAACAATGACCAGAATTACAAAAGTAAGACTCAAATTGTAATTAAACTAAAATTTCCTGAAATTAACTCTACTATACAACATTTTTTGTATATCTGTTGTCAAAGTCAAGACTGAACTTTGATCCCCAATTTTTAAGCCAATATGGATGTGAAGTCCTTCAAGTGCTCAGGACAAATAATTACAACTACTCTATCTTCTGATGAAAATCATGTGATTAGATTGAAAGCTTCATTACAGCTACTAATTGGACTTTGAGGTGACACTGTTTTGTCGACTGCTTTTTCCAAGGTCAAGAATGAACTTTGAACCTCATCAGTTGGGTGAGTTGGGGGAAGGAGGTGCAAGGTTTTGCCACAGATTTTTACTGAACAGAAGAAAGTGGACAACCTACAAGTTTATTCCCAGTTTCGTTATATGACAGAGATATGGAACAGCCAGTTTTTTCAATATGAAAATACAGCGGATTATCACTTTGAGACTCCCTGAGATTTGTTTTTTATCCCCAGGAGCTGATGTTCTCTCTTTACCTCTTCATCTCATTCTCCCTCCTCCTCCATCACAATCTCTTCCTCAGTTGCTATCTCTCTCCCTCCTATTCTTTCTACCCCTTCTTTCCATCCAGTACCCCCACTCCCCCCACCTCAAAGCTGTCAGGATGTTGCCTCCTTCGGTCTGAGGCTGAATGGGGGGATTTGGCAGAGTTCCCTTCTCCTCGCTTGCTGAAGCCCTTTTTAAGAGCACACATGTTTATGCACCAAATCTCTGCACTTTGTGTTTCTCCACGTCAAGGCACGAGCTCAACCCTGGATTGATGCACCCTGGCAGCCCCCTGTGTACTTGCTCTGAGGGAGAAGGGGGACGGCAGAGAGAACAGAAGAAAAGAGAGAGAGAGAGCGCATGAGGGAATCTAGAGTGAAGAGGAAATGATTTTCTGATTTTCTACACAGGCTTTGTGGTCCTGGAAGGCTGTTTATGTTTTTAAGTCCATTGGTGAGAACAAGAGGAGAGGAGATTGTGCTATCCACTGCCTGAGGGCTATGCTGAGCCTATATATTTAAGCCCCCACTGTTCCTTGCTTAACAATAACGCCTACTAGTTTTAATTTAATTCAGTCATTTTAAACTAAATAATCCACTTTCATTTTCTATGTCACAGCTGGAAAAATAAATCTAATCTTATCGCATAGCAGACTGGGTGTGAGGTTTGACACTTCAGTTCTACTTTCCTTTTTCTTTCTTCTTTCATCATCAAGGCCATGTGTGAGAAAGAACAATAGATACAGAGTGTGTGTGTGTTTGTATGAGAGAGTGTATGTGTGTGTAGTTTATGAAAGGGCAGGAAGGGCAAGGAGACAATGCATGGCAACTTTGACTTTGTCCCTGTTTGTGGTGTTTCATAGCATTTTTTAACATGTGAAACTGTGTTTGTGTTATGTGATGGGAAGATAGGTGAACTGAGATAACATGACATAAAAGTTAAACACACAATTCACATAGTGAATAAAGAGTAATGCGGACGGGCAAAACTAGTTGAGGAATCTAAGAGAAAAAAAGGAAAAGTAAGAAAGAAGAAAAATAACGGTGTTGTTTGAGCAGTGAGGCTACTAGCCAGCTGGCCTGTGGCCACTGCAATTGTGTTGCGCTTCCTAAACATCTTACAGCCCAGACACTACTACTAACACCAGAGCACAACTCACCACCTTTTTAAAGAGCACATTTACATCAGGTTTCAGTATTGGTTCAATATGTAACCAGTGCATATGTCTTTGTATTGTATGTGCATGTGTTTTCCTACTTTGACTTCAGACATCATCACCACAGGCATGTGGGATATTAACTAACTGCTGCTTAAAATGTTCTGCCATATACAGTATATCACTTGTTTTATAGAATCTGACTTGGGTGTAAATGGATTTAATAATTAGTCTGCATTATGAACTCAGGAGGGACCCAAACCTAGGACAAGGACACATTGGTTTTGGTGAAGAAAAGGCTCATTATAGGAGAGTTACTGGTCTTGGAGTTGATGATGGGGAAGGGGATCCGACGGCAGCAGGAGAAAGAGGGGAAATGGAGGTGTGTGGCTGTGAGCATGGAATGAGGGGAAGCATAGCTGGCAGGGGTTAGCTTGGAAGCAAGTAAGTGGCTGGCAGGTAGACCGGTTGGCAGGCAGGAATGAGATGATCCTGGGACACAAGAGAAACGGGTTAGAATACAATTGATAGTTTGACACAAGGAATTCACTAACTTAATCAGCCTGGAAACATTTACTACCACTGAGGTTCAAACAACGATCTGGTGAAGAGCCTGGGTTGATATATTGGAGAGGAGATGAGCTGATTGAAGGCAGGTGTACAGGTGGAGCAGGGATCTGGAAGCTGGAAGAGTGTGGAAGGGAAACCACGCCTACGCCAACACACAGAGGCACAGCGCAGAGGAGGGGGGAAACACAAGAAACACTGGGGAATCTGCTGGAGTACAGCCACAGCCGTGACAGTCCCTCCACCCCACCCCAACCCTGTGCAACGGGAAGCTCCAGGCGACCCCCTGGGCTTGCCAGGTGCTCTTGGTGAAGGTCCTCGACCAAGGAGGTGTCCAGGATGTGCTGGCAGGGAATCCAGCTGCACTCCTTGCTGTACTCCTCGGTGGCCTCCCACCAGCAGTGTGTACACACACATTTGAGATGGCCGTGAAGGCACGGGTGTCAATAACCATGGTGGGCCACCAGAAACAATGTGTCAGGAGGGACAAAGTGTGGCTGATACCCAGATGGCAGGAAAACTGGGAGAAATGTACCCACTGGAGGACCTGGGAGCAGACAGAAGGCGCAGGGACGAAGCTTCTGGTTGGTGGCTGAGCGCTGGGAGGGAATTGCCTCTATCCCGGAGGTGGAGGCATCAACCTCCACAATAAACTGTCAGGGGTCAGAATGAAATCGTTTCTTCAGCTCAGAGAAGGCTGCATCTGCCTCAGGGGTCCATGAGAAGGGGTGTAAGTTGAGGTGAGTTGGGCAAGGGATGTGCCACTTGGCTGTAGTGTCTGATGAACCGGTGGCAGAAGTTGGCAAAGCCGAGGAACTGCTGGAGCTGCTTCACCGATGTGAGTTTGGACCACTCTCTGTCCTCGCCTGCTCACTCTCTAATATGTGCCTCAGGAAAGTAACTGAGCTGATGTAAAATCTGCACTTCTCTGCTTTGACAAAAAGTTTGTTTTCAGGGGGCCTCTGAAGCACTGACATGTTCTTCCGGGTCGCGGAGAAAACCAGGATGTCATCTAGGTAAACAATGACAGGTCTGTTGAGGAGGTATTGTGTAAGGGGGGTGCATTAGGCTGAATGGCATGACCAGATACTCAGAATGGCCAAGGGGCATGTTGAAAGCCGTCTTCCATTCATCTCCCTCCCAGATTCTGACCAGATGGTAGGCGTTCCTTAGATCCAGTTTGGAAAAGATGGTGGTTTCCTGGATTGGCTCAAAAGCAGAATTGATTAAAGGCAAGGGATACTTATTTTTGATGGTGATGACGTTGAGACCTCGGTAGTCGATACAGGGGTGAAGAGAGTAGTCCTTTTTGGAGACCAAGGGAAATCCTGCACCAACTGGGGAAGAAGATGGCCAGATAATTCCAGCGGCGAGTTGTTGTTGGGGCGAGGGTGGATTGCAGGCATGAGAAATGACAAAAAGAACTTGAGCAAACAACTTTGACAGTGGACCAGTCTACGTGGGGATTGTGTGATCTTAGCCAAGGGTGACACAAGACCACGGGGGCTTGATGGGAAGAGATAAGGTGGAACTGGCTGTACTCCACAATACATCCAGTATTCTGTTACAATAGAGGATGAGATACAGGGGTTTGGTGTGGTGACATGGGAGAGGAGCTTGCTGTTGGGAGTATTAGCATTCAGGGGTGCAGCTACTGGTTCACTGGTGATGCCAGCTTGTGCAGAAAGATTAGCATCTAGAAAATTTTCCTCATCTCCAGACTCCACTAAGGCAAGCAGCGGCAGGAACTTTTGGTTCCAGCATAGTGTGGCCGCCAGCTGCATTCTGGGTCAGGGGACAAGGGAAGAGGTAAAGAGACAAGGGAAGGCATTCGGCTTAAGCACCCCCATTTTATAAGCTATTCTGGACTTATCTCTGCTGTAGATGAGGGGCTACTGTTCAAAATCAGGAGAGCACTGCATGAGACAAACCCTGTAGGTGCCCAGATGCAGGAGTGGGGAGGTTCGGCGGAGAGGAGAGATGAGTGGAGAGAAGGTGGAATTAGGTTCCGATTTGGGTGACGTTGGCTGATAAGTTCCTGAGAGTCTCCACAACTTCACAGAGAACCTGATCGTGATGGCCCACGAGGACGCCTTGGTTGGTGAGAGCCTGGGATTTTCTGTGTCCGCTGGGTCCATGTTGGCCAGATTGTTGTGTTATGAACTCAGGAGGGACCCAAATGCAGGACAAGAACAGAGTGGTGTTGGTTAAGAAAAGTTTTATTATTGGAGAGTTACTGGTCTTGGAGTTGATGAGGGGGGGGATCCAACGGCAGCAGGGGAGAGAAGGGAAATGGAGGTGCATGACTGTGTGCATGGAATGAGGGGAAGCGTAGCTAGCAGGTGTTAGCTTGGACGCTAGGTAGCTGCCAGGAGTGACACAAGAGAAATGGGTTAGAATACAATCGGTAGTTCAACACAAGGAATTCACCAACTTAATCGGCCTGGAAATGTTTACTACTGCTGATGGTGAGTCAACGATCTGGCAAAGAGTAGGTGAAGAGCCGGGGTTGGAGAGGAGATGAGCTGATGAATGGCAGGTGTGTTGACTGAGGGAGAAGATGAGCCGATTGAAGACAGGTGTGCAGGTGGAGCAGGGAGCCGGGAGAGTGAGGAAGAGAAACCTTGCCCATGCCAACACACAGACACAGACAGGGAGAGACAGACGGGATCACTGGAAACACAGAGGAGGCGGGAAACACAAGAAACACTGGGGAATCTGCTGTGGTACAGCCACAGCCTTGAGCCTTTTCACACTTTGGTGTGTGCCTTGAAATATGTGTGTGTTTGTGTCTAGACCACCACAATATACAAATTAACGACTTGAATTAATGATTATTTTAATTATACACCAATCCAACATTTTCCCTCTTAGGATATAATAGAAATCACAATATCTGGCAATACTGATTCAAACTCCAATATCAGTGCTCTTTTTTCCCAAATTTTAAAACTGTATAATACTATAATACTTACAAACTGTATCTGTGTGAAACAAAAAATCATTTTTAGGTAAGGTAACAAGGGATAACCATGGCATTAAAAACTAAGTCAGCATTCAATCTCTCACTTAAAGGGGAACTGTGCCAATTTAACACATCACAGTCTGTTTACAGGTCTTGGGGAGTACAATGTCATATGTAAGAAAAGTTGTATAAAGCCTTTTTTGGATCCAGAGGGAGTTTTGTAAAGTCTCATCTCATCTCTTCTTGAGGCTAGCAACTCGAGGCTACATTAGCTGTTACTAGCATAACACACCTTAATCTTCAACTGAACTGTCAGTAGTCAAAGTGCATTGTGGGTACCAGGTTTTGACAAGGAAGACGAATGCATGGAATAAAAAAAGATTATATCTTTGGTTCTGCTGCACTGATTTTGTTACTTTTTACTTTTTGTCCATCGCAACAACAACAATGCTGCATGCAGTGCTAAATCAGTGTAGTACTCGAGTAATGAATGTAACTAACATTGACAAAAATACTGTATTTTCCGCTTGATAAGGTCAGTATCAAGCTGATACCAATCCAGCATATCGGATCCCTCATTTTAATTTCAGTAACTCTAATCCTTTATGTGTTTGGGTACTGGTTAAACATAAGTGTAGTAAGCTCTTCTGCCTCTGTTTCTATTCTTAGCACTTCCATCCGGAGTCCATCTTTGGCCCGCAGGAATACTATCAGGGCACTGTGGCTTTGACCCTTGACCCTTACTATTGGCAGCTTCAAGCCTAAATTGTTTAAAAAAAAAGAAAAAGAAAAGAAAACACTCCGCCAGCATATACTGCACAATATGCTCCTAGATTTTGTTTGAATACAGCAGAATCATGTCATCTTGCAAGCTGTACATTATATGACATCACTTGTGCTTTCATTGCAGTAGTATGCATGCAGGGCCACCTTATGTTGTTGTGCACTCACATGTCAATTCTTGATTTTCTCTCAACGTACAGTGTGCTGTTTTGTATTTTTATGTGTGTGTCTGTCGTGGCAACCCCTGTTACTGCCACCACTACGACCCCCCAAGTCCCCCTTTTCTCACTGTGGGAACACACTGGCACACAGATGGTTAAGCCCACCCTTGTGATGAGTGGGAAGGGTGGGAGGTGGGTGGGTGGGGGTTGCTGCAGATGGCACAGAGGGCATCGCCAATCAGTCTACATGCATGCACATGCACACACACACACACACAGAAATAAAGAGGACTAGAGAAAGAGGTAAACACATAGGGGAAAAGATTGTAGGATATGGATGGATGATTAGATGGAAGGTGTAGGTGGGTGTGTGAGTCCTGTACCCCTGGGCGCATTATGTGCTGTGTGCGTGCAATGGCTGGCGTTGATCTTAGTGTGGCACACAAAGCCCTGGCATCTCACTGGCACCTCTGCCCACGCCATGCCACACTGAGAGGCACGACGAGGCCTGCCAGAGGGGCCTGGCAACACAGTGTGTGTGTCTTTGACTTCGTCTACATCTGAGAGCATGTCTTTGAGGTGTATGTATATATATATAAATGCTGTGGGTATCTTTGAATTATGCCAGGGTATATGTGTGAATGTGTGTGTGCATATTGGTGATCACTACATTCTCTGTACATACTACATGTGCCAAAGTACAATATGTAAAAAGCAGGCCATTTTGAAGGTGTGTGTATCAAAGTATGCATATAATGTGACCTAACCAAACACTACACACACACACATACACACACACCATCACACACCGGTACCCCCTCTCATTAGGAAGACCCTACCCTGTGTCTCTAATGGCTAAGCCTTTGATATGCAATGACGACTAATTCCCTCCTGTGTTCCACTCTCTGCAGACAGCGCAGTCATTAGACTACGGACACGGACACACAAACATACACATACACACACGCACACACACACAGAGTTGTGTTTGAGCAGGAATCTAATCATTTAACCCGTCCAGAGGTTCTGATTCTCATCTGTCTTTACCTTACATTATGAATTGTCTACCGGGGGACTCGCTCTCCTCACTTGTAATGTAAATAGAACAATATTTACATAAAAACATTTGAATTTATCATTAAAAGTCTCTCTTCTTCATGTGGAATGCATCCTTCTGCTCTTTAAGGCAATAAGGTGAAGCCTAATTTGCTCATTGCACTGTTAGTCTTGTATGCATAAGTTATTCTGCCATCAATCTCACTCCGTAATGAGGGAGAAAAATCCAAACATTCAAATGTACCCACTTTTTAAAACAGACCGAGGGCACACAGTATGCAATTGGCATTGAAATGCAAGAAACTTCTTTGGTTGGTAGCAAATAGGACAAAAAAGTTCTGTGTGACATTATCATCGAAACCTAATGGTCTGGTCAGGACCTTCCAAAATATAATGGAGACTATTTAAATTACAGTGTCTCAGCGTGTCTCTGCTAAACACTAAGAAAAACATATTGTTTAGTGCTTTTGTGGGGGAAATTGGCTGCTTGACCAACACCGGTATAATGATGGCAGACACAAATGAGTGATATTATGATATTGTATGATACCATGTGTGGGATGTTCCTTATGTTATTACATTATAGGTCTTTACACCTGGGCTTTTCATTCCTGCAGTTTGAGAAAGGCCCCATGTTTTGTAAAGGTCCATTATTCATACCAATCTGCTAAGCATTTCCATGAAAATTAAAATATGTTGCACAACTTTTCTCCAGTACACCACGCTCTATCCACCTCACTAACATTTACTGCTTTATTCTCTCATGGCAAAAGGGCAAGATGGACTTGCATTGAAGCTCACACTAGTCTGCACCCTGTTATGTGTGCGTTCTTACAGTTCAACTCTGCAAAGCATTACCAAAAACATTAAAATTATGCCCATTTGCTCAACTTTACACTAAAGCATGTTTTACACATGCTGAAGTAACATTTTATTTTAATCAGTGTCCGTTTTCCTCTACCCCAGACTGATATAGTACATCCTGTGATATGAATAATTGATCTATAACCCATTCAAATAGTACTTAGAGATTTGTTATTGCATATCCATAGAATTCAGGAACTTGTGAGCGACTGATTTTATAAAAATGGTCAAAATTTAAGCAGCAGAAGTTGTGACTTTTAGTCCGTAAGCTCCAAAAAAGCAGGATGCTACAAATGCAATTCAATAACATTTTCCATTAAACCCTCCAAACTAGTTAATGCTCTCATCTCATCACGTCTCTCACACTACTTGTCTCCAGTGTAACATAACAAAGCCCACGCCAATATTACTCCAGTGATGTCACTTAAGTTCGTCTCTCTTGACAAAGCTCTTCCAGAGCCACAAAATACATCATATGACTGTTTTGAATAGTGTTTGAGTAATATTTCCCGTGACTGGCAAACTGATTTTGACAAACAATGAGACTCACTGTATAAATGTTTGAGGTTCTGTCATAACACCCTGTTCAATACAGAATTGTTGTAACGAAACTCCCTCCACTAATTCCTCCTTCCCTATTTCCTTATCACTCCCTCCTTATCAGTAGTTGCCCTCCTTTACCTCTATTACTGTGTCCTCACCTCTGTCATTACCTATTGATTTCTTTCTTTTTCTCTCTCCTCTCATCTCTCTTTCTTATCCAGCCCTTCCCTCTATCCCTACATACACAGCCCCCACTTAACCTTAACCTCATACATTACCCTGATCTCCTTGCCTTTTCTTTCTTTCTCTCTTTTGTTTAATCTCTGCCTTAATCCCAACCTCCATTACTTTATGTTTTCCTTACTCCTGCATATGCTGCTTTGCCTTCTCTTTGTCAACTCGCACTTCCTTTTTTTCCCCCCCTCCCTCGTCTACCCAACCCTAGTCCTGTTATCAGTCTATTACTGTGTCCTCAGTTCATTCTGTAGCTATTAACCATGGTGAACAGCCTCACCCCTGCTGACCTCAGCCAGCTAATACAGCTTATACACACTCAAACTCAGCTGGCTGGATTGGCACACCTCCCTGCTCACTTCTGCCTTCCTTTTTTTAATTTTTTTTTTAAATAAATCCCTCCAAATCAGCCTCTGTCTGTGGAAGATTTTTTGTGTAAAAATGAACGTCTTCATTGGAAACATAATGATTCAGCATCAAGATCAAGAGTTTACAGGGTAATAAAGAGGTCATAGTTACATAAACAACTGAACAATTAATAATATAAAGCATCTGAATCTGAACAATAGCATACTTATTACAGAACCTCTGAATAAAAGGCATGACACAAACCACCGCATGTATCTCTCCATGTGATCAGCAAATCATGACAAAAGTGAAGAGATGCTGTATCTGTTGAATAGTGACACTGATTCAGAGAAGGGGCGGCTATTAGCAGGGGACGCGGAAAAGGCTTTGTTTGATACTGACAACAGGCCTGGAAATGTGGCCATTAAAGTCTGACACTAGCGACGGTTGCCACAGTTACCACTTATCACCACTGCGTCAGTAGGTGAGGGTGAGAAGGCGACGCGCTGGTCAACTCCGGAGCGCTGCTTTGTGATGGACTAGTAAGGATGAGAGCGAGGAAACGACGGATTCTTGATGATGAAAAGTGGTGACAGTATTTACTAAATGTAGAGGAGGAGCCAGAAGAGTGAGTTGGAGTGACGAGGGTTTACTGATATCTGATTGGCCACCATGTGCCACTGCTTGTGTCCAGAAGCTGACATTTCCTCAAAAAGAAGAATGTGTTGCCCTTTCTGACAGACAGGATTCTTTAAGTTTATTTCCAGGTAAGGCATCCAAACACCTTACTATCTGAAAGCAACTAGAAGCTGTACAGTCAACATGTGTTAAGCAGCTGCGGTGTGAAACATCCATGCAGGTGTTCTGTTGACACATTGTATTTTAGAAGTGTCAAAGGGCAAGATCTTTACCAACCCTAATAAAGTGGGGTTAGAAGAGTAAAAGAGAAGAGTATCTATCCTCCAAATGAGATCCTGTAAATTCATCATGTTTTCATCATCACATCAGGGACTCCATTTAAGAATGTGCTTAATAGAAACTTAAGAGTAAACATCTAAAGAAAACTTAATTCAGCACCAAACAGTTGGATCGTACTTATGTTTAGAGCCACAAATGTCCCAAAATAAACCTGGTCAGTGTTTTCTTTAGGTAGTTTTATTTTTGTAGTTTTTCTTTATACTGTTATTGATAACCTTACCCCTGATGATCTCTTAACTCCCTGTAAGATGCCTTGGCTATTAATAAAGCACATTATTAGGAGCGTCAGCTAAATATCCTGGTCATAAATGGCCAAATAGTGATTAAATGGCAAAATAATTAAAGGAATTTCAGTCACAATGTGAATGTCTACTCCAACTTCAAGAATATTTTTGTTGCCCTCTGTGATCAGTCAAAAGTTTTGGGTTTGCCTTTTCTCATCAAATCTCTTCAATAATGCTCCCTTCAACCCAGTACATGCTAATACAGATTCACACGTAATTAATGAGAAAAGAAATATAACTGCATATTGTAAGGTCTTCATTGTTAAAAAGGTAAATATGTTTATCATGACATGCACAGTAAAATGGTTAAGAGGGTGATTTTTCATCAGATATGACTTTTACTGCACAGAAAGAAGCCCGTTGCTGCTGGAGTATCCAGTATAGACAGAGCTGGAGAGCAGATACCTCTCACTGAGCACTGACACAATGGCTGTGTAATACTATTGTCTATGACACTGGGGCGATTGGCACTGAAACAGCGTGTGTCTATGTATGGTCACGTGTGTGTGCCTATATGTCTACATGTGTGTGCACATGCGTGTATCTGCATGTGCGTGGACCAATAAGCCCTCCAAATTAAACGAGCAAATAGATCGCATGACCATTCACTCCAGAACGACCCATAGGAGCGTGATCTAATACGCCGCCTCTATCGGCAGGCAACATCATTTGTCTGTGCTTTCCAAAACTGTTACAAATCACTGTTAAAAAATAATTATGTTTTGCAGTGTGGCAACGCTGTGGTTAAGGTCTGGTTAGATTTAAGCACAAAAACCACTTGGTTAGGGTTTGGGAAAGATCATGGTTTGGGTCAAAATGATCACTTGAAACATGGTGTGGGTTAAAGTTACTACTTCCTTAAAGTTAAGCAACCTTTGTCGTCATGGCAAGAGTAAATACCACGACAATCGTAGTTACGTTTTTTAAAAAACGTCCAGACACGGTTTGAAATGTGACGCTTGAGGCTGGAAACAGGAAGCGAACAGCGGTCTCCTGCAGCAAACTCCACTAAGTCCACTTTTTACAAGTTAGGATCCAACCAGTCACCCAACCCACCACCTCTGAATATGGAAATCCTCACTTTATATAGACGTCATCTGAACTGCGTCACTTCTCCAGGCTGCTAGATGGAATCTGTCACTCAAATGTAACTATAGGTCATTTTTATTGACTTGCATTATGACCTATAGTGTCGTTTTTCTTGCGAGGACAAGCCGTTCATGTACATGTTTGTATCCACAGCAACACCGGGCTGCAGTTAAGTGAGTGAATGCATTAAAAGGGCTGTTGGGGAGCCCAGCTCACTCATTGCCCGCGATAATGAGGATGTTTTCTGTCTTCAGTTCAATCAGCACTCCCGGCTCTCTGAGACGGGAGAGCCTAGCAGATGCACGGCACGTAGCAGATGTGTGCTATTGGAGTGACATCTGAAAGTAAAACTCTAGAGCCTTTTTACGACATTGTGTGCTGCTGTTTAGATGCCCGAGATTTCCTGGCGCCAAGCGATGGTGACAACGGCAACTTGGGGAACAAGACAAGGCAGAAAAGAAAAAGGGGGGAGAAAAGGAAAAAGGCAAGGAGAAAAAGGGAGGAAATCTTTGGCAAGGGCCTCATCTTTGAAGTGATTTGGAGAGAGATGACATGCAAAATTAGAGAGTAGCGTTTCGCCCTCTCCACTTTGACTACACATTAAACGCAACAGGGAGAAATTTTTCCCCTCAAAGATAAATGGCGCGGGGGGCGCGCCGCGGTCCCTAAACAACACAGATTACCTTGTCGGTGCTCTTTCAGAATCTGTTAGGATTTCAAGCTGTTTGATCAAAGTTTTGTTGCTTTTTTTCCAGACGCAGGTACATATAACTTTCCAACTATTCAGTTCCAACTTTTCAAACAACCAACTGGAATAAAAGTCCTTTTCTCTTCAATCGTCCCTCAACCAATCATGGTCCTTGGCCAAAAACGCTTAACAGAAAAAAATATATACAAAGCATTTGTTGTGTACAAAAGGCATGATATCTGAAAGAATAAATAGCTAGGATTTATACATGATTTCTTTCATTGTATGCTATCTAACAGGGAAAATGTGTAATTGTACCAATAGTATTTCTTTGGCTCATAATCACAGGGTGTGTGGCTGCTATGTAGAGCCATGTTCAGATCTTATATGTTTTTTCGATTCATCCGCATATGGTACTGGGTGGCACCATATCAGAGCCATACGGTTTTCTTATTCTTCACTATAAAACAACTGCTATTTACTATTTATTATAGTATGGATTTAATAGGGGTCAAAATAACAGGACAACTTCAGCGGTAATTACTTCCAAACAAGATGCTTAAGTAGGCTGTTTCTTACAATACCACGCAACACTTCCTCTGTTTGGACTTAGGGGCTATTAAAAATAGTGCGGATTGCATGAAAACAGTATATGTGAATAACCAGAGCTACATTAATAAAGTGAGAGCACATGGAGGTATTAAATAAGCATCTGGAGTCCTAAGTAGAAACGGGTTTACTATAAAGATGATATGTGTGAGTCACATACTGCAGAAGGATCCTATTCTCCTTTGAAGAATCGTGAAGCACCACAACTTATTTGTCAATGCAGCAAAGCAGAAGAAACATTCAGGAGTTTGCTGAAATCACTACTAAGCATCATTTTATCCCTGAACTTCAAAGAATTACCTCCAGTGTTGGAGTGCAAGAGTCAAAATAACCAAAAAGAGACAAAAAAAAAAAAAAAAAAAAAATCACAATGAAGACAGAGATCTGGTTACAATGCATTGAGCTAAATTAGATTGTGTGTAGGTGAATGTTTAACAGATCAGTGGGTAGCCTTCGTGAACATAAGAGCATTCTTCATTCACACGAGCTCATACACACACATATTTATTTGCGCCTTTGAGAACGATGCATTGTGCGAGCATATATAGTGTGAGGCTGATCTAGAGGGAGTTTTATTGTTGTGCCCACGGGAGCAGATGTCGCTGGCACTTACTCAATACTTTCTCTCATTCTCTCTCTGTTTGCTCCCTCGCCGTGTTGCTCCCTCTCTCCGTCTCCCTGTCTGTTTTTCTATCCGTCTCTCCCTTTTTTTTTTTTTTTTTTTTTTTTTTTGCTTCGACCAGATGGAGAGATGCTCCGCTCCAAACCTTTCTCACTCAGGATCACAATGCTCTGAGTCATGTGATCCAGCCTGCTATCTCCTTCCTCTCTCTGTCTGTTTCTCTTTGTCTCTCTCTATCCATAAGCGCTCACTCTCCCTCTTTCTCAGTGTCCTTTTCCCCCTGACAAAGGCAGACAAAGGCCTTTCATTTCTCCTAGCCTGCTTGTGCTCTGTGTGTTTGTACTGTACCAAACTAGGCTCCCTCTCTCATTGTATTCCCTCCTTCTCTTTGCAAAGAAGGTGTCTAGGGGCCCCGGGGCCCCTGCTCTGAGACAAGGGGCCTGCCTCAGCTCCGGTGAGGGAGGTGGTGGGGGGGGAGGCGTCGGAGTGGTGCTTGAGAGAACGAGGGGAAGAAGAAAGAGCAAAAGCGACAGAGTATATTATTTCATTAAGTGCTTTGGAGCTCGGCGGGAATTGGGGAGTAAAACCTTGCAGCTCTGTGTGTGACAAGGGCGCGACCTCCCGCAACCTGGGAACTCTATCCACACATCGCGCTGCTTTCATCTGATACTGGGGGTGTGTGAGAGCTCTCAGTCACTGGCGCTGGCTGGCTCGCTGAGGGCGCTAAGCTTTTTAGTCAGGGCCCGCTGAACGGAGGAAAAGGTGGCAAGAATGACGGAGGGGAGGGACAGAGGAGGAGGGAGGAGAGGTAGAGTGACTGGAGCGGAGGGGAGTGGGGGGGGTTGAGGAGAGGGAGTGGGGTTGCCCGAGCCCCGGTAAGACAGAATTGGGCATTGTCGTCAAGCAGAGCAGAGCAGAGCTAGCCCATTCTGTTGATCTGAGCAGGATCCCGGAGAAAACAAAACTGCATTGTTCCCCGCAGATGGAAGCCAGTGTCTCCTGGGTAACAGCATTAATCTCCCCTTTTCTCCTGCTTCCTCTCTTGTCGGGGCCATAATCGGTGGGCTCCTTTCAGCAGCCGAGCCAGCCTCAAAGCCCAGGCTCCTAACTAGCCTCCTAATTAGCTGCAATTACAATGAAGACAACATGATGAGATAATAGAAATTTGCAAAATAATGACATACCACGGGAAAATATTCCTCCTCCCCAAGCACCATTTTTTTCCCTCCGGGAGAGGCACAATGGAGAGCCTGGGCCCTTTTCTGAAAGCGGGGAGCTCAGAAAAAATGGTGGCGCATTATGTGGCATAGAACCCTATTGTCTGCCTTCTGGTTGCTTCAATCAACAGGCCATTGTCTGTCTGCTTAAATCAAAATGACTCAAATACGGGCTCCGTAATGATGCCCTCTCAGCACTGCATACTGAACAGAGAGACAGATTGAGGGAGAGGAGAGGAAAGGAGAGAATCATGTGACATGTAACAAGGGATAAAATAATTACAACATTATTTGCAAAGAGTCCTATCGTCAAATATCCTGACATGAGCCTTGAAAATCTGAAGAAAATAACAGGAGTTGTCTGGATAGCAGTGATGAATTGTTGCTGCTAGACAGCTGTTTTCATCTGGTCTCGTTAGATCATGTTAAATAGTTATCAGAGTACAAGAAAACATGACTGGTTGAAATTAAACACTAACAACAAGACGGTAAGAGAAAGGGAGGAAGAAAGAGACGGGAGGGGAGGGAGGGAGGGAGGGGAGGGAGATGGAGGTAGACAGCAGGTGGTAGTCATGCACAGAGCAACATTTTTAGCTACAACGGACTAAGAGTTGCCTCAGCTTGTTTTTTTTTTACCTTTGTTAAACAAGTTCCTTGGATTGAGAGAGAAATCGGTGGTCTCTTCACTAAATGATCAGTAAGCTCCATTCTCTCTGCCGTAACTGTCAAATATACTTCAACGTCTACCTGATTGTGTATCTGTCTCTCTAATGAATTACAAGTATCTTATTGGGTTTTCTCTGCTACCCATTAGCAGTAAAAGCTTATAGAAGTGTATACATACACCCTCTCAAGTCCTGCATACCAACACCTGACAGATCAGGTGACTCTTCCAACCGTTGATCACACTCAAACAAGCCACTTTTCATTCACACCACTGATGCTGCTGACTTTAAGCAAATCCTCACCACTTACTTTCTACTTGAACAAGAACCTTGTATTAGTATCTATTTAAATTTAAGATATTATTTAAACACCTTATTAATATGTTAACTGACTTAAGCTTCCCTCACTCCGCGGTCTTCGTTGCCCTCGACTCCTAGCAGTGCCAAAGCAGTCAGCAAACACACAGCCAGGCTGACATATTGGCGGACGGTTTCGGCAGTCAATCATGCAGACAGACTGACAGAGAGACAAACAGACATACGGACAGACAGACAGACAGACAGGCATGCAGACAGACAGACGGACAGCAAACCAAAGGTTAACATTCAGGAGAGAGATAAAGACAGACAGAGCTATTGTGTGAATCCGTGCATGAATGTTTGGGCGTCTGTGCGTGAGGAATAGTGGCTGGTAGCTTGTTGTGTGCAGCTGAACACCTGAGGCTGCCACACACACACACACACACACACACACACTCATTGTAGTAAACAATGTTTAAGAAGTGTCTGATGTAGAGATGTGTATCTGCAGATTATATGTGTATTGTGTGTGTGTGTGTGTGTGTGTAGTGGCTGGAGTCTTGATTGAATTAGATTCATTAATGCTGGTCTCTGGCAGTTTTAATCACTGTGGTGTCATTAACTGCAGCGTAGCACTCTCATTACCTTTGCCCTCTCATATTAACACCCGCATGAACAAACACACACAGATACACTCACATAAAAGAAACTATTGTAAATATGCAAATGAAAAACAAATACATTCAACATGACAGTCGTCACAATGACCTTTTCAGTCTTTTACCCAAGAAACATGAGGATGATCTGCGCAGGTGCTGTGTAACGTGATGCTTTAAAAGCGTCTGAAACTTGGTTGGAGTTTTTTATTGCTCTTCCATTAAGTCAGGGGACTCAAAAGGGACAGAAAAAAGAAGAGAGGTCAAGATTGAAGCAGCAGAGGCAGAGATGGCCTGACGTTTGTATAGGTCAAACTCCAAAAAAACTATATCCTACATTTCCCATATTGCAACTGAATAGCATCTTTCATTATACCTTCCCGACCTCCTTAATGCCCGCTTCTTTCAAACCTCACGCCAGCTTAAAATGCAGGTTTTCTGTCAAACATTTTAAGTTTCAAACCCTCATCAGGGTTATTTTTCAGACTTGCAGTGACATCATACAACTGTTTGCGCAGGCTGTGTAATACATCCCCCCCCCCTTTCTTTTAATCGCAATACAATACACTTCACAATTATCACAAGTGAAATCATTTTCATTTCTAACAGTCAGTGATGCCTTTAAAAAAAAAACTGAAGTGTAATCCCATTAAAAGACGTAGGTATTAATCCGGAGGTTAAAGGGGTCACAGGCTGAGATGATGCAACCTTCAAAAACCGGCAACTCCGACACTTCTTCCTCCTCCCAAACACAGAGGAGTCCCGCGGAGTAATTAGCGTGTGTCAGATAAGTTGACAAGCTCGTTAACGCGCTGCATCATCCGATACCGTCGCCTTTGTTTGTGTAGGCTTCTGAGAGGAAGTTAGCGGTGTAATTAGCATAATTACGACTGCTGATTTATATGGCTGTAATTAGCGAGCAGATTTCTCCATGTTGTGGTCTGATGGAGATACGCTGCCGAGGAGATTCCCTCACGCTGTAGGTCTCACGCTCACAGTACAGTCAAACTAAACTAGATTTACAAAACAGAAAGGTAGAAAATTAAAACATGAATATACAGTCCAGAAACGTATACAAAGTCATTTTTCTTCCTGGATTTCCTCCTGAATAATTTGAGAATAACACACAGCAGGAAGAGGGTTGAGGGTGGTTTCATCACAGTGGCTCCGTTATTGCATGTTTGATGCAGACAATCCATTCATCTCTGTTAGCTGCTTTCAGAGGTGAATGGGTTCAGTCTAGACACTTAAGAGCAAGGTTGTGTAACTCTTAAAACAACAAATAGTGGATTTTTAACAGCAGACCTGTCATCTAAGAAACCATTTTGATTGTTTTTTAGAAGAAGGACACAGTAGGCTATCACTTTGAAGTATACAAGCTTTTTAGGCATGCTGGAGTATGTGCTACATCTGTGTGTGTGTGTGTGTGTGTGTGTTTGTATGCGTGTGAGTGAGTCCAAAGGGAGAGCTGCAAATCCCAGTTGGGAAAATTAAAGATTCATCAAAAAAAAATGAACACACACATACACTCACACCTTCTAAATAAACAAGCGTTCAAATCTGATTGAGTGCGTTTGAGTGAGAGAAAGGGAGCGCGAAGGCAAGACGAGAGGCATGACCGTGTGACAAGTTGGCCTTAATTACAGCAGACGTTCACAGCAGGACAGTGAATTAGTGCAGTTACCTCTCATCACTACTGTAAAAGCCCGGGGTCAGAAGATTACCACACACACACACATACTGTACAGACACATGCAAACACACACAGTGCAGGGTGCCGTCAGGCGATCTTAGCAGCTTCCTCCGTGACATGGGGTGAAATCGGGGTCAAAGTTAATCTCTGTGTTAGACCTGCTACTGTAGTAATGTGCCGAACAGCATTCATCTGGAGACCGGGGGTGTCCTGACGCCTCAGCAAGCTAAAATATATTTTGTGTCAGAGGCTGGCTCATTCATCAAATGTGTGCGTGCAGAGGTGGAATCCTCCTTGGTCAGTCATTAAGGTTTCTTCCGTCAGAAAGGTTACGTATGTTTGTAGAAAATTTAGCAGTTTTTGGATTCAGCATCTGCAGGAGATAGACGAGCTTTTTAGTGTGTGATGCCTTCATTTAAAACAGTGTGCACTTGCACTCTTTACCACAGGTTGGTTGTGTCTATGGGAGCACTGAAGAATTATTTTCACTTTTAAACTTTTCAAATTGTTTCATTTAAATGAATGTCAGAGGCTGGAGGAGGTGAAACTATCCAGTATTTCAAGAAAAAAGCAAAATTTTAAGGAAAGTATAAATATGAGTGCTGCTTGATTACTTTCATTATAGATTAATCTGAAAAAGAACCAATTAATCATTTGATCTATAGATATATATAAGAAAATATTTAAAAAGTTTCTAGAACCAAAGATTCTTTAAGATGTTTTTTTTCAGCAAGCAGCAATTCAAAGATAAAAGATATTAAGTTTGATATCAAAGCAGAAAAAGAAAAAAAAGAACATTTCTACAATTTGAGAATTCGGGACCAGCAAATATTTTCATGAAAAATGACTTCAAATGATTAAGCGATTATCACCATTTTTGCTGGTAATTTCTCTGTTAATCAACTAATTGATTAATTGACTATCAATCATGTCACCTCTGATTAATTTGTAGCAAAATCATATGTTTCTTCTTTTCTGTCCAATGAATCATCTTATGAACCCCTTGGGTTTATCTTTTGACCCCTTACAGGCTTCCTGGCCCTCAGGTTGGGAACCACTGTGCCATAGGACCTCCATAGGACTACCATTAGAGACTACTGGGCATGTATTAGAACATTTATGGTAAGTGCTTGTTTATCTTATTTTTCATCCAGTTTGATGTCTTTACCCACTTCTCTTTACACATGATTAACACAAATATTGGCACAAAACAGCCATGACAGACACTATTAGCAAACAAATAACCTAACCTAATTTCATGTACATTCAAAGCCAAAACTTACATTTATATTTATCTGTATGTACTGTGTATGAGCTAGAACTGACCACACACACAAACACTCACACAGGTAGTACATATATATATATATATATATATATATATATACATTAGCAGTATAGCATGAAGATCTAACTGATTTACTCCTAAAAAAAAAACATGTTCTCTCTTTATTCCTCCAATATTATCTCTTTCTCCCCTCATCTCAATCACACTTGCTTTTTCCCCCACTATGATACAGTGTAGCTGGTCATCCTTTTTTTCCTCCCTCGCTTTCCATTTCTTTCTAGTTTGGGTCGAAAGTGCATTAGGCTTCTGTACAGAGCGACATGGGCTCGATTCTTGATCAATATCCACCACTCTACTGGCAAACAACAACAAAAAAAGACGGCACTCTGCTCTTCAGTCTCCAAAAGCCTCCCTTCCTCTTAGAGGAGAAAGAGAGCCCAGATCTGAGAGTTTGTTTGCCAGCGTCGTCATAGTAACCGTCTCTGCCAACCTTGACACTGGAGTTGCATTGTCTGGGATCCTGACATTAGATAAATAAATTACACAACCTTTGTCGCAAACACACACACACACACACACACACACACACACACACACACACACATACAAACATATATGGGGCTTTTTTCCATTCTTTATTCAAGAGCGTGGTCTTTCAATTTGAGAGCATGATTTATTGATTTCACGTTCAGATTTTGTAATTCGTTCCCTCAAACTTAGATTTGCTCTGCTTCTGTTCAAACTGTAAGCTTGCACTCAGACACATTGTTGCTTGGACAGATTTCCTGCGCTCCAGCTTCAGCCCTTCTCCTTGCACTCAGGCTGCTTCTGTGCACTTGTGAAACATCTGCTCTCTGACTTTTTGTGCAACAACGCTGTCAAAATCCCCAAACCAACAGAAGGCAAGTTGTAGTGTTGACCAATGAAATGATCCCTCTCGCCTTGTAGGCGCATTCACTTTACTTTTGAGAGCGTCCCGTAGGAGTGATTACTCTTTAACCACTCCCGCCCTTCAGGGCTTTATTAAATGTACTTCCCTTACTTTATGACCTTTGGAATAAAAGGATAGTTACTATGTATTACTAGTGCCTGTACATTTTCTTTTACTATAATAGCTACATATAATAGTAGTCATATAGCACACCGGCCTCCTGTTGGTGTGCTGGAGAACAAAATGATGTCACCTCAATGACTCAGGAGCAGGAGTCGAGCAGATCGTCAAAGTCAAGGACCTCAAGTATGTTCTTTGTTTTAATGGTGAAAATGATGTTATTGCTTCCCTCAAATTGAATTGATAAAGTCATATTTGCGGCACAAGAATACATCCATGATAATGTGCTTGACTTTCAAGTGTTGTACGTCACATGAACACTGTTGCTAGACAACTAAAAACAAAATGGACACCGCCGTGTTTCTTTTTTTGAAATCTGTATTTCATTGTTTAGGATTTGGAAAAGTACCAACAGCAAAAGTAACTAGTTAACACATTAAGACAGTAGAAAACACAAGTAACTTCAATGAGCTGTTACATATTTATAACGCAAATGGTGACGTCATGTATTGTGTGGTTATATCAAAGTGTCTTCCTTCTCTTCAAATGCTATTTACCATAGCTCACTGAAGTTACTTTTGTTGGAGTTACTTTCATCTTGAAAATCCCAAAATGTACATATAAGCAATGCACTCCACGCCACAGTCTGCATGTACAAACACACAATCTCAACACACACACACATACATTGAGCTCATACACAACAACTTGCCATCCTCTTTGATAAAAACAGACTGTTGGGCTGAGCCCAGAGGAGACTGTCAATACAATCCGTGAGACAACAGATTGTGAGAACCCCGTGAACTCCAATACAGCCTGCAACACACCTCTCAGAGCACCAGGAAGAAATCTATGGGCTGCTGCAAGCATTGTCTTCTTATCTGTAGATGGTTCTGTCCTGTTTCCAAGCAGGATCAATAACATTAGCATGTCTGACAGAGAGAGAGAGAGAGAGCAGAGGGGAAAGAAGGAAAAGACAGAGAGAAATAGAAAAAGAAATATTTACTCCAGCTACAAACCTTTGACCAGAGTGACAAGCAGTGCAAAAGAAATAAAAGCTTGCATCAGCTCAAAAAATATTGGAGGGATTGATATTTCTTCCAAAGGTGGTTGTTCGTTCTGTTGATGCCAAACTGGGTGTCATCATGTATGAACGCATCTATGTTTGCCAGCATTTATGTTCATGGAGGCCCATGGCACATGGAGGTAGTGTACTCTGGGTTTAACAGTGCATTTTGCTGAAAAAAGCATCTTGCTGCAGCTGGAAATAAGTTGAGAGTGGCAAGAGTGAACCAAAATAGTAAAGTTGAGGTGCATAAAATCAAAACAATGTGCTGAAAGACACTAAAACGCTATCGTAGAGATGAGAAGAGTGCAGAGTGTTGTGATAATTCTCTGTGGAGTTGTCACTATTAGCGTTCCCTTTCACTTAACATGTGACATTTGATTCACTGTTGATATAAAGATATTGATTAGTGCAGCTTTAAAGATATTTTCAGTATCTAAATTATGGAAATGAAAGATGTAATTGTAACTCACATTCTTCCTTGTTACAGAACAAATGTACATCCACAGATGTCTTATCATTTGTTCTAGTCATTAAGTATGACAACAGTATGAAAGGAAACAGACTATTCTCTCTTCATAAGTACAACAATTCGATTTTTCCACAAGTCCTTCAGCCAGGCTAGTCAAGATAAAGTGAGTAAAAAAGTTGGCGTTCCACAGCACCGAAGTTGAGATATCGGTGCCTATAGCATGGTGGCTAAGAGAGAATGCTAATGGAATCATGAAGCAGCTTATCATGTGAATGAGAACAATAATGAGGAGACAAAGCAGAGACAAATCCATTGTAAGTGAGGTGGAATTATGTCGGCTCAGTGGATTATAAAAGGCCTTGATCCAGTGGGAGTTGAAAAACATGGCTTCTGTTCTCACTCATATTCACACACAGGCATACACATAAATACATTCGAATACGTACGCACGCACATACAGTACAAAATGTCAGAAAGATGTAAATGTTAATCCACGCTAATATAAAAACACATGCACACACATATGCATATTGCACGACTGCACACACACACAGAACACAGCACGCAGACACAAACGTCAAACCTTGATATCTACTCATGCTGCCAGATAATTGAATTAATTCAGCCGAGGAACAACTTCACAGATTAGCGACTTAACTTTTCAATAATAAGAAAAAACTCAGCCAGGCGTGATAATTACATTTGTCTCAAATGAGGGCAGCCGTCGAAATGTATCGTGCGTTGCCATGCATCCACAGTTTAACCCACATGCTCCCATGCGCGCGCACACACATACACACACACACATACACACACCTCCCTTAAGTGATTGAAAGATAAAGACATTTCTAGAGTTAGAAAACATAGAGGAAAAGTGATGAAAACACTGCTTCCACATTCATCCTGAGGACAAATAAGACAGCTTTTAAGCATATGTGTGCACGCATAGACATATTTTATGGTTTAGGACTCTATTGTTTTTTAGATTTTCACAAATAACACAAAGTATAGTCTGCTGCATGGATTTCCCAATCTAAAAGTAGGAAAGAGTCAATCAAATCAAATTTAAACAAAAATCTTTTTAAACTCTTGGATACAGGTATGTTTTAAGAAGAGATGTGGGGGTGCCCCAGTAGCTGAACAGTCAGGGCACATACCATATAACTGCAACGTTCACCATTCAATTCCAGCCAAAGACCTTTGTTGCATGTCCTACCCATCTCTCTCTCCCTTCATTTCCTGTTTGCCTCTGTACTATCAATTGCCCAGTGATGGCAAAAATGCGCCACCAAAAAAAAACAGAGAGAGAGAGAGATTTAAAAGATGATACTCACTCAGCCAGCCCTTATTTTTTCCACTGCTGGTTATTACAGAGCCTTAAGGAGTCGATATGCTTTAAATGAAGGGTATGTTGGTTTGTGGAAACAATTTCCCCCACACCTTTAACCGCTGTAATTGGGCGAGCTATGTCGGACAATTTTTGTAACTTTCTAAATAATCTCAACAATCTGATAAGCGTGCCCACTTCACACAGCTATTGGCCAGGTGTGCAGAGGTCAGGAAGCATGCAAAAAAAAAAAAGAACCGGCCTTTTGGAACTGGTATAAACACTTTGTACAAAATGACTACATCCAAACTAGTTCATTTCAAGCCTTCCTTACTGCCAAATCTGGTAATCTTAACACCTGTCTACACAGGATGCTGTGTGGTCACCTGCTTTTGGCGCTCAGAGCCCAGTACACATTCACTTTAATAACTCACACTAAATGGGAAAAAAATGGACATAAGACGTGAAAGGAAAGTGTGACACATAGGCTGTTCCACGGGCTGTGAGGACGGCTGTAGTGATTAAAAATATAAGTGTATCTGTTCTGTCAGACGTGCATGAGACAAATGACTGAAAAACGTGGATGAAACACAGCCAGGTTTTGTTTTTTTTTAAGCCAGGATTCTGAATCTGACAACAGACCTAATCCAAATTCTTTCCTTCAGCCTAAACCAGAGTCCTCACCGTAAATCAGACTAATAATTAGAGATCAAACTGATAGAACAAATGGAAATAAATTGAACAAAATAACCAACAAGTAATTTGATTGTTCTATCCTTGTGAGGTCAAAATAGCACACTCATACTGTACACATAGATGCATACACACACACACACACACACACACACACACACACACACACACACACACACACACACACACACACACACAGTCAGCCATGCCATGCCATGAGCTGCATCAGGTAGAGGGAGGTGAGAAAGGTGTGATGTATATTTCATTGCCCCATGACACTGACTTCTGAACCTGCAAAAACAAGCCATAAAAATTCCAGAGGGTGCATTGAAATCCTCTCTAGGCACCCCCCCCCCCCCCCCCTTCTCTCTCCATCCCTGTTTTCTTCTCTCTCTCTGTCTTCTCTGTCCCTCTCAATCTGCTGTCTCCCTCTCCTATTTCTGTCTATTGTCAGTACAAAGCATCCCATTCAGGCCCCGATGACTTCTCTTATGGCAGGCAGCGGTAGGCTTAAACGGACAATGGCCGCATGGAAACAAAAGACAGTTTATTAGGCTGGGGAGAGAGAGAGAGAGAGAGAGAGAGAGAGAGAGAGAGAGAGAGAGAGAGAGAGAGAAAGAGGAAGACAGAAAGAAAGAGTGGCACTCTGCGTTCCATTGTGGCTGGACTCACATCTGGTGACCATGTGTGACCGGAGCAGCAGGGCTAATGATGGGCTTCCTGAGGCCAGCTCAATTAGGCCAGGCCTCTCCGGACTCCCAGAGAGAGAGAGAGGCAGCAAAAGAGATGACTATCGACATGCTGGTTCACTATTTGTGTGTGTTTATGTATATGAGTCAATCTGCACTATATATATATATATATAGTCGTTCACTGCTTGGATGAGTGTATGCACAAGTGTCTCCTATGTCTACAAATACCAGTCGTGTATGTTTTTAAGCATTTTTGTGCATGTAAATTCCCACTGACACACTCTTGAACACTGTCCTCCTTATTCTTATTCAAACGACACCTCCCCTCACCGCACATACATGGACATACACACACACACACACACACACACACACCCTCCTCCTGAGCTGGCTAAAACTAACTAACAAGCCGTAAAGCCATTAACGGTCAGGGCGCTGCTTTGATGGCCCAACACAAGATTTCCAACACACTTAAAACTACACAGGGGGGAGAACAAAAATGAAGAGAGCTTACAACTGTGTCCTCCGGCATGTGTGTCCATGTCTGTGTGTGATGTCTGGTGTGTGTGTTACATTGTGTACGGCTGAGCACCAAATCAGATGGGTTCCTGTGACAGTACCATCCCTTATTACACAGACTGAAAAATACAAACCTAATAAACGGGAAAGAAAAGCCCGTCTGTCTGTGTTAATGAAAGGCTTTATTGGACAAATTTGATGCCAATTCTTCTCATAATCACGTGTTACTGGTCAGATGTGTATAATTAGTATTGCATAAGCAATTGCACAAACAAGAACTGGGGTTATTTGAGGCTTTCTGGTTTTAGCACAAGGGCATAAACAGACCAATATTAGGTTAATGTTTCAGACATGATGCTAGTCTGTGTTCTGTGTTAGTGGCATGCTTCGAAAAGACACGCTAACATCACAGAGCCTTGTTTGTATTCAAGATTTTAAGTCAATTTCCTAATATACTGGGCAATGTTTGGCTAAACTACTGTAGATAGCAACACTCCCAGAGGGACAGAATTTAATGAATGAATTACCCCCAAAAAACTTCACATAATATATTTAGTTCAATTCAGCAATGCCACAGATACAACTACTGGTAATACAATATTTGTCCTTCTATGATTTATATGAGTAAAACTACAACCAAAAGACAGAAGAAGATATTGTGCATCTACTCGAAGAAGCAAAAGAATCTGCACAACAAAAGTTACAAAAAATTCCTTGATCAAATTAATTCCATTCGGCGTAATCACGAGGCCTCTTCACTCATCACAAGCAACTTGGATTTGTTTTTGTACATTACCAGTTTTGCAGATTCATTCTTAAAATCATTAAATAAATTATTAATCTACTTATAAGAGAGAATTGTGTTGCTTGTCAGCAGGTCTCCATGTACAGCTCTTCTGGGTATATGACAGGTACACCGAATTGGTCAGCAATGCAAACTGCTTTTCTAAGCTTTCTTAAAAATTCTCATTCACAGTTGATACTAGATGTTCATCAAAGAACAGATTCACATTTTTTCAAGTTTGTCTTTAAACAATACTCACACGCATGTATGTGTGTTTAAAGAGTTATCTGTTGCTGTAATCATTCCTCTTTCCATACTGGCCGTGAGGAAATCCGAATCCGATGTGAGAGATGGGAGACAAAATCCACGGTCACTGTTTAGTCCAAAAATTCATTATCAAGTTCAGCTAAGACTACTATAAAGATTCAACCATCTCAATCAGTCAAATCAAGTGGGCATCTTTCAAAGTTACTGTCTTTTTAGTGCATTTTTAATTACCTCTTTGTGTTGTAATGCTTCCACCATCACTCAACAAGAAAACAGTCTGTTGAAACACAAAGACGGAATTTCAAAAGATTAACAAAAATACCTGATTGATTTGACTTACTGGGACCAGGACTGTGGACTTTTTCTTACATTGCAATCCAGTTAAGAAACGATTTCTTCACTGCTAGTATAGGCAGGAGATATTATTACAGCAATTAATAAATCTTTAAATGTACCCATATTGTATTTTAAGATAGACTTGAAAAAAATGTGAATCTATCTTTTAAGATCTTCTCCACAGTAAGTGTATTAAAGAAGACACACTTTTTGTGATCTGTGATCTGAAGAAAAAATTCTCGTCCTGTCACGGCTGACACAACTAGTTTCATAGTGTAGCGAGTGATGAGATTTTACAAACTGGCGTTAAGCCAAGAGCAGCTAGAGAAACAACAGACCATAAACATTTTGAGCAGTGGTGTAAAGATAATCTCTTGCCTGTGAACTAGTGCACACCTGTGAGTAACTGTGTGTGAGTGAGCAAGAGAGTCTGAGAGGGAAGACTTGAGTTTGATCAGTGAAGATGAACTGTGCCTAGAAACACTAACCTCTGCTCACATCACCCTCACTATCTCTCTTTCTCGCTCTCAAGGAGTAAATCAATGTTAGTCAACTGGAGTGTTCGATCCCCATCCGTTTTCACTTGCCTCTTTTGTGTAGCTTTACACATGGTTTCCGTGGTTACATGAGCTCTCTCTGCAAAGGGGAAGTGCTTCATTATCACATGTTTCAGCCAGACCATCAACAGCTCATGTAGACACTATCAAAGTTGATTATCATGTGTCTGCCTGACTCCTACCTTCTAAACCATTTCTGTCAGTGTGGTGTCTTTCAACAGCAAAATGTAATATTTCCCTTGTTCAACTGTGTTGATGAGGACCCTCCAGATAAATCACACCATCACTTCTGCCATCATGACATTCAGGCTCAAGTGTGGAAAATATGCTGTAAAACAGGCAAACTAGTCCCTGTTACATCATAACCAGTGTTAGAAGTAATGAATGCATCCATTCATTTTTTTGGGGGGGGTACTTACTTTTATGAGTATGAGTCTGTAATTTTACTCTTACTTAAGTATGCATTGCCCCATGTAATCACTTCACTACTTTAAAATCATAATTTGCTACTGAGTAGGCCTACAATTTGAATTACATCCAAGCCTTTCATCTGCATTTTTGTAGCCAATAAGGCTATCAACCAATTGCAAACTGGCCAAATAAAACCATGAAATACGGACAAAAACAAAATACCGCAGTAAGCTCAGGCACTGTTTTCAACAACATTGAAAACAGTGAAAATGACGAAGAAATGGCGAAGGACGAGTGCCCATGGACACACCTGGAAGAATTCTTCTTGTACACTGCAAATGCAATACAAACATTGCTGAGTACGGTGATGTTGGCTTACGGGAATTCAGCCTCTAATCTCAAAAAACATGTTGAGGTAAGAAGATTTACAGCTATTTGTATGTTATTGTATTCATCTTTGATATGTTTAGGGTAATTAGCTTGGCTAACGTAAAGCCAGCTAACATAATAATACACTCTAGTGTCATCGGTTAGCCTTGGATTCAAGTAGGACATAGCTAGCTAATGTGTACGCGTGCATGCATGCTTAAAAAATTAAACTACGATTCTTTAAAATGTTACCGCAAAAAAATAGGACAACCACTTTCAATTACAATAGGTTAAATCAGTTGTCATTTAACCAAATTTACCATACTTTCACATCATCATGCTAAACAATTAATAATTACATAATTACTCTAGTCGAATGAGTCTTCCCTTCGGTGTTAATAGCAGTGATGTGATGAGGTAATGTTTGAACATGCACTGAGATAATATTTATATTTACAGAGGAGACCGACCAGTACCATGACATCAGTGCGACAGCAGCACGTCAGCGAAAGACCACAGTCACACCAAACAAGCTCCCAGCAAGTAAGCAAGCCAGGTTAACAGATGTGATGTTGGCAGCTGCAAGAAAACGTGTCCCACAAGCAACTGTTGACAAGCTTGTCATCAATTTCATATGTGAAAGTTTAAAGCCATTTGCAGTGGTAGAACAGCCAGCTTTCAAAGAGTGAGTAACCACATTACAACCTCAAGCTAAAGTCATCTCCAGACCCACTAGTACTAGAATCTGTGAAGCTGCTGATCACATGAAGAAGACTGTGATCGCGCAATTGTCAAATAAAGTCAAATACGTTGTAACCACCACTGATTGTCGGTCAGCTCATCAGGAAAGTTACCTTGGTGTCACATGCCATTGGAGAGAGGAAGAGTCCCTGGAAAGAAGATCTGTGGCACTGGCAGCATTAAGATACTAGTTACAACAAATATGACTCTAATTCAAAAGGACAATAAATGTAAGTTAAATAGCATAAAAAAAGACGAAGAAACATCCAACCATTTATCTACTTGGCCATGTTACAGTGAAAGTAAATGAAACTGAAACTGAAAATGAAACATGAAAGTTAATAATCATGGTGAAAGTGCAGCTCATTTGATATGGCAAACAATAATAAAGCTGAAATGATTAGTTGATTAATCAGTGCTAATTGACAGAAAAATAATCAGCAACCATTTTTACTTTTTATTTTGATAATTAATGTATAATTTAAGCCATTTTTCAAGAACATCTGCCAAACATTTGCTGGTTTCAACTTCTCATGCGAGAATTTGTTGTTTGTTGTTTTTCTCTGTTTTATTTTATTGTAAACTGAATATATTTGAGTTTGTGGACATTTAAAGATGTCATCTTGGGCCCTGGGTAATTGCAAAGAAAATTTTTAACTATTTTCTGAAGTTTAATCGACCAAAAATTTAAACAATCCTCGGATTAATCAACATTGAAAATAACCATTAACTGCAGCCCTACCTGTCAGTTTGCTCATTTAATTGATTCAGGTACACATTTTGTTTGGAGAAAGAAAAAAAAAGAGACAAGGCATACTTTATGTGTCAAATTGTAAATGCAGACGTTAGCAGAGAAGTGATTTTAACAGTTTAAATTACCCCTCCTTTGTGCCAGTTGCTCTGTTGGGATTATTCCTCTAAACTCCTCCAAACTGTTGCTTGGAGGCGTGTCTTGTCGAATTACAAGGCAAAACTAAACATGAATACACATACATACACACTGCATATGCTATAAACAACACTTATTTAATCATGTGATTCATAGGCACCTATGAAGGCTTTCACAGTATGTGATTTTGTCAATGTTTGCCATAATGCACCAATTAGTACATTAACTCACACAGTAGCAGGGCAGCTTTTGTTGGTCATCAAGGACAGACTGTACCACCTGCTACAAGGCTTCAACAACCACTGGCCCTTCTCCCCTCAGTCCCTCTCTCTGTCTCTACAGGAAATGAGCGAGCGAATAAGCAGACAGAGATAATTACAGACCAAACAATAGCTGTCATTTCTTTCTACATCGACCTCCTGGCCCTGCCCTTCACCAACACAACACAGTTTACCGTAATCTGTGTCCATTCTGTGGACAGTTTGATCCGAAGCATACCAGAGTAGCTTTGAACATCTATTCTTTCTCTCTATCCCTCTCCCTTTGCTTCCACAGAACAAAGCATGTTAACCTTGAGCTGCGAAACAGCTTTCTGCTGGCGTCTGAGGAGATATTAGGAAGGTGATTAAGTGAGATTGATGGTACTTTAATTCCCTGACAAAAATAATGGCTCCTTCCTGTTGTTTAATCTTCAATCTTCATTACATGGGAGAGACTCAAGAGAGTATGGTTTTTAGCCAAGAGAAGGCCGTGCTAACAAAGGACACCATCAAGGATGGTGTATTTACATGTTTAATCAAAATGAATTGTAATTGAAAGTCCAAAGGAGGGTTTGGGAATGCAGCAAACTGTGGGCTGAAAAAAAGATGGTTTAGAAATTTGAAGGTAAATCTTTTGGAAGATAATTTTTTTTTTTTTGGTTTGGAATTCAGAGCATTTGACTGCAATTTAGCCACAGGGAACACAATCATGAAACTCTCGTCTGCATATTACTGTTCTGATTTTCATTTTGCTGATGATTTACACAGAGTTATTGAGTTAGCCTGTTCCCATGACCTTGGAGCCCCGGAAAACCTTTCAAAAGTTACCATTTCAAAAGAATGAAGTCAAATTAGAAGAAGTTGCCTTTTCTTAACTCAGGGTTATGTTGGGTTTTGGAGATAGATGTCAAAAGTTGTTTAGAGACAGCAGCCATTTAGATTCCCCCAGAGGGTTCAGGACTTGTCTGAGTTACAAGCATGGACCCAAAACCTCCCTATTGTATGATGAGAAAAAACACAGTTTTGCAGGACAGTTGACACCTTATGTAGAGTGTACGTAGAACAAAGATGAGTTTGATTCCTTCTCGTGTGGTGAATGAAGTGTCCTTACGTGAACCAATGCACCCCTACCATTTTCCAGAGGCACTGTTCCAAAGCTGACCCTGTGCACTGACCTCCCGGTAGAGAACGGCAAGCGAACATAAAATTCCTCCTTTGGGTGATCAATACAGTGAGGAAAAAAAAGTGATAGATGCAGCCTCGGCTATTCTCTCCTACAGTACAGGGAGGTCAGAACACAGGGTCAGCTGAGGAGTTGCACTCTCGGAGCAGACCGTGTCTTGCTCAAGGACACTTCAGCAGAGAGGATGCTTGCCGAGATGCAGCCGGGTTTTTTTTTTTTTTTTTTTTCCAACTGAAGGGCAGTGTCCTCGCTCACCACAACACCCTCTCAAAGAATTAGAATAAATCATTTGAATTATATACTAAAGCGATAAACAAGCATGTTGGATGCCATTTGTTAGATAAAGGTCTTACATTTGTGATGAGCGTGAAAAGGAAATTTCAGCTCACAGCCAATGAAAAGGAAATCTTGTTTCACTGAATTGTCATTTAAATGACAGTAAACACTTGTCATCAGTTGTTTTTTTTTCTTTGTCACAGTTAGAAGGATAAAAAAAAGTTATCTACCTACATGTGTAAATATGTGTAAAACTCAAAGCCCAGCATGTGCACACAGTCTCAAAATAGCAACATAATGAGAAGTTAACTTTTAAAACAGGAAGGAGTTGTATTCTATTATTATACTCAATACAAAAGAGAAAGAAAAAGCCAAAATGTTGTCTCTTTTTCAAGTTTAGCACATTAGAGAAACATTGGTAGTTATAACATTGTGTTCCCCGTTACCACCCTTTACGACTTGTTCCCATATGTTCCTTTCAGTGACATTCACACAGTTTTCTATGGCCACCTAATTGACTGCAAAATAGATGGACTGTCAATGCGACAAATAGTACGTTCAGATGAAAGGGGTCCCGCCATGTCATGCTGACATTTTGACATCATATCTGTTTATGTATAAGCGTTTGCGTCCGTGTGTGTGGGTGTGTTTGTGCATAAATACACGTATGATGAATTGACTGAAGCCATGTCTATAGTTGTCCCTCTGTACAATAGGGACTACAGCAGCAACAGAAACAATTCTTTTAATCTAGCGCTTCTTTCGCTGCGTCTCAGTCTGATGTCCGACTGCACAAAGAAAGGTCAGGGAGGGCTCGGCTTGGGTGGGTGGAACAAACAACTGGGATTTGCTCTCTCTCCATTTCCCCCTCTTTCTCTCTCTCTCTCTCTCTCTCTCTCTCAGCAAGGCGTCAAGGTCTGCTTCGGCGTACAGTTACAGTTAGTTTACTCTCCATCAAAGCAAACCCGAACTTCTAAGTTGTCTAATAGAGTTGTGTGTGTGCCTGCTCTATGTTTCAGTGCAGAAAAAAAAGACAGGGTTTTTTTTTTCCCCTAATAACTGAACTACGCCTGGAGAAAGTTCACCAACTTCCTTAAAAAAAAGTCTTCCTATCTGTCATTCTACCATTTCCTCTCTCAGTTTCTTCGCTCCCTGTCATATCTGCAGTCCATATCAATGATAACAGCTGCCAGTCTGAACATTTAATAATAAATTCTTCTTCCAAATCAGTCCCGGTACTAAACCCATGCCTACCAAATAGCGCTACACACTTACTAATCTAGCTCATCCTCCTGAGTTCAATACAGTTTATCAGCAAGAGACGAGGGGGGGGGGAGAAAGAGAGAAGAGCTGCAAGGAAAGAGAGAAAACACGGACTTGAAGGAGAATAGAGCAGGAGGAGAGGGATGGGAGGAGGAAGGGGGTCAGCGGAGGTAGAAAAGAAGAGATGAATGCAGGCCCTGTTCCTTCCCACTGTCTCAAACAAGGCCTGGGTAAACAGGAAGTACAGCTGTGCTCTCTGTCTCTGTCCCTGTGACTCTTTCTGTCCTTTTCACTCTCTCTTTCTTCCTTTTACATCCTGCACCTCTCTCACCCTCTCCACCTTTTCTCCTTGGCTTTTCCAAAAATACATTGCATTCCTGTTCCACTTAGAAACACTGATACAATTGCATTTATCTTTTGTGCCAAGCTAACCTGTGAGAATAATTGTGGCGAGTAGTTACGGGGGGGGGGAAATAAGAGAAGCTGAAGAAAGTGAGATGTAAACACAAACAAATGACAAACGTCGTCTAGGATATCTCGCAGCCTTCTTGTCACATCGTAAAGAGTCCTGATAGTTGGCAATCTGGACACGCAGTTCCCCTCAGTGGGCCCTAATCCCCCTATTTCTTTAAGAGAGAGAGGGAGTAGAGCGGAGGAGAAAGGAGGCATTGTGGCTCGAGACAGTGCAGTAAAAAGAGGAGCGTACAGTACCAAATTGAGGTCGCAGCAAGACAATGGCTGCCCTTCACTGGCTCATTCACACACGGTCTCCACACAGCTCTATCAAACGCCTCTTTCTTTTCTTCTTCCCCTCCTCTGTTCTGTTCTTTCTCTTTCTTTCTCTCACGTCCGCCTTTCTTCTCCTCATCACAGAGGGATGGGGGATAATGAAACCCCGGCTCACCCAGGCTGTTCTGGGGCCCGTTTCAGAGAAGAGGATCTCTCTCTCTCTCTCTCTCTCTCTCTCTCTTTCTCTCTCTCAATGGCCATCTTCTCATCCTCTGTGTTCAACGCCCTGCACCGGCTCCACCCACTACTTTTGTTTTGCGGGGAGAATGTTTTGCTGAGCAGGAAGTAGTTTGTTTAGGAGCAGGACTCATCTTATCGTCTTATTTTTAGCACTTGGTAGAGTTCATTTTGTGACACTCAGCTTTGTACAGGATACAGTGAGGTACTATATGAGAAGCTGAATAATTCTTTTGTCATCAGTTGCATTTGCAGAAATTTGTACTTCAAGATACACTGAAATTAAAATGATTTTTGGCTAATAAATCACTATACATATCCTCCGTTTGTTGTGGGAGGGAGGTTGGTGGGGGGGGTTTGTTGTCTGATGCAATACCTGTGCAGACAGACATGAATAATAGTTCTTAATGTCACTTCAGTTCCAGCAGCCATACAGGCAGTAAACTTGGGGGCTTTCAGCACTCCGTATGTTTCTTGTGTTTCGAATGACGAGGAGAGATTTGCTATCACTACAACTGGGCCAGTGTAAGAGAGACAGCTAATAGCTTGATCATCTCCTTTCTATAATGCAGGGCTTTTCACTTTTTGAGTGGAATACTGTACAATGGGTTCTGCTAAATGTTGTTGTAATGTGCTGTAAAGGGACAGACGGCTTAAATCACCAACTGTAGTTAACTAATCCTTTGTACTTGTTGAAAAAGCGGAAAAAATGTCTTGTATCAATGTTCATAGGCTATACAAGTCAGTAGCACAGAGGTCTCCCAGCAACACTGGCTCTCAAATGTAAGTCAACAGAAAAATGGAAAAATACGAACAATAGCTGCAGTATTGTCATAGTTTATATGCACTAACACAAAAGGTGAGGAGAATTCAAATCAGTTAGACAATTTGAAACTGTATTGCAAGCTGTGAGAAGAAAAGAACTCTGACTTTTAATTGGTAATTTGTTGAATAGGAGAGTAATAGGCGGAGGCCAAACCAATGTAATAATGAGGTCAAATTTTATGTAATTTAATCAAAGTGTTTCAATTAGTTACAATAGAAGATGGATATGCTTAGTAGAGATTTATGTTTGAATTATACTTATTAAATGAAGATATTAAGATATAACAGTTGAACTTGTCCGTTTTATGTTCTTGCTATATTTTTTGATGTATGAGTTTGTGAGTTTTTGTTTTGTCAAGGATTAGATGTGTTGTGTTTGTGTGAAGTGTATATAAAGATGGAATTAAATCTCTAAAAATAACATGTCTTTTACTCATCTGTCACAGCTGCGACTCTGCTACCTATCTATTTCCTACTTGTGACTGGTTCATATGGAAGATCAATAAGTGATGGTATTTCTTTCCCTGGAAAAAGTATCCAGTACACTTTGTACATTCAGTTTATACTAGAATAGAAATGTCAAATAGATGCATTTTTTTGGACAAACGTATAGTTTTCGTACCTAACATGTATTCAGACCGGCTGTTATGAAAGAAAGAATCATTCTAATATAAAGCAAGCACTGTTTTTACAAAGGCTAGACAAATGTCTCATTCACCAAGTCACATATCATACGGATTTCTTGTAAAGAAGAAAAGACCATGAACAGTAAAATGTTCCCTTTCTCCGATTGAATGGATTCATGGAATTCACTGTTTCACAAGAAGACAAAAATGTCAGAGTGCCTCCGCACAGAAACAAGTTAATAAGTGAAGAGGGCAAAAACACCTTCAGGCTACTTGGGTCACAAAGGCTGATGATCCACAAACCTAATTTGGCTTGGCAAACCTAATCGTTCAAAATTGATCGAATACAGAGTCTACTGGAGGCCTTTAACCGGTTTATTGCGAGACAAGGGAGAAACAGTGATTGGCATTGTTATTCAAACCACAGAAAAATTGTTGTCTTCCAATCGCATTTAAGCAGAAGGATGTCAATTGCCCACAGGGTTGAGCGCGTGATGATGTTAAGGTGACCATTATTGCCCCACTGGAAAAGATTGCTCTATGTTCTTTTGATGGTCAAGTGCTCTTCAGCGGTAGCAATCATATCTCATCACATACACATACAACGGTACACACAGTTAAACCTGTACAAACACACACACACGCACACATACAAGCATATACAGAAGGACCTGCAGATACGCACATCCTCATTTACACACATATCATGCCTGGAGTCGAGTGGAGAGGAAAAGAGATGTGTCAGAGACTAGAGTTAGGCCACAGAGTGTAGACAGTGAATACTAATAAGAGGTGAGCCGGGATCAGACCACAGGGCTCAGGTCAAAGGTCTCATCTTATTTGTTATTTGTTATTCCCTAATATCCAAAGCAATTGACTGAAAACTGATTTATGCTTATAGTTAAGTCACAAGGGAGTAGTTCTGGGTGCGATTTGTGAAATGTTTCTGAAACGTTTTTATTCATGGAAATAAATCAGAACCCCAGTGGGCCTATACAGACTATGAAGACTATTAGGCTATTTCTCGTAGCTGTTACAGTAACATTTAGAAAATAATTATGAATTTAAATAAAACATTTACGAAACTTAAACTTGACCACTGCATTTGCAGGAATATTTTAATCCTTTTTTTTTTTTTTAATTGAATTCATCAAGTTGCGCAATATTTTTACTCTCAGCAATGTGAAGTCAAGTTCATGCCTTGTCTTTTCTTCATCTGGATATAAAGGGGATTTGATCATATACAACAAAACAAAAGATTAAATGCTAATTTAACAAAGCAGAATTAAATCCCCAATGCTCCTTTCAGTACTGTGGATAGCACGACTCAGCCAGATGTGCCAAAACACTTTGTCATTCTTGCAAGTCGCTATTTAATTCAGCTCTGTGCGCAGCAAGCTTCAATACTGAATAGAAAATAATCACAACATGCAATAGCACAATATGCTGTCATCATAAAAATAAATAGGCTGCAGCGTATGCCTGCTTTTCACACTAAGAAAACTGTTTTGATGACGGACTTCTCTCTTCTTCTTCTTATGCTTTCCTGTGGAGGAGTCATCCACGGCATGTCGCCCCTCTTTTACCCACATCTCTGCAAATCTCTGAGTAGGGAAGGAGCCACCTGGTCCATTTACTGCATCATCATGTAGCCTAGATGCAGTGTCATCTCTACTGTCACACCAGCACTGACAGTCAAAGTCCATTTCTGATTTTATTGTTGTTTGCACTATAGACTGTTCCTAACATTGCAGCACTTAGATTTTTGTTAAATAGTTTATTTTTATTTTAGACTTTTTATATGGTGTATGAGAGAAGCAGCAGATATCACTATGAGGAGGATAGAAATAACTCAGCAGAGGCAGAGTTATTTCCCCCCCCCCCCCCCCCCCCCCCCCCACCCACCCCCCCAGCAAATCACACCCTGGACTCGTTACATGTAATGTTCTGGTAAAGTTTTCAACAGGAAGTTGTTATTTTTTTGTCCCTAGAATGTTCTGGGATAATGTTCTCTAAAACACTATTTGGTGATAACCCTCTTAAAATGTTCAGTGATAACATTGTTAGAACATTATGCTCTAACATCCTGAAAATGTTTTCAGCAGCATGCTTTTTAATGTTCCCAGAATGTTATTACATTATTCAAATGCTTTGTGTTAATGTGTCATTAAAATATTTCACCATTAATTAACATGAACAATAACATTATGACACAACATTCCTGTAACTCTTCCACTGGTCTGACCACTGTGGTCACTAGGATGACTGATTTACTGAACTATTCAAATAGGACTATTAACACATGTAAAAGGTTGATAATACATCAATATTCAAAAGCCTCATTACTTTTTTATTCATTTATTTATTTATTTTGTGAGTGTGTGTGTGTGTATGAAAAAGTAAGTAAGTAAGTAAAAAGTCAAGACTAGGCTTATAATCTAATAAATAAAAATTACACACTTAAATGTGGTACAGTCAACCTCTGCACCATAAACTAAACATACATTATCAGGGGAGGATATAAACCTTGTACTTTTTTCTCACTTCATTTCCTCCACTCAACATTTTGCTACTACAGAAACCTGGCAAAGCCCCTGAACAAATGCACTTTTTATGTTTAATTTTTGGCATCATGATACAAATCAATAAAATGATAAAAAAGAAAAAAAAAGCACTCTGATCTGATGATGGTGTGTTTGTGTAGGTGAGAGGTGACTGTGTTTATGTTGTATATTTGTTGATTTAATCAGAGTCCGCAGACTAACTGACAACAGTGAGGGGCTTCTGTTCCCTTCAGGTGCTGAAGCATTGATGGACTTTCATTGTCCTCAGTCACGGATAGTCTGCGTGCATCATCCACCTGCATTATGACAAAAATATTAATTAAAATCAGAATAATTTCCGATTTAGAAGTCTTCTTTTTTTAAGTTGTGACCAGCAGCTAGTACAAGTCACTGTTGATGGGTTCTTCTATGTGAAATCTCAAATCTGAAGGGTGCAATAATGATTTGTGCCACAACACCTATAATAGCAATTGTGAATGCTAAAACAACAGGATAGCATCTGGACTAAGGTAAATAATCCCTCACAAATTCTTCATTATAATACTATACAAATGATTTATTTATTTTAACAACTAAAAAAAAGACGGATAATGAACCTGGGCAAGGCAGCTTTGATGTCAATTTTTCTGACAAAGGAGTAGTTTCTTTGGTTTTGACAAATGAAAAAATTTGATTTGAAAACATACATTATCATCTCCAGAGTCACCAAATGCAATTTATACCTTGTAACTTCACAGCTAAGTGAACTACAATGACACTGTAAACTCACCCAGTTTCCCTCCAAACTAAAAACTACACTGCACCATTGCTCACATTCTTATTTGTTGTGTATCAATATGCTCGAATATCATTTCAGTGGAACTAGAATTCATACAGTACTAGCCCAAACGCAAGCCTGCTGACAATAAGCCATCCTACTGTGCATCATAACTCACACATGCCACCTCTGTGCAAACATGCAATATCTGCTCACAGCTAATGAATTAGGTGCTTGTTTTTTTTTTGTTTGTTTTGTTATTTGTCAAAAGAAAAATGGGGTGACATCAGATCTTTTTTGAACAAATGCTTAACACTGACCTGAGTCCCTCTGTGTCGAGCATATTTCTGCTTGTCTACACAGGTTTCAACTGTCTTCTGTAGTATCTTGGGGTGTTTTTTGCGGCAGGCCTTAAGAAAGACAAAGAGGCAAAAAAAGAACTGAAGAACTAGAAAAAGCTAAATTCTTGCTTCAGCAGAATTAGATAGTTGAAGTATTTTAAGCAATACTTTATGTAGCTGAAGTAGTACCTAAAGTTAAAAGCTAAAGTAGTATTTGAAATACTTGAAGCAGTCATGGCTGATCACTTCTTCATTAATCAACAAGTGCCAAAAATGCTAACAATGTATTTGGCTTATCAGCTTACAAGCAAAATGCACTGTTAGCATTTTTGCACTTGTGGATTAATCAGGGAAGTGGAAGTAATCAGCCCTAATGTGTGCAGTGAAAACTTCTACTTTTGGATTATCATTTGGAGTGGGCTACTGGCTTATAGCCCAATCCAAAATAAATGCAAACCTGAATAAACCTTATCATTTTTTTTACCAGTCTAACACTTCATTTCACTTTTAAATGAATAGGAGTATTTTAAATATCTAATCTCACCTCTAAGTGGGTACTGTGGGTACCGTCTGATCCAAGTCACTGTAGTAGGACAGCTGCTGGGTAAAGATGTTCTCTAAAAAAGGATGTCATTATTAAAGTTAACAAAGAGTTTTGACCTCATATTTTAACCTAATGGAGACATTTCTCATCCAAATACCATACAGTGACAAGAATTACTGATAAGATTTGAAGAAACAACCCACCTATCATCTTATGCAGCAGCTGGCTGTTGCTTTTTCAAACAACACACACACACGTCTAAAATTTTGGCAATGTCAGAAAGGAAGTTCTCATAGATAATTTCTCCAAACACAGCTGGGGTGAAGAAGTTTTCCTGAGGGAAGAGAAGCACACGCAGTGCAACAGGTGATCATGTATATCAAGGCTTTGTTCTTGGAATTGGCAGTGACATTACTATTACTGGAAAATACAGAAAAATCCCAAGCAAGTGTCTCCTCTAAGAAGCCAAATTGGAGCATCACTTGACTGATATCCGGTTTCTCATTCTACCTTTGATTCAGAGCGCTGCGTTTTGGCCACCGCCAGGGAGGACGGCAGGGCGGAGGTCGAGGCCGCGAGGAGCATGATGCAAGTACAAGTCTAGGCACCTCTGCAGGGACTCATCAAACATCGTCTGGTGGGAAAGATGGACCACAGCAGAGAAGGGAAGACTGTGAGTAACAGGCTCCTGGCCGCTGAATCTACAGTGTATTTACATTTTATAGCTTTGGTAGACTATTGTAGAGGAAGGAAAAGAGGGGAAAAAACGTCTCAGCAACATTTTCAAATGTTGACAGTCCCTCACCTGACACCAAAACTTGTCATGAGGCAGTATGAGCAGCCCATCCAAGTCCTTTATGATGAATCTGGCATGTTCCAAATGGTGGGAGAGCTATCTTCTGGCAGAGGCTTATAAGGCACTAAATGCAGCTCTCCCTACCTTTCCAGGTGCTAGGGTGGAAAAGAAATCACAGGGTTTGACTCTAATAGAGGTGCCGCGGTTACCACATTACCACGGTAACGCAATCACGTCACATCCACCACAGCGTCAAGCTGATCACCGCTTCACCACTGAGTGAACAGCTCAAGTAACAGGATATTAGTTATTCTCTCAGACTTGACATAAAGAATGACGTGTCCGCCGAATGCCAACCAATATTCCCGCTGCAGAGTCGGCCTCTCAATGACAACACTGGAATACAAAGACATTTAGACTGTAGAGGCTATAAAAATAGACTATTACAAGAATAAATGTATTCAAAGGGTGTACTGTATTGGTCCAAATGTAAGACTGGTTTTTTTTTCCTGGAAATACATCTGAAAAAGTGGGGTCATCTCATATTCAGAATTGTCTAGACTGCTACACAGAGTGTTGCATTATGGGTTATTTGTACCGTTAATGTTGCTAAGCTAGGGAGTGTCTTAAAGGTACTATATGTAGGAATCAGAAATTCCTCCTCATTAGTGACACCGGTGGCCGGTGCAGTCAGCATCCTGTTGCTCACGCTTGCGAGTGCGAGATTATTGCAAGTGATGTCTTTTCCCTCACTTACACTTCTTATAATAACATAAAAGATCTCTAATGTCGTGTTTTGCACCATGTTCCTGCAAAGCATCTCTCACCCCCAGTCAGTCAGCCCTTCCCCCCTCTGCTTTACATGCACACCCTCACACAAACACACACAGGGGCTCCTGCTCTGCTGTGGCCAATGGCCGACAAGAGCCAATCTGCACCACCCAACCCGCAAAAATAGGCGTTAATCAACTACCCAAACCAGATCCGACCTGCAAACTGCCAACTTTTTTTTCCCACCAATCGTGTTTACTAAACACAGGTAGGTTCAGCAAGCTGTGGCCGGACAGGAACATGCTGCAGTTTTATTGTGAAATGTGTGTTTATTACCACCTTTGGAATACCAACAGATAAAACAAATACGGTAAGCTATATTCTACTATTGTTCTGATGCTTGTTTTCTGCTCCTTTGTTGAGGAAATAATGTTTTAGCTGTGTGTGTATGGTGTTTTGTTGTAAAATGTGTGGTGGTTGACGGAGGCAGCTAGCTGTCTCATCAGCTGGAGAGCTAATACCTGCAGGGTGTTTCTACTCAGATAGCACTGGTTTTGTTGCAATAGATGCCGGTTGTTTCTTGATGTTAGTGGGATAGAGGTAAGGCACTTTGGAGCGCGCAAAAACTCCACATCCATTGGATTTTCGTGGAAAATGTGGCCCAGGTCCTTCACATTGAAATCAGTCCACAGGCTGACCTTCAGACCCTCTCATCACTGCAGAGGAGTGCTGAAATCGCTACCTTTTCCCCAGAGAGGTAAATATATATATTGATTTATTGTATTGGACTAGGTGGGTGTTCTTCAAATTGTTACTGTTACTGTCTGTGTCAATGTAGTGTTCTGTCCTTACAGAAATCAAAGATTGTGGATGGAGTGGAGATCTCTGTGCATATCACTGGAGACGCTGCCCACCCATTGAAGCAACGGTTGATGAAAGGATTCCCCCAGCATCATCAACTTTCGCAAGAACAAACCCACTTCACCCACGCCCTAAGCTCAGCCAGGGTGGCCATTGAGAATGCCTTTGGGCGACTGAAAGGACGTTGGAGATGCTTAATGAAGAGGAATGGCACTGACCTTAATCTAATGCCCAATTTTGTCACTGCCTGTTGCATTTTGCATAATGTACTTGAAATATAGAAAGATAGTTTTTTGCCAGAGTGGAACATTGAGGTGGATCAACCAGAGGGTCTGGGTCAACCACATGCTGTGGTGTATAAGGAAGAGAGACCTAACACTGCCCAGCTCTGTGCAACACTATCATAGACAATCTAACAGCAGTGTTATCAGAGTGAACAGTGTCGATGCTGTATCAGGATGCCTTTTGACTCATAATTGTTACTGTTATGCTGTGTTTCTGTAGCAAATGTGATCAACTTTGTCTTGTGTTTTGTAAAGCATTTATTTATAGAAAAAGGTAAATACCTATAAAATACCTATCAAATAAGTTTTCCCTTATAACAAAAGTCTCAGCCAGTATTCAAGTGTCCAAATATAGAACAATTATAAAACAACAGAAGAGTGACGAAGTATTCCAGTGCTCAAGATATACAACAAAAAACTGAAGTACTGAAATATATGAAATGTATATAAAATACAAAATATAAAGTATCAGTTCAACACAAAGTAGAACAGTGTGCAAGTAGAAAAAATGTGATAAGTACTATTCAGGTATTATATTGCAACACAAACTGACATTTGACACAAATCCTGTCAGTGTGAAAAGGCTTTTATACAGTTATACTATAACTGCCTGTAGGTAGTGTGCTCATCATGTTTCATTTGAGTGCTTGAATAAGCTGATTGAGACTGATAAAGTTTTGCTCATACTGGCTCTGTTCATACTGGTACATGGCGTGTGGTGGTGGCTGTGGAGTCTGTGGTGCAGGGCCTGGGAGCCTGGAAAGCAGCAGCTCAAAGAGTGAAGAGTGAACATCTGCATGTGTGCATCGTCGTGTCCTGCTGCAGCTCTGTCCATCTCCTTCAGCTTTGCCATGGTGGTAGTTATTGCAGCAGAAGCTTGTTCCATCCTCATCCTCTTCCGTCTTCTGGATGGAACACTGTAGCCTGATAATAATAATTATTATTATTATGGAAGAGCTGGGAGAACATGAAGATGACGAGAACACTGCTGAAGAACTAGTCCCTAAAGAACTAGAGAGCCTAACGAGGTTGGCTAGTGCAGAGTTGCCAAATATATTTTGGCAAAGCTCATAGAATGGCCCATCCCACTTCTGCTCTTGTGGTTGTTAATGTCAAAATATTTTTTCTTCAGCGCCTTTAATTTGTTTATTACTTTCCTTGGGCTTTGAGCAATGCCTCTTTCACTCAGCACTTTCGATATGTCGTTGTATATCACAGTGTCCCTCACAGTGCCAGTAACTTGTCTCTGTGTTTCCTCTTCTCCTTGAATCAGGAGAAGTTCTCTCACTTTGCTGTCTTGTCAGTGTTGCATCTTGCACGATACAAAAAACAAAATCTCTGGTGCACATTGTTCCCATAGACTGTAAAAAAAACAATAATGTTCTTCCTGGCTATTTATGCGCCGACATCCGGAACTTCATCGCGCGTCATAGCATCGTGCCAGAAAAGAGGCAAAAATTAGCGTGCGCACCCGGGTGCCATGTTTACATCACTGCAGAGCGGAGCTGTAGCTGATAAATACCTGTGACTACTGCAGTCATTTCCCACTTTCCCACTGAAGTCAAAAGCCAGATGTTAGTGGGTGTTGGTGGGTTTTTTGTCCAGTGTGAAAAGGGCTTTAGAGTCAGTAAGCCTTAAAGGTGTTTCGTTAGTTTTTGAAGGCTCGTGTAACGTGTTTTTCTGCCATGGAGGAGATAAATTCATAACGAGTGAAAAGTTTTCTTCCAAAAACAGGTGTTGGTAAAGGGGGTGGGGGATCGTCTTATAATCAGGGTTGCCTTATATTTGGGCCAATACAGTATTTAGGAACCAATTATTTTATATTTTATAAGGTTTAAATTATTTTTTATGGCGGTTACTGCAATGTTTGAATGGCCTCGCTAATTTGTACGGTAAAAAAATCAATACTGCGGCAGCTTTAGATTCTAATAAACTGGTCCTCATGAGAGGTAACTTAGGCTATTCCTTGCGCACCACAAGCTGCTGTTGAGGTGTACTTCTCTGTAACAACAGGAGCAGAGCTGACTCACCAGTGCAAGCAGTGTGTGCTCCTTTCCCAGCGGGCCAGACTCAGTCACCTGCTGCTCACCCAGTGGCACGCACTGGCATCTCCTCAAATTATTTCTGAAAAATCATACCAAAAAGAAGACATTGAAAATACATTTTTGTACACAGGTGTAGTACACTCAGTCATGGTTCAACAATAAGGCTTGCACGATTGCCCGGGACAAGTAAAATGCTACGTAAATCTAGCAACTCACTTGCTCAATCATGCAATCAATGTTACGATCACTTTTTCATCATCGTCGTATCATAAATTACGTTTTCATTCTCTGGCACACGTCAGCATAGCCCCCTCCCCTTGCACGTATTGGAGAATATTGGCACGCGCCGTTAGCCAATCAAGAATTGAGTAGGCTAGTAGTGTGATGCGTGAAACAAACATCCCTCAGGATTATGTGAGCACTGTCAAATAAAGGAATCAGTGGAGCATGTAGCCTAATTTTTCACTGCCATGAATACTCTTTAGAACAAGACACATTAAATAGATCAAGAAATCAGGAAGCCTGGAGTGGAAGAAATTAGTCTAAAAAATGTATTTGCCATCAGGTTAGACAGTCTGTTCCATTATTTGAAAGAAACTGGGCTGATCAATAGCATTTAGTATTCAGTGAAATATAGGGGCTGTGTCATACTATTTTCAGTATGCAAGAATGTTTGTTGCTTTGCATCTATGACACTGTGTCTTTGTTCTGTTTCATTTACTTAAATAAAGATTAAACATGACAATTAACTTAAGTCTTTGTTTTTATTTGATAACCACTAATAAATAAAACTATTTGTATAGGCGCATGTAAAAATTGACTTCAGCCAAGTAGATTTCTGACCCACTTGCCCGACCGGGGCAAGTGAAACAAAACATTAATGTTGAACCCTGCTCAGTTGGCAGTTTATTAGGTAGGCCTACACCTCGCTGAAGCCAATGCAGTGCAATACAACATTTTATTTTATGGTCATTTAGGCAGTAGTTTGTGATGCTGTTGAATTGTATTGTATGATACTACTACAACTACCACCTCCAAAATGACCATTAAGTTGAATCAACACTTATTTAAAACTGTTTCAACAAAAACTGAACATTTTAACTAGGTTAGGTGGATCTAATAAACTAGTAAATGAGTGTATTGTCATTCAAAACACTGTTGTATTATTGTACAGATGTTACTGTCAGGTTGTGTTCAGCATCTGTATGAGAAAAAGAAAAACTATCAAGGACATTGGCTTGTCATTTAGTAATCATTTGGGAAATTTTACCATCCTTTTCCCTAATTATGACAGTCATGAAGGTGTTAACTAGCCCCAGTTTGTACCTCTCATGTACTGTCATACATTTGGGTCACAGAGTCACCCCACTGTGCATCAGAACTCAAACATGCAACATCTACGCAAACCTGCAATAATAAAATGGGTAAATATAGCTGATAGTAGTAATAAGTTACTGATAATTACAACTTTTAAAGGTTGGCACATCCACGGCTCGCTGCTGCTCTTATTATCTAAAGGCTGGATCCTATTCTCCCCTGCTGCTGTGGAGACTGACCCGGCGGGGGCTATTAAAGTTTTACCCGATGTAATCCAGTGTCCAACTGAACAGAAATTAACATTTAAGAAAGCACAAAGATGGTCCAGTTAGAGGGAGAAAGCCGGGGCAGGGATGGATCACAAAGAGGGTAAAACCAGCACCGTCAAATCACACCTCTAGAGCCCTGGCCACACACACACACACACACACACACACACACACACACATGTATGGAGAGAGAAGTGTGCTGCATTACAAAAAAGAAAGATAAACTTTTCCCCTGAGATGTAAACGCACCCTGCAGACATGCTCCAAAAATCCAATTTAACTCTGTGGCTCAGTACAATGTGCTAGCTAGGCTAACACTGACAAGCTAATGTTGGCGCTAGCACTAGCTGCTAGCGGAAACCTAGCTTCTTCAGCTTAACGTCACCTTGCAACTTATTAGCTTGACTAAACTTCAGTAAAACATGCATTTCTGTATTATCCCAATAAATTATAATTACTTAATACTTACCCAGTTCAATGTGTATCTGTGTCTCCATCGCTCTCTGTTTCGATCTAAATGTAGGTTGTCCGCCTTTTTTCACCACGTCCGCCCTTCTCCTCCTCCACGCCCAATCACCTGCAAGTATTTTGACTTTTGAATTTTGAGTGACCAATCAGTCAAAACAAGCCACTCTGGTAGTCTGTATCCTGTATGTGTGTGTGTGTGAGCGGGAAAATCTTGTACATTTTTATGGATACATTTTATATTAAAGAGCAGTAAAGTCATAAGTTATTTGTATGACATATTTATATTCATATAAATATGATAAATATATTTAAGTTGTTGAACAGCAATGATTATGTTCAAAAATGTTCAGAAAGTCTAATTTAGGTGTAGTATACACAACACACGTTTTCATTGATATAGGCCTATAATTCCCTACTTGCTGCAGTGTGATCTTATTTTCATGGCTGTATTAGGGCTATTTGTGGTCCGAAACAGAGGTCCATCTTGGGCTTAATATGGGCCAAATCAGACAGACTACAGCCCAATTTTCAATAACTATATTTAGGCTGAATAAAGGTCACGATGGCCCAACCAGATTTAGCCCAAAAAACAACATCCATGGACATCAGGTGCTTGGCGGGATAGATGTAGATAGTCTGAGTGTGTGTGTTTGTGTTTGTGTGTGTGTGTGTATGTGTGTGTTCAACCAAACAACTTTTTTTCATCATTTGGGTTAACTCAATATTATAGTCCTAAGAAAAAAGTGGGTATTCTATAAGTGTGGACTAGCTGGTGGGCTTATAGTCACCAGTTTGCACCTAATTCCCAACATACACCAACCACACAGAATGTGCATGAAGAGCTGCTGGACGCTCTGCCCAGCGGGGTTGTTGCATGCTTCCTGCACACATCTCCAGTGCACTCATTCTAACGTCGCACACAGTACTTTATTTTTCAGTATCTCATAACTAGGGAACCCCTAGGACTAGTTCCCTCAAATTCATTACATTTGTATCTCAAATTAGTCTACTAAATTCCCTTGAATTATTAAATCTTTCAAATTATTAAATTGTACCTACCAATTACTCAAATGATTCAACTACATTGCGTCTACTAGTCAACATGGATCATCTGAATAGAGTTTGACACATCAATCTCTCCAGCCACATCACGCCAAAACTATTGCCTTTGGTCTACTTATCAGAATATTTATGCCAGAATATGACTTAACAGCTCTTACAAACCTCCTTTGGAAAATCTGGCATTTATGTGATTGACAGAACAGTGCTTTAAAGCTCAATGACACACATTTACCACATCGTCGAGATGTCTAGTCTTAATTGGAGAGACTGCAGAGTCTCCTGTACATTGTTTCTTCGTTATCATGTAACACTTTATAAAAGTAACCCAGTGGGTGAAGGTAATCAAAATGCACATCCAGTAAGTGAGTTGCTGAGCTGAGAGAAACTAATCAAGAGACCATGAAAAAACCTGCACACTTTTATTGTGCAAACAACGTTTTGATCCCAAAAGGGATCTTCATCAGGTTTCAAAGACACTGTACACAAAACCACCCCTATATATAAGATCAGGACATGCATTCAATCTGATGGACTGATGATGAGGACAACTCAGTGGCTCGGAGAGAGCCACACACTATTCCAGCCAATCAGCAGGGGGTGTTTGTGCTAGTGCACAGGACAAGGGGAAGTCATCAGAGCAGCTGTCTGTGTGAGGACATGACAGTCTGCTGTCTCCAGCACCCGTTGAATGGTAAGGAGGGCTGGCGATTGGACAGAGAGAGGCCATGGCCAATTCACATAGAAAGTGTTTTCTCACCGAACAGATATGTGTATTCAACTTATTAACCATATCAATGAATCAATAAATACAAACACTGTTGATTTCTTCCTGCGGAGCCGACATGCAAACTATTTTGGTTCAGTAAATCTCAGCTGTCAGTCAGCCTGATGAAGGCAGTTTGGGCGACCGCTGTCCTCTCAGCTCCCCAGGAGGTGCAGCTGACAGACAGCTGCCCCTGTTACAGAGACGCTGAACGTAGGTTGAGGGAGGAGTGTGGAGGCCGCAGAGAGGCGGAGAGTGTGGATGGACTGTTGTGCTCACATGAGACGAAATTCTTTCTGTGCTCGTGATGAAGTGTGAGAGGTACATTCGCAACTGTACAGCTGACCCATCGCTTTGGATTCCACCATATTTCTCTTTTGGTCGTTGCCTAATAATCATCAATCTTTCTCCAGAATGACTGACTCTACATTTAACGAATCGTCAGCTAAAGTTGGGAGGTTGCAATTACATGGTATGTGACTTAGGCAACTACAGTAGGCCACGAGAACGCCCCAAGATCTGTTTTTTACTGACCAAAAAAATAATCCTCTGTCTAACAGGAAACATTTTATATGACTGTATTATAAGAAGAGAGTATGGCTAAACAGAGAAAACACTGAGGAGCATCTACACAAACCTAAGCATAATCATTAGAAACCTTCTACAAAAGACTGATTAGTGCCCAGACTAATCATTCTTTAACTCTTCAAGTTTCCAATTACACCAAGCAGCCTTTCTAATTATTAAATACTATAATAACTATGGTACTTATGGTAATGAGATGCTCCGTTTTCTAAGAAATCCTACTACGTCAAATTCAGAAGTGGATGTTCAAAAGCATGAATGATTCTTTTCTTAAACACATATGAATTTTGCAAGCAAAGGTCTTACCTGAAGTCATTACTTTAATAAGCACCTCATACTGTGCTTAACTTTCATGCTGACAATCATTTTGTCAGAAAAGGGTTTTTAAATGGCGAGTAAATGAATGAACAAAACTCATTGCACTCCTGGCTTTTAAAGTCAACTTGACAGCTGCTGGTGGTGTGAGGCTAAGTGAAGGTAGATATTAAGTAGGTGACATGGTCAATGCTGCTTGGTTATTTTGAAAAGACACTGAAAAAGAAACTACAGGCTATGGCAGCTGAGATCTACAAGTCATGGGAGGAACTGTCTAAACTTGACGACATGGAGAATCAAATGAGAAGGAACAACATACTTGTGGACGGTATCGCTGATGAGTAGGGAACGAGCTTGGAAACTTCTGAAACAAGATTAAAATCATGCTGGAGAAAAACCTAGGCCTGAGAAGTGAGTGCATGGAGATTGAGCACACACACAGAAGTGGCAAAATGGCCAACCCAGACCAACTGTAGTTAAATTTCTTCGTTTTAAAGACAGACAGTCCATCCTCTCTGTAGCGAGAAGGCTCAAAGGAACTAACATCTTTTTAAGTGAAGACTTTTCAGACATAATGAAAAAAAGAAGTAGAGACCTTTTCTAAGCCCTGAGAAGCCAGAGAAAGAGGAGACAAAGCGAGTCTGAGGTATGACAAACTGGTTATTCAGCTAAGGGGTCAGACCCAGGCTAACTGAATGGACCTGCTTTGCTTTTAACTTGGGTGGACAGTGTTTTAAATATGGCTGTATGAACAATGTCTATGGGTTTACTTAAGAAAGGCTTAAGGATCACACATCTTAACATCTGTGGTCTGTTCAAGATCTGTTCAAGTTCAAGACCTCTTGATACTTCTCAGCAGTGATAATATAATGTATATGTAATTGCAATCTCAGAAACACATTTAGATATCTCAGTCAATGATTCTGGTGTAGCCATACCTGGTTATAGTATTTTTAGACATGACAGAAATAAGCATGGGGGAGGTGTTGTCATATATGTACAAAACCACATCCTAGATAAGGTCAGAAATGATCTGATGAATCCAGTTATAGAAGCCTTTTGGCTTCAAATTCACCTACCTCACATCAAACCAGTACTTATCGGTTGTTGTTATAGACCCCCTAGCTCTAATGTACAATACACTGATGGTATATGTGCTATGCTTCAGAAAGCAACAGATGCAGACAGATGGATATACTTTCTGGGGGACCTTAACGTTGACTGGCTTTCTTCATCCTGTGCTCTGAGAGATTACTAGTTGTAATGAATGTATGTAATTTTACTCAGATGCTGAACATGTCTACCAGGGTGAGCTCTGACATATCTGGAGTTATATCTGCCACATGCATTGACCACATTTACACTAATGCCAGTGAACTCTGCTCTAAGGCCGTATCCATCCCTGTTGGTTTTAGTGACCACAATACTGTAGCTATAGCAAGAAAAACTAAAGTACCGAAGGCCGGGCTAAGGTCTTATAAATCCTTTTGCAATGAAAAATTTGTTAAAGACATAAAAAATCTACAGAGAGACAGAGTTTGCACAGTGAAAGACACAGATATTGCACTTCGCATTTTCTTTTGAGATGTTACAGATTGTTGCAGACAAGCATGTACCAACAAAAAAATTCACTGTGAGAAGTACTTTGGCCCCGTGGCTCGATGAGGAATTGAAAACATGCATGGCTCACCGGGATGAAATGAAACGTGCTGCAATAAAATCGGGAGATTCTATTAAATACCGTGAACTCAGAAACAAGGTCTCAAAAATGAACAGACTGAAAAAAAGATCTTATTGTCAAAACAAGATTCATGAACTAAAGCATGATGGGAAGAAATTATGGAACACTTTTAACAACATATTACGTAGGTCTAAAGCGAATAACCTTTCCTTCAGAGTCAGATGGTGCATTCATTACAAAACCCCTTGAAATTGCTAATTATTTTAACGACTTCTTTATGAAAAGGTTGACAGTCTAAGAGATAATATGAATAACTCAAATGTTGGACTATCTCTAATTGAAGAATTTATCATGAAAAACAAAGATTGTAGATTTGACTTTGAACCAGTACAACTAGAGGAGGTAAAAAATCTTCTTCTAATCTCAGTAAAAAATGATAAACAGTCTGGACTGAATAACCTTGATGGTAAATTAATAAGAATATAGCTGATTACATTGCTGAACCAATATGTCACATTTTTAACCTTAGCCTGAAGCAAAATGTTTTCCCTCAAGCATGGAAAGTTGCCAGAATCATTCCAGTATCTAAGAACAGTAGAACTGCCTTCATTGGGGTGAACAGCAGACTTATTAGTATTCCTCCTGATCTTAGTAAATTTATGGAGAGATTAGTCTTCTATCAAATTTTTAACTATTTCTCTGTCAGTGGCCTTGATTCTGAGTTTCAGCATGCCTACAAAGATGGCCACTCAACCATTTAGTGGCATCTAGTAGAACAGACTTGCAGAAATGGAATAAAATATTCACAAGTATATTTTAATTAGTGCATAATCACCTGAAAACAAGAAATGTGTTTTCGTTACCTTAGAATGAGCCCTTTATATCTACATAGGAAGCAGGTCCTCTTCCACGGAGGCACACCATGTTGCACCGCCATGTTTCTACAGTAGCCCAGAACGGACAAACCAAACACTGGCTCTAGAGAGAGCCTTTCGTGTTTTTCGCGAGTTCCTACACATTCGGAAGGAGAAGGTGAGGGGAGGGGTATTCAGTTGGTTGCAATCTGCAACCTCACTGCTAGATGCCAGTAAATCCTACATACTGGTCCTTTGATACAGATGACTGATAACTGGTTGAGTCAAAGAGATGATAAAAGAAATGTTGGAGCTGTCTTGCTTGACTTCAGTGCTGCTTTTGATGTAACTGACCATTAACAACTTCTGAAAAAACTTTCGGCGTGTGGTTTCAGTGCAAACGCTGTCAGCTGGATGAAAGGCTACCTGACTAACAAAACGCAATGTCTTAGATCTTGGATATCGTAATATTGTGAAATGGCGTGGATGTTGTCTTCTCTTGGTTTTAAAGGCTGCATTACAGTAAAGTGATGTAATTTTCTGAACTTACCAGACTGTCCTAGCTGTTCTATTATTTGCCTTCATCATGTCTACATCTAGTTATTGTATCCACATTACAGATGATTGATGATCAAAAATCTCATTGTGTGATTATTTTGTGAAGGCACCAATAGTCATCCTTACAATAATGTCGAAATATCAATATGGAGGTATTTGGTCAAAAATATTGTGATATTTGATTTTGGCCATATCACCCAGCCCTACCTTTTGAAGTTGAGAGGGTTCTGTGTGGTAAGGGGTGATCTGGGTTTTTTTTGTGTGTGTGGACCCCAGAAGAATAGTTGCTACTCTGGTGGTTAACTGACAGGTAGGAAAAAAAACAGACAACAGGTGGAAAGATGGGTAAACACAGCTCTAATGGAGCTTATTGTGGATGTAGTCAGAAAGGTGATGCTCTGTGGCCCACAGGGAGCAGACAGCAGGCCTGACCTTCCAATTCTACATACAGCGCAGCCACTCTCATGCTGTAATTACCTGTCACCCTTTGAGCGTGTGTGTATCGGTGTGTGTTTAGAAGGAAGGGGTGTGGTAGGAGACAGCACTTGCACTTGACCCAACAAGCAACACAACCCTGTGTTTCTCATAAATTACATGAAAAAAGCATCAACGGACCCGTACACCTACCTGAGACCCTGACTCCCCTGGCCTCTCCCTTTCTGCCTCCCAGTAATTACCTGTGGGCCTATGGAGGGGTGGGGACCATTGTGTCCTGCCTGCAGAGCACTCAGGGAAATGTGGGATTGATGCGCACTCAGCGACCTCTCTGATTGGGGTTAACAGCAGCCTCATTTGCATGAGGAGATGGGGCTTTCATTAACTACAGTAGCAAGACCTCAGGTGCAAAACACACATACCTGCACACATGAACACACACATTACACACACACACGGAGAGGGTAAATTATTTAACCTTTCAAAAGACACAAGGTACTCCTGTTTGTTTTTTTGGTGTGTATCAAAAGTATCATCACATTTATCATCATGACTGAACTTTTACAAGCCAAAATATCCCCAAAACGTCGTGAGCACATTTACAAAAATGCTAATGGTAGTAAAGATTTTTGCTGAGTCAGTAAAAAGTGTGTATTGTTCAAAGACTTTTCTGAGGACAGATTTAAAGATTGTTAGGTGAAGAGAAAACTAAAAAAGAAAAAAAAGAAAAAAGAAAGATTGGTCTTGCAAGAAGGCATTAAAATTGTTAATTAGTCAGTTGTGGTAGTAACAAAAGAAGACATTGTAAAAACATTTTTGAAGTAGTTTTTGAGTAGTTAACTTCTGAAGCAGAACCTAATTTTTCCAGGAATAAACTACATGAATTCCAGTCTTGGAGTAGAACACAAAAACAAACAATTATAGATCTTGTTAAAAGTGTCCTTCAAGACACTGAACCCTATTTGCTTTGTAAGTCATTCCTTGGCTAAAGGACAAACTATTAGTGGACATTAACCAAAAGTGTTTTTGTCCAGCAGCATGAAATAACGATAAGACTCATTACTCCCTGGCCCATATTCTCTGTTCTGGAAATGACCTCAACCCCAGTAAAATGCCCATTTTTCTGCTTGAGTTCTGCATCTTTGATTAGTTGTGGAAAAATTCAGCATTCAACATTGACATTCTCCCATGTCATCCAATCTTTTCAAGGCCTTACTCAGCCATGCGCAAAATTATGCCCAATTACATCTCCTTGCACCAATTAACAGAAGCAAAACTGGTGAGTTTAGCACAGGTACAGTAAGACATGACAATTCCCACAATACAGAACAAATTGTTTTTCACCTTATCCAGAAAGATCTCTCACAGGGTTTGTGTAGCTCTAGCAAAAAAATGGTTCTGAAATAGGTCTGGCAACACAAGACTGTCCCTTTGTCAACTGTTTGATTTATCAATAAGTTTCTTGATAATTCTACATCATACAAACACACACAGAGAGGGCATGCCAGACAATTTACAACTGAAGACAGCTCAGAGCAGATCTGAAATGGAGTCACGCAACAAAGTGGACACTTCACTCAGTGACACCTACAAATGCTCTCCCTCTGTCTCTCTCTCTCTCTGTCTCTCTCTCTCTCTCTCTCTCTCTCTCTCTCTCTCTCTCACACACACATACTCACACACTCTGTCCTGTGCTGTCATGTATAATTCAGCGTGTGGCCGGGCGGGCAGATGCCTCATCCCCAGGGGGTCCCATCATGCCTTTGCTAGGATGAAACATTTAACAGCACAGGACAAAATGGAACACGCTCAACGAATAAACAGGAAGGGTTTCTGGAAGAACACACACACACACACACACACTACATTCACAGTCTCACTATCACATGGTTACTTCAAGACACACACAAACGCTCAATCAAAATTTCCCAAGATTTAAAAGAGAAACTTAACGTGTGAGCTTTTTTTGTGAAATCATTTTTGCCTACGTTTCAATCACACTACATGATATTTCTGAGTTTCTACAGTTCTGTACGAAAACATCTTTTATCATCATGACCTCCAAGCCCTAATGTGCACACGCCCACTTGCAGAGAAGGGCACAGAGACACTGGTTCTCCTTTTAAGGCTGTGACACTTAGTGAAAACAAATGGCCACTTGGCTGCACACACACACACACACACACACACACACACACACAAACACACCAGAAGTGGGTCGTTAAATGAGTCACCCAACAACTGTAAGAGTGCTTTTATGCCAGCATAAGTGAATAACTGTAGAGAAACGACAATATTGCCGCATAATATCAATATCATGTTCCATAATTCAGCACATGATGGGGCAAAGAAGAGGAAGCTGTGTCTGTGTGTGAAAGCTCATATGCTTCTGTACGTGTGTTTTTGTGTGTGTGTGTGAATGCATGCCTGTGCTTGATGGAGCAAAGAGGAAGAAATTCTGTAAGTGTGAGCAGATGCTGGTCCTTTGAGTATGCATGTGTGTGTGTGAGAGAGAGAGAGAGAGAGCCTAAGAAGGCCTGGAGCGAGGCCAGGCCGGCTGTAGACTGTGAATATTAATGTGTTATAACCTTGACACAGGAGGAGCTGCTCCTGCTGGAGAGGAGCCTCCTCTGATGACATCAGACAAGAAGACATTAACTCCTACCTGATGTAACACACTGAGGCATGAATCCTCACTCTACTCCTCTCCTCTCATCTCCTCTTCCTCCCTCTTCAACCTCTTCTTCCCCTCCGTTACCTCCCACCACCTCTCTCCTCTCTCCTCCTCCGTTCTAATCCTTGTCGCCCTCCCTTTTATGTAATTTAACCTTGTCCTTTCAAACATCACGCCCTCCGCCTCTTCTCATCCCCACTTCTCAATTCAGTCTTTCCCCAACTCCATCCCCTTCCTCTCCTCTCCGTTTCCTCCCTCATCTCCCAACTCTCCAATCTTCTAATCTAGCCTTGTCACCTCACATCTCACGTCGTCAACCTCCTCTCCTCTTCTCTCCTCTCCACCTCTCACCACCTCGCTCCTCTCGTCTTGTCCACCTCTCCTCAGCTCTCCCTTCACTCCCTTTCTCCTCTCTTCCCTCTTCCACTCGCCTCTCTCTGCACCTGCATCTCACACCTCATGTCCTGCTCTCCTCTCTCCTCACATTTTTGCCATTCAGCTCCCATTCTTCTTCTTTCCCTCCTTCTTTCGTGATTGTCTATGATTCTGGCTGGTACTACTACATTCTTCCCTTTCTGTCTCTTTGTCTCTCTTTCTCCCATTCTCTCTCTCTCTCTTTCTCTCCCTCCTCCCCCCGAATTCTCTCTCTCTCTCTCTCTCCCTCTTTCAGCTCACTGCCAGGCTAACACAGCCCAAACTGTTCAGCTGCAACTGTTCCAAGCCCAATAATTACAGCTTGTCAGAAAGAATTAATTTTCTCATTTCTCATAAAGACGTGTAAAAAATTACCATGTTATTATAACGCCGCCACTCTCTGGAGGCACCAACAAAAAACAAATTTAATTTCGGAAATTCTTCCCTCGCACATTAAATTAAACACATAAATAAGAGTTTAGGAATTGGGGGGAGGTTGTGGGGGGCGGGGGGGGGGAGCATATGTTCGTTAGGCCGGCCCCAGCTCTGGGTAATGGCCGTCGTAATGTTTTGATGGGCCCGGCTATTGGTAAGCACCAACACATTTGCATGATCACCGTCGCGGCAGGCAAGTGAGCTGCCAATTAGCTCTCATACAGCTCTGGACAGTGTTGGGAGAGAGAGGGGACAGGGGATCTGTTCAGCACCGGAAACACACAGCGAGATATGGAAGAGAGCTAATTAACAACCATGTATGGAGAATAGCATATTTACTGCAGGGAGATGCTCTAAAGCATGTGCGGCTTTTAACAGAGGATAATATCTATTACTTTTAAGGAAATGTTTATAACTGACAGTACAGCAAGGCTTTGGGTTCAGTGGTTCAAATAATGATAACAAAAAAAAAAAAAACAGCAACAGAATTGCAGGGCTGCAGACCATGTGTGATGATGCAATAAAATCTACGTTTTGTGTTTTTTTTATTTAATGTTACAGTTTTATTACTGCCTTCTTGCTTTGCTCATTTTGCTCTGTAAAGGCTCCATAGGTAATTACTCGGGTTATGAGCATCATTAGTGGGCATAGACCAACGCGGAGGAGAATGGAGTAGCTTTTACAGAAGAAATTATTTCTTCTTTGAAACATCATGATGAAATCTTCCCGCATCTGACTGGACAAATACAATACATTACAACTGGTTTCTGAAAACACAATGCTGCTCATTGTCATCATCATGGAGGTCTGGTCTCTCCAAATTTGAGAGGTAAAAAGATGAAGAAAAAAAAAATCTGTTCATTTTTCACTAATCTTTGTGTTTGCTTGTGAAATGCCAGACAGTTTTAGCTCTTCTGGCCTTTAAAAAACTTTTGAATAAAACGGTCTGAGAAGAACAAAATCAGTGTTTGGTTGAATTGCTCACAAGTCATGAGCTGTGATGTAGGGTCACAAGAAGAAGACGCTTCATTTTAAGAGGACACAAGCAATAAAAATTGAGAACCACTTAAATACCCTCTAGTATTGGTTAATGGTTAGCAGAAGCTGAGCTTATAGGATTTAGGCTGGCATTAGGAGGGTAATGAATGCAGCTGTAAAGTGCAGATGACAATTTGTATTCTGTTGTAACCTGCAAAATGTAAAATTCCCTTATCATAAATGGCATAACTATGAAATTTAAAATTTTGCATGCATGCTTTCATTAGAGTTCCTTTTCCTTTCACCATTGTGTTTTATTGGATTTCAAGCTGTGATCACATAATTCCGGAAATGGATGATTAATACCTTGTTCTCAATCTTTTTGTTTGAGGCTACGTAGCAACTGTTTCTTCATTCCTTTGTGGCGGATGACAAAAATGTAAAATATTTAGATTTTTAATGCAATAATTTAAGTAACTGCTGCTGGTATTTGCCAACATCATCTAATTATCCAATCCTGCTAGCATCCACAAATAGAATATGAAAGTTTTTATTACACAATGAAGTGCTGCACAACTCAAATTAACAAGAGAGCAAACTGAAACTGGCTCAAAGTCAGACAGTGTATTGTTGGCCAAAAGTGATAAACTTTAAGACAAGGCAGAGGATGTGATGGGTGAGTGCTACTGATACATCAATTGATTAGACTTTCTGATGTCGTTTGGAGATTATCAATCATGGAAGCAGAATACTTAAAGAGTGAGGTCAGAGACATTAAAAAAAAAACTCATGAAACTGATGCAGAAGACCAGCCCCTCTCACTCTGACGGGGGAACTCCCACAACGAAACAAACTCACCCAAACACAGATGAACGGGGTGTCCCCTCCAACTCTCTGGCGCAGCAAAGACAAGGACTTTCCCTGCCTGCAGCATAGGACACACACACACACAATCCCAGGCACACACACAGAAAAAGGTCATCCCTGTTTGACACACACACACACACACACACAGTGGGCAGACTCATGGCTGATCTGACAGGGCTGTGACAAACACTCATACATCCATACACATATACACACACTCACACACACACATGCCTGGGTCAGTGTAGCCAGTGCCAGTTAAATCTCCTCAGCAGAGCAGTGATGAGGCCGCAATCTGTGATCTTGACACTGCCTTGACACACACTGTCTGGACTTCTTCACACACATAAACACACACAAACACACACACACATATACACAAAGAGCATGCAGACACTATCAGTTGATCCTCTATTTCATGGTCATTTGTTTAGTATCTGGGTTTGTTATCTCTACCCTCCTCTGACTCCAGGCCTTGTTCTCTATACAGCCGTAACCGCTGCTTTTTGTTGTCCCAGCTAAGCACGCCATGCCATAGTTTTTTTTCCCTGATGTGCCACAACATTTACAGAAAGTCACCAGTCAAATTCATTTCCTACCAAAGTTTTTTAGATGAGCAAAACTCCCCAAGATAGAAACACATGACCGTGCAGAAGATTAGCGCTCGTGCTGCTAAAAGACCTACAAGAAACGGACAAATCTATCAGCGTGGCTGTCGGTAAACTTTTATATGTAAAGACTGAGTTTAGAGTGATTTGATGTGTGTTTGTGTGTGTGCAGTAAACCAGCTTCTTTACGTTGCTCTGGTTAAAGGAAAAATACACCCTTTAATAGTGTTCCGCACGTGCATACTGTATTATTGTGGTTAGTACATTCCACCAGTCGTTTTGTGATGAAGACAAGTTTTCTATTCATCTGCTTTAAGTGAAACAGCATCCTTTAATTCCAAGAAAGCTTTACAGCAACCCCAGAGAACATCCATACACTTCAATATTTGCATGAAGCAGCTGTGAGTGACGATTTTCCATTTGGGGCAATGCCCTTCACTCAGTATGCAGCATGTCTTTATTAAGGCTAAAGTGATGTCATTATATATATCTTTGCCTCTGCCATGATGAATTCATTGTAACCTGAATGATTGACTCTCAGTACAAAAACAAGGAATACATTTTTTTGTGAGAATAAAATACCCTGCCAGAAAACAAATTAGAAAGAGGTTTAGCCACCACTGTCTTTGTGTCTTTGACTTCATAGGTTACTTATTATTTACTTACTTAAATGGGAATTAAATGGGAACTATTATCCCAATAGTAAAAAGCAATACTGATGATGACTCATGTATGTGGGTTTGTTGACTTTAAAATGTTCACATAACCTTGAGCTTTAACTGTTTTAATAACTGTGACTGAGCAAGAGAACACAACCGTGTTCTTCTTAATAAAAGACTGAGCTTTGTTACTCTGTATTTGTGTTGCGTCTGTGTCAACTGTACATGCGATAGACACAGAAACACAGACAGGAGATTGCTTGGAGCTCTTACCAGTTACTTGGTGAAACAACCTGAAGAGAAAAATGTCCAAATGTGATCAGCTCCTCTGTCCCCTGAGCCCAATCGCTCCTGGATAGAGAGAAGAATAGACACAGCCGATTAATGATAGAGTATTTATGTCCTCTAAATGCAGATTATCAAATGTGCGGTATTGTTGGGTAAGAAACAATAAGTCTCTTAGAGAACTAGACAAACAAAGAAAACGTGGTTGGGTTTATGAACTTTCTTCAAACTACTTTTTAAAAAACTCTTTAAGCTTTATTTTGACATCTTTTAGGAAGCCATTATTATGTCTTAAGCAGCTTTTAGGTATAACAATAGCTGGCAAGTGGGGGTTCAATGTCTTGGTCAAGTTATGAGTGGCCATCGTTGGTCATTAAACTTACTTAATTTCAGTTCACTGACTGACTCACTAACCATTAGACCATTGTATGAACCTTCGTGGCTCAACCATTTTCTAATCTGGGCCTTAAGTTAGATTCCAAAATTTTTAAGAAAAGTCTAAAAGATGCATATGTGCCTGGATGCTTCTGTACTTGGATGTGTGAGGTAGAAAATTAAGGAGAGTGAAATGAGAAAATCAGGCACAAAAAGTGAGAGAGAAAAACTGAGGGCAGAGTCACTTATTTAGCTCAAAGATCCTCCTCCCTTCCCTCTCCCTTACCCTCCCACTCTTACTCCCAACACCCCCCCACCCCTCACCCCCTCCATACCAGAATTCTTCCATCTATAAATATCAACAAGAGAGACTATAGAACTACATACACACATATTATAAACACACACACACCAGTCTAAACCAATGAGCACAGTGGCGTATTGTGCCATCAGAGCCAATACACACTTCCACGGCCATTACTCCCCATGGAAACAGGCGAGCGCGTTCGCACACACATGTGATGTTGACGTTGTTCCCGCACAGTGGCTGCCTTAGACAATAAGCTATTTCAGGGCCAAATCACTGACAAAAATCCATTTTTCCACCCCACTAAAAAAGATCAGGAATGAGGGAGGGAGAAAGAGCAGGATAGAGAGAAAAGCTGAAATCAAATAAACAGTGGCGTACATCTCTCTTAAGCTGGATTTATCTCTGTATTTTGTCATCATTCTAATTTATTCCCCAACCTGCTTACAATTACTGCCTTTTCAAAACTCATATCGCTGGCTTGTTGTTGTTCTCAGCGAGATTGCGTGGTATCTGCGAATGAATGAGCGGGGGACTTGCATAAGGTGGAAAAGCTCCTAGTGTACTTTTGTAGATTATCCACTTGATACCGATTCATTTTCTCCCTCACTTGTCACAGTTTTGTAAAGGAGGCGATGTAGGACAAACATGCAAATACACACACATTCACACACACACACACACACACACACACACACACACACACACAAGCTACTGTAGAGTGTAGAGGAAGGGAGTGGGCTCATCATCTTTAGTTGTGATTACAACACTTGGCAAGCTCTCCCCTGCCTGTTTGCCTGCCTATTGCCTTACAAATGGATTAGTAAGCCCTGTTCCATTTGTGTGTGTAGCTTCTCTGAGATTTAGGCTGACTTACAAATAACACCAATCAGATTTGGGAGCAGCCGTTGTGTAGTCTTTTCCGGAGGAATATTGAGCGATGTGATTTGGGGACAACACTATGGCATTAGTCGTATACACTTAGTTTGGAGAACCTTTCAGAATGCGTGCGGCTGTGTGCGTGTGTGTGTACGTGTGCGCCTATGTGTTGTTAAGATTTTACGTGTCTCATAATAAGGAAGTCTGACGGCAACGTTTGGAGTCAGTCGGCGGTTAATCCATGGGAGGCCTGCTCGCTCATCCCTAGTTTACATGTACTACAAAAGAGGACATCTCTGATCTGAGGGAGAGACAGACTGGAGTATTTAGAGAGAGAAAGCAAGGTTTCAGAGACAGATGATTCCCAGTGCAAGACCCGTTTATTTTACTGTGAAACATGATGAGTGTGTTTTAAGACAAAAGTCCGAAAAAGACAACTCTTAATATACCTCTATGTGTCTTGTATCTCGTGTTTGTTTTCTGTTATTGCTACAAAACGCATAAAGGCAGACAAGGAGCAGAGCCTTTGGCTTCATTTAGACTTGTTAAGTGTTTGGTATATATCTGGATAAAACCAGATGAGATTTAATATACTTTTGTTTACAAGAGTGATTACAAATCCGATTGCAATCCGTGTTTTTCCCCCAGCATGAAACTAATGGTGGACCTTATGCTAGAACAGAGGATGGTGTTAATGCAGCGGAATCTGTTTGGCAACTACCAAAAATGCCAGAAGAAGAATAACGCACTTTAATTTTATTTGTTGATTGAACTGATCAGAGATGAGATAAACACTAAAACAGCTCAGTGCACCTTCTGTTTGATGGCATGTGTTGAAATCACTAGAGCTGCCTCCATGAGACTGATGACAGCTATTTCAGTGTAACTTCAGCCGCCTTTATCACAGGGCACAGACTGTGTTGAGGCCGTTACCAAACTGACGTAGTTACAGTTGGGAGGTGTAAAGTTTATGTATATGTTGGATGCATTTAAACCTTTTCCGGCTAGAATGCATCGATCGGATTTCAATCTGTCTTGCCTCTTAGATGCATTTACACTTTGCTTTTTTGATATCTGATAGCTATCACCAAGAGGACACATGAAGTGACATGAAGTGTAATGGGGTCTTTGTGAAGCTTGAAACTGTCCTCTCCAGAAAAGTTACATCATTGGCTGTTTCTTCAAACTATGTTCTGTATGTTTTACCTTTTGTGGCAAAAGGTGGAATCAGCTTGACATTGATATGCTGTTCAGTCACACACAGTTCAGTCACACACATGCAGCACAGCAAAATTCATTTGGGTTTCCTCTGGAAATAGATGATGCTGTAAGCTTGGTAACTACAGTGACTACTCCGTGTCCTCAATGGTTTGCAATTGGTCAATGGTGCAAATTTGCCTTAAAATACACCAAATGAGTTGAACTCTGCAAAAGCACCTCTCCAAATTTGCTTTGCCTTCAGGAGCAAATTGAGTGATGGCTATTAAATTGAAGTTAATTGATTTTGGTCCAAAAGTTTGAAGTTTTAAATGCTGGTGTGACTGAGCCCTTATGAGGATGGGGTGGACAATTGTGCGTAAAAGGCATGTGATCTTTATAGTGCAGACTGTTGTTTACCTGTGCTCTACTACCAGCAGTCAACGCCCTAACCCTAACCCTAACCCTAACCCTAACCCTTTCCTTTAACCATAAAGGTGATCTTTCCCTAACCGTAACCAGGTAGTTTTACTTGCCTTAACTGAACCATACCTTAACTATAGCGGAGGCTCAAATGAGTTGAAACTAGAATGCAATGGACAATCTATTTTGTTGCTTGAGGACTTATTGGAACGATTACAATATTCAGCTTTTGTAGAGAAGTGAGAGAGGTGTCAGAGAGGTGTTGATTCAGTCCATTATGTCTGGAGGTCTCTGTGTCCTATTGACAATATATGTCTATGAAAATTCTTAGCATTTCATGTACCGTGTGACCCTGAGCAAGAATAAGACGGTATTCAAAAACATATCAGTACAGTATGATTGTAGAGTCCCAGAAGAATGTCCCTTCAAATGAAGTACACTTTTGATTTTTATCTTGGTGTATGGTTTTTGTTTTGTGCTTGGCATTAAGGAGCTGATTCAAGTCAGTCCATAAGGAGATACTAACTGCATTGTGTTGTGCATGTGATTTTAGTCTGAGGTCAGTGTAAAGTGCTTTAAGTGCCTTTCTCTATGGCACCATGACTTGCAACTATCTGGTCACAAACTCTCCTCTATCATTTATAAAACATTATAAAAATGAGAGCACCGATTTCAGTGTAGAGGAACAAGGAGTGTTTTGTATATGGGAAAAGTGAGTGTGTGTGCCCATGTGTGTACACATACTATGTGTTTCTCTCGACCTGAGAGTACAGTTTGTGTGAATAAAGCTCTAAGCTGAGCCTCCATTAAGCTCTTTCAACACAATGCCTTTCTCTCTCAGAAACTCTGTCTGATGGAAATCTGCTTTTGTTGCTGCAGCTCAATGTCCCTGCTATCTCCTGATTGAAGGAGAGAGAAAGGGAGCTCTGAATGGGCCTCTATAGTTTAATGTTCCAGACAGTTCACACACACACATTTGCCAAATCACACACACTCCTTGCTTCTCTACAATGAAATCAATGCTCTCAGTTTTCCTCTCTGTGCACAGCATCTCACAGTGCCACAGGCTTCTTGTGATCAAACACCACATCATGTTCTGCAACTTCTGATACTGATGCTAACACAGTGCTGCTTTTGTACTCTGGTGTTGCCGTTCATTCACACTGTATTCAGGCGCAATAAAGGGTGCTATTTTTGATGGCATTGCTATTATGTTTTCTTTTTTGGATGGAGAATTCATAATCATTTTCTAATGTTTGGCATGCTTTTTGTCTTGCTGTTTTTGTGTGTGTGTGTGTGTGTGTGTGTGTGTGTGTGTGTGTGTGTGTGTGTGTGTGTGTGTGTGTGTTTCTGATCACATCTCTCCCCAGCCTGCTGTCAGGTGACATATCTCTACCTAGTATTAGCATCGCCTTCTCAAAATAAACTTTACAAATTGTGATGTCATGTGTTGTGTAATTAATTACTGACAGTCAAATCTGTAATGTAAAACACAAAGTTCAAGAGAACAAGAAGAGTAAACAAGACATGAAAATGCTTTTTTTTTGCATCAAGTTAGATTTTCATGTTTGCAGTGACTTCCAGAAATTCCACAAAAATTGTACTATATATATATTTTTTTTTGCAAACTGTGAAAGCAAGAAGCAAGAAAATCCACATGAAACGCAGCATAATCTGCTCTCATTTAGCTTTACATTGTTTATTGTGTTTTGTGTGTGTCTGTTCGGGCATGTTTATGTGTGTTGAGGTTGTATCGGTTACACAAGTGAACATATGTCTGGAAATATGTCTGGTTTGGTTTGGATAGGAGTGCTGGGCTGCTGCTCCTATAGGGCTACTGTGGGACCAGGAGTGTCGGGGATAAAGCCTGATTGTTGGGAGGGTACAGACCACTAACAGAGTGGATGGAGAGGGGAGGGACTGCGGGACTGTCCTGCCAAAGGCTGCAACACACGTACACGCACATGACATGAAGGGACAAAGACATGAACACACCCAAGCACACACGCAAGAATTATCTACAGTTGTTATGCATTACTTTCTACAGCAGTTTTGCATTAAAAGCAAAAATAGAACACTACACAAACACTCATACACACACACACACACACACACCCAAAGTGCAAAGCACTGTGCTGGCAATGTGCTGGTAGGGAGATCATACGACTGTCGGTAGGTTATGTAATTAGACTGTGAGGACACACGGAGGACAGATGCAGAAAGGGGAGAACAGAAACATTCAGATATACATAGAATCAGTACATTTGGGATCATTTGCAGCGACATTTGTTTTATTAAAGTGACGTGTCCAGGACATTTGTCTCTAATGAATATTTGAAGCTTATGGATACGAGTCTATTGCAGAGCTATTGAATTGGATTGCAGGTGTATGTAATAAAGTGGTTACTTAGTGTACATGCATTTGTTTGGCTAATTCTAACCATCTGTATGCAACCTGCAAAGACACTGTCACACACAACTAATAAAACCTCGAGGACAGCCCTGATGCGCACGCACGCACGCACACACACACACATTCACAGGAGTGCATACAAAACCACATAGAAGACAGTAACATAGTCAAAATGAAATAAGTTAATGCACAAACACACAGACAGTGACCTGCATTGCTGGTCAACTGAAAGCATCTGACTGGGTGAAATGTGAGTGACTTGATTGGATTATAGACAGGATACAATGGAGACAGAGAGGAAGGTCTTGGCCTGTAACCTCACATTGTTACTGCACCGCCTGTAGGTTACCAGGGTCAAAACCTCCACTTGAGTAGAGACCGCTGCGAGTAAGCAAACATCAATAAATCGCTTGTATGAAAGTACTGTACATACAGCATACTCTGTTTCTAGAATAAAAATATTGATAAGGTAACTTTTAACAGTATAGCAACAAATGCTCTTCAGTGAATGGCAGCTTTTAAAGAGTCACTTCAACCAAATCACACACAAAAAAACATATTTGCCCATTTACAACTATTGTTACCTAGCCATGCAGATTGCCTATTACACTGTCAACCGTTTTTACAGGGACTATTTCCTCTGTTGAAAGTAGTTCCTACCAAATCTATGGATTATCCTGAGTAATCAGGACATTGTTTGTGGACATACTGCTGTTGTGTCTTTGTTTTTTTCCAATTCTTTGAGCACTACAAATTGAAATCCATTCACCTTGGGATAAGGAGCAGACATCTGCGACACAGCTATCATATAATAATAGCATCTGAGGTATTGGAAAAAGATGTCTTTTTGTTATTTGAGTTCACTGACCCTATAAAAGGGGTGTAACTTTAAGACTAACTCCGTAAATGAAAGAGCGATATGCAGTACATACAGACAGAAAAGGTGTGTATATGTGTGTGTGAGAGTGAGTGTGAGCAGCAGTCGCAGCATCTGTGAGGGTGACAATGTTGAAGTCCAATCTTGTTTTATCAAATTAATAGTGGCCTTCTCAGCACGCCTCCATGCGCACAGACACACACACACATACACACAGTCGCACCGCATCTTCACCACTTAATCACGTTACTCACGCCCTGCTGCGACGCACAGATACAATACAGACAAACTCAAACATGCACATACACACCGTTGACACACAGCTCATACACAGACTCCACATAAATATGTAAGATACAGTACATTTTTGATGCAAGGGCGCACATAAGCACATACACTCATATAAACACACTCATTATAAGGTACAGGTCAAAGAGGGAAGATGTCATGGAGAAGACTCTCTTCTCTCCTGAAGTTTCTGTTACAACAGAAAGATTACTCATAGTCTAATATCGACCATTATATAAGCTTATAAATGCATACTGAAATTAAGTTACTTCCCTCTAATTCCCTCATGTGGACAACAACACTGCTGCAGCAATTTAATTTATTTGTTAATTCATTTAAATGGACTTTGGCTGTAATGCTGCATTCTGTAAATGATAATGTTAACAATAATAAAGCACACTTCATTTTAGTTCACGGGCAAATTAATGCCCTGGAGCACATTTTATGAAATGAAGGCTGGTCTAATATTATACAGACAATGCACCATTGGGTCCAGAGATGTCATCGTGAGCCATAATGTATTGGAACAAATGTGCTTAGCAATTATGCATCTGTGACATCAGGGTATTGTATTGTTTGTTGTATGGACAAGGACACATCTCAGTACCTTGACCCCTTCTCAGTGCTGGCCAATAGCTATTCAAACCAAGGGTTCCTTTTGAATACGCCATCACTACTTTTCTTTGCCAAGTCTAAATCAAACCGGGTAATTAGAATTATATAAACAAGGAAGAATGAGACCTTTTCTGTACCGTCTTTGTGAGACAGAATGGGTAGCTTGCATTTCTGGTGAATGTCAATAGGAACACCAGATACACAGCTGTGAGACCTTGTACAGGACAGACCTTGAAACAAACAAACAAACATGTTACAGAAGCAAACTCACTTGACAAATATCATACTGCCATTATGTTCTGTTCTCTCGGGCTCTCTAAACAAAAATCTGCAGCAGTGTCTTGTCTGCTTAGCCCTCTACACGATGAGGTTTTGGCACCAGCCTGTTCAAATCTCGCCTCATGTGGGCATTTAATACCAGATGACTGGTCCAGAGAAAAGCCTTACATTGCTGTTATCAAAGTGGTCACACATTACCTGATCCTATCTGTATCTTGTCTCAAACAAAAAAAATGGATAGCCATTCGCGTAGATAAAAAAATTCTGCCCAGGAACACAAGATCAATACAGTAAGTGTTGAACACACGGAGGCGGTAGTTGTTCCTCTTCTATTTCTCATGTCCATTCAATACATTGAGTTACAGTGTTTGCTGCGCTCCTCTCAATGTCATTTTTCTCTATTTTATTTGCTGTTGTTGTTGATGTTAAAAGTAACTTCATTCAGTCTCAATTTCTTCCCACAGAGCTGAATCTCTGCTGTGTGGAAAATGTCAGATATCTTGGATGGTTTGACACCGCACAATCCTTACTAAGCCTGATGGAAGCACCTCAATCACACACACTTCTGACATATTCTTTGCAGTCTTTGAAAGAGTCAAGAGTCAAAAGTAGAGCCAGTTTGCAATTACTGATCAGGTCTGAGTTCAGCCGATGTGGCCAGAACATTTTGTTCACGTTAAGGATCACCTTTAAAATCCCCTAGTGTTACCTATTATTCCCTGCCTTCACCTACTGTAGGTTCAGGGGATCTGATTCAAAACTGTATCCACACCGTTCATACTACACACTGTAACATTTTATCATGTACATTACTAATAGGCAAAATTAGAATGTGACTGGTACAATATGAGTATGCAAACAAAAATACCTAAAATATTATCTTAAAGTCTGTCTTAAAATAATAGTCAGGTTTCCATATGAACACTGATACAGGTTTTTCTTGCTGTAAGCATTCCTCCTGTACATATTGGCTATTTAAAGATACCTTCCTAATGTACTTTCAGTGTAAGTATATTCCATAATTTATCGAAGGCTCATATGTTTCAGCAGTCTGAGTCAAATTAAGTTAGTTACAGTCTTCTTAGTACAAAACTTCCTCTTTTTGTTACTACCCCTCCACTGCGGTTCAATGGGGAAACACTGTCCAAGCAAACAAAAAGAAAAATTTTGTTCTAAAATAACAGACTTTGAAGAATGATCGCAGCAAACAGAACCTGTTTCAGTGTTCATATGGGCAGCTGACTATTGTTCTCACTTGAAAAATTGTGAACCTGTCCTTTAAGTACTGTATGAAACTAAAACTCACTATATAATGTAAATGTAAATTTTGTGCTTTGTTCCATTAAGCTTGATTTATAATTGTACATTAAGGGGTTACGGCATAGCTATGGAGCTTATGCACCTCAAAAATGTAATTATGGAGCTATAAGACACCACTCAGAGAGAACTGTGATTGGCCGTTTTTCCTGGGATGTTTCTCATGGCGGTGGAGATTGTGGATAGTGAAGACAACGTCGAGGCAAGAAAGACTTGGTAATCTTCTCTTTTTCAGTAACACACGTCTAGCAAAGACATCTCCACTGCAAACCTTCTGCTCACCACAATCACCACTCTATAGGAATGAGTGTAAACACAGCATTTGCACAGAAGTAGTCTCCTCTTCGGTAATTAGAGAAGGCAAAATAGAGATTACCAGTATGTAACTCCAGTTATATAAATAGGTGCGTAGCCCTCCGTCAATCTAGTGTTGCATTGGTGCCATCAATAGATGAAATCTGACCAAAATGTCACCTGTCTAATAGAAATAAAAGTTTTTCTGCTATCAGTTCAAATTTTCCAAAGTAGTTGGAGAAAAAAATGACCCTTCCCAGATTACAATGTGTGACATGCCTTTTTGAGTTTACGGTTAACCCCCACACTTCGCCTTTCAATCAAAGTAATTAAAGGCAAGGTTATTAAATTTTACTTGCAAACCAATCATAAGACTAAACCAGACTAGAGTGTCACTTTAAATGATGCACTGAGATCTCAGAGATGGTTTTGAAGTTGCAGATTTGACTTTGTGAGCTAATGTGTTAGATTGTATGTGACCTCTGCCAGATGCCAAATTCTGTGGGGGTAACAGCTGTCATGTTCGAACAGACTGAACATGGAACTTTTCCACAACAGAAATCTACAGCTCGAAAGCCAAAAAAATCCCACACTTTAACAGACAGACAAACATTTTACAGAATCAATGAAAAAAGGGGTTTAGATAATGGCAGAGATGTGGCATTAGGTGATACTGGTTACATCCTGATGGACAGAGAGTTAGTGAAAGATTACAGAAGAAGAGAAAGGCCAATGTGACACACTCATGCTTGTTTTTTTCTCCATTCTCTCTCTCTCTGCTTCCACCTTTCTCTCTCTCTCTCTCTCTCTCTCTCTCTCTCTCCCTCTGACAGTTGCTGTACCATTAACACCGCCTCCACAATTAGTGTCTTCTCACCGGCTACACACACACACACTCACACACACACACACACGGTGACACCCCAGGGCCCTGCACAACCCAAACAGCATAATTAGACATCCCCTAAACAAAGCACACACTCTGTAATTACTCTGTAATGTTACATAGCACAGGGGACTCAACAAAAGCCATTTTCCCTGGATCAACCAGTGGCACACACACACACACACACACACACAATATATTCTTGTCCCGTGTGTCTGTGACTGTGTACATTTCTATTGATTTCACCAGACAGAGAATTCCCACTGGCTGTTGTCTGTCTTGTGAGTGTTTGCGTGTGTATGCGTGTGTGTGTGTGTGTGTGTGAAGCTCTTATAGTGCTGCATCTGTAGGTATGTGCGTGGTTACTTACATAAATATATATCGTGCATCTGTGTGTCACTGAACTTGACAACACATAAAAAGGCAGAGCAATTGAATCCCTTCATCTTCTGTTGCTCAGTCCAGGGGAAGCAACCATGCTTAGCACAGAAGGAGTGCTCACACACACACACACACACACACACACACACACACACATCCAAATACACTCCTCTTTCCTCTCTCTTTCTGTCTCGTTGCTTCCTAGTCTCCAGTATGGGACATGACTAATTTCTCCAGACAGAGCGACAGCACAAACACAGGCCCGAACACTTGTGCTGATACCATTCTTGACAGGACTCCCCTCAGCTCCAACAATCTACCACCACCATCCCCCCAATCTGACCTCCTCAACACAACAGCCCCCCCAATCACACACACACACACACCCTGGTCCTCCTCCCACCCTCTCCTCCCCTTTTTCTGCCTCTGTGCCCCCAAGTCAATGCTGATATTGCTCTAAGTCCAGCGGCAGTAAATTAAATCTCTGTGCCAAGCCAAGTAGTGTGAAATCACATTAGATCTTAATCAGGGACTATTGTGTTCGCCTTGTTGGATGTTTTTATTTCTCGTATTATGGGTGTTATCTTTTGTTGTGTACAGTTTTATTTCACAATGAGTGTGCCATCACAGGGAGAAGACCTGTAAGTTACCGTAAGTTCTGATGTGGAGTTCAACAGATTGCAAACACAAATCAGCCCTCCTTCAAAAGTAGGGACTTGCATTTGTCAGTCACAGTCCCAAACACATTATTATCTATGCAGGGTTTCCCTCAGGAAATTGGTTTGCAAATGTAGTAAGCTTTAACATTAAACTCAAACTTCAACACAATACTCTACGTACTGTGCAAGATCAGCTGGCGATTTCTAAACTTCAAACTAACTTTGCCCTGGTGTTTGACCAGCAGCACTGCTTGCAATCTTCTGCAAACATTGTGACATGTCACAGTAGGAAAAGCACATGTGTGAATAATAAAAATTAACGCTGGCCGAATTCCATTTAGCTGCTTCAGTTTCAGGATATTGTGCATGCTGGCTCACTGTCATGGCCTACTGGGACGCTTGAATAGAACTGTGCTTTAATTATATTTTTATTTCACTCAGTTTCCCTTAACTTGCCTTTTACTTCTACTTCCATAAGTTTCTTTCCTGTTTTTCTCACAATCTCTTTTGCCAAATGCCAAAAAACATTCCTATACTTCTGATGCCAGCAGCACGCCCTCAAGAGAGATTTACAGCCACTTGTTATCACGTGACTAAATTAGTTCATGTGACACATTTGCCGAATGAGAACCGTGAGATTCGGTTCAAAGCTCTGATTGCTCGTAAATGGACCTTTGTGCTTAGATTATCTCCATCAAATTTCCATACTTGTTGAGGGGTTGTCTGTAAATGGGTAGAGAAATAGCAAAAGTAGTGGTGGAATCATTTCAAAAGGAGTTTTGCCCTTTCACAAGGCTGTTTTTGATAGTCTCTACAATACAGAAAGTGAAGTGTTTTTCTTCGATTGCCAGAAAGCAACACCAAAACCAGATGTTTAGAATTTCTGCTTCTGTGACAAATTTTTCAGCCATCAAACTTTCATGTACCCCCGTCTTACGTCCAGCAGTCTCAATTCTGTCTCTGGGAAATTACATTTATATAATACTAATTTGTTTTCCCAGTTACATTGTGACGGCACATAATCATTGCCTGGATTATGTTAACAGGCAACATTGTTGAATGAGGGACATGCTTTATTTATGTAACGCACACAAGTTCAGGGGTGGATATGAGCATGCAAAGTACAGGACCTGAGTCCAGTGTGTGATTGGGTTCAGACAACAGAACTTTGCTGCTACAAGTAAACAAATGAAATATGTTGTAAGAGACAGTGATGGAAGTACTTCTTTACTTAAGTAAAAGTACCAATACAGTAATATAAAAATAATCCATTATAAGTAAAATTCCTGCATTAAAAATCCTACTTAAGGAAAAGCACATAAGTATTAGCAACAGAATGTACTTAAAGTACTCAAGTTTAAGTACTAATTTTGTCCTTCTGACTGATATTATTATACATGACATCATTAGATTAATACTGAATCGTCAGTGTTTCAGCAGCATGTTACTATTCTAGCTGCTGGAGCCAGTTTCAACTACTTTATGTACAGTTAGCTAGTTCAGTCCAGTGGTTCCCAGCCTGGTTGTTGGGCCCCTCCAAAAGGTCATCAGATAAATCTGAGGGGTCGTGAGATGATTAATGGGAGAGGAAAGAAGAAACAACAAAGTTCTGATACACGAATCTGTTTTTAGTTTTTGGACTTTTTCTCTAATCTTTTATTTTTGGGGATGTAATGGATAATTTGAAAATTTATTGGAATGAAACCATGCGAGAAGTTTAGAGGGAAAAATCACTATTTGGTGGAGCTGTTAACGACTCATAGACATCTGAAATGTGACCCTGACTACACACTGCTTTTTGTAAGACGTCTAAAGCCAAAAAAGTTGGAAACCACTGGTTTCATCTTTAACAATGTGTTGTATTTTAACGTATTATATTATCCATTGTGTCACATCTTCATCTGAAAAGTAACTAAAGCTGTCAAATGAATGTAGTGGAGTAGAAAGTACAATATTTCCCTCTGAAATGTAGTGGAGTGGAAGTATAAAGTAGCATCAAATGGAAATACTCAAGTAAAGTACAAGTAGTTAAGTACAGTACTAAAGTAAATGTACTTTGTCACTTTCCACCACTGGTCAGAGACCATTTTACTGATATGTACAGGATTAACATTTTTGAAGTGGGAGTCATCCGATATTCGAGAACTAGACGACCACATGTTCACAACATCAGATATTCTTTTTGTACAGGGAGTCCACCACTGTAACTCCGGCTCCTGTAGAGAGTGTTGCATTATGGGTTGTTGCTAAATTTAATGTTGCTAGACTGGCGGGTGTCTTCAAGTCTGTTTATAGTGAGTCTGTATAGTTATTTTCTGTTACTGAGTTAGTCAGCCCTAAAAGTGTTTGGTTTGTCTTTACTTCATAAACAGTGACAGTGTGTTGTATCTTCAAAAGGTACTTTTCCAAAAACGGGTGTTGGAAAAGGGGAGTTATCTTATAATCAAAATTTGAGATATGTATAACATAAGTATAAGGAAGGTATGTTGACAATTATTTACCCTGCACGAGTGTCCTTGAGCAAGCCACTGCAGCTCTATAAGCTGCTGGTGTTTTTGGCTGATTTGATTCTCTGCTTTCCATGTTTCCAAATGGAAAGCAATCAAGCAATCAATAAGGTGACATCATATTTCATCACTGCTATTTGTCTTTTGAAATTCGGGTTGATTGCTGAGTAATTTCACTTTAGATAACAAGAGTCCATGAAGGATGAGTGTGGCAGCATGGATGGTCAGCATGTGATGAGATCCATGAATGAGCTAAACCTCACTTTACAACAAATAAAACTGAACCCTCTCCCTCTAATGATGTCTGTTAGAATCAAAGACCTTCTCTTTTTCGTAATCTCATTACAAGCTAATTAGCACAACTTAATAGGTCCATCACTAAGTTAACAATCTTAGTTGTTACTCAACTAGTCCAACAAAGAAAAATTGAATCCAGTATAATTTGGTTCATATTAACCATCATGTTATCCAGCCGACTCCACTGTCATCTGATTGTGTTATGGTCCTGCAGTCCTGTCATCCTATTTTCAATGTCAATATAAAAAAATCCATGTAATTTCACTTTTGCCATTTTGTAGCTTTTAAGTCAAATGACAGTTGACAATGACCCACTACTTAAACAACAGTTTAATGGGCTTGTGTTGGAGAGATATTTTAAAGCTGTTTTCAACAAGAAAATGAGCATGATCTTTAATTTCGTGAAAGCTTTTGTCCTCTGTTTGGACATCTGACATTTTCCAACCAGCCGTTTAAAACACAGTTCCTGCTGCACAACCTGCTAGAAATCCTCTTTAAGAATGCAATAAAAATTGTCTCACAAAATTCTGTGTAACCAGAATATTGATTCTTCCATTCTACATTTTTTCCATCTCCCGCTGGAGGCCACAAGGCTTTAGGTAACACAACTGAAGCAAAAACATATCCTGGAAACAATGGTATAAACATACATCAACGTTTAATGCATAGCTGACCCAAGGAAGACCTCCCGTATGACCTTCAGAAAAACATTGTTTATGCACACAATCAGGCAGTGCAGCAGTCAGAGTATTCATGCAGTGGCTCCAGTAATAATGAAGAAATCTCTGACCCTCACCCTAGAGCCTTGACTGTATATTGATGGTCACACTGAAGCATAGCTCTTTAAAAAGCACATGTATACATTCTGTTATGTTCTTAATTGAATGTTCAGATACATACACAATATCAAGGCCTGGAACAATGTCCTTAACTACAACTACATTCAACAAAATGATTGAGAATGTAGTTGTCCTTATTGCTTATTCAAAAGAGTGAACAAAAGAAATAGCTGTGATGAATATCACAGATTTTTTATATGATTGGACATTCATATATAAACTAGGACTGAGAAGTATGAGGAGTCTCAGAGGAATGTATGAAGCACACAAAAAACCCTGAACTGAGATACAGCTAAGGTCCAATGGTTCTTTATGATGATGAAAAACAATGTTATAAATTGCAACATTTTGGCTAGTCAGCCTAAAGTGAAAAAACAGGATGAAAATGTTTAAAAAATAGACAAGAGAAGAAAAAAATAGTTGTTTAGAATGAAAAGGTCACTCACTGCGTAAACATTTTTCATGAGTTGGGATTGAACTCAGGTCACTAGAGCTGAAAGAAAAATCTATACGCCTGTCCAACACCCTGACCCCCAAGCATTCACTTTCCCATACGCTACCTCAATGTCACACTGCTGACGGTTCTATTTGTGTCTCTTGCACATACAGTTCATGCGGTCTTGATGGAGAAACATGTAAGATGGGAACATAAGTGTGATTTTGCCTCTATAAATTCATTAAAGCTTATCTTACACACTGACTTCCTTTTATATGTGGTCACAGCATGCTTGTCTATTTGCTTATATGAGTGTGCCCTTGTCTGTGTGTGTGTGTCACTGTGCCCGCCTGTATTTGCACATTTGTGGTTGTGTCTGAAACAGTAGCTGCTGTGCATCTTTTGTCAACAAACTTCCCCATTTTCTGTCGCATTAAGGATGCCTGTCAGTTGGCCACATTTCACACATCTCATCTTCTTACTATGGGAAATGACATACTGCCACAGTTAAGTTATCCTTTATTGTACAATATTACAGTTTTACAGTAATCTGACTGTGAAAAGTGAGAAATAACTAATCCATAGTTAATGTGAAAAAGAAACATGGTGGAATGAGATATATACACTTACAGATGCTCTTGGTTTGAAGTTTGAAGGCAGATTGCGTCCCCATCTGATGATGACTGAGCTGAGTAAAGTCAGAGGAATAATCTACATCTTCAGCCAAAGAGACATCTCTCTTCTGCAACATGTTAACATGTGCATGTAATTGCAAATTGTCCGTTCTTACCAATCTTCCCCTGGTGTCACGACCCAAAACACTGTGGCACATGCTGTGATACAGTAGGGATTGTTCAGCTTTTATAATGTTGTTCCCCGAAACAAAAGTGTTTTTTAAATTTAATTATGGATCATTACAAAGCTCATCCTTATGCCACAATATGAATATTAAACAGGTAACTATTTTGATTGTGATAACATATAAAATCACCTAATATAATGCATTGAAAATACGGTGAACAACAGATCTCCAACATGTCCAGAAAAGTGATTTCAGCTTTTAAAAAGTCATCATCTGCTCTTGGCAGCATGTCTGAGCTTCTGTAGTCAAAATGCTTTTCCAACACAACTGGCTTCTCTGAATAGGACAAATCTCCTTGAACCTTCCTCTCACTTCCTGCTAGTGTTCTAACCTTTAAATGTTATTTGTTGCACTGCTTGTGTGGCGTAAATTACTCCAGGTGAGAGCATCAGCTAAATACTAACTTGTAAACTGAAAATGAGTGAAAATGATTACATTTATATTGCTTGGCTTCCCGTTTGCCAGAGTAAAATCCAAGGCAGACTGAAGGAGAGAGAGTGACAGACTTGGTGGAAGGAGGGGGAAAGCCTCTTTTACAGCCCTCTACTCTGACATGGCTTACCTAACATGCTTTGGCTGATCACATTGCAGCAGAAAAGCACATGAAAACACAACAGTTAGGGCTATGCATGGTTGAGAGCGGTGAGCCAGCCTTGATATACAGACACACACAAACCAACAACACAGTATAAAGGCATTTGCACACGTATGTGAGCGAAGGCCTGTTGACAAGTAGTGTGTTTATGTTTCTGTCAGTATGGAGAACATACATTTGCGCACTTCAGACAATGCTGCTGTGACATTCTTCTGCTCCTTTCCTGGATGTCTGTCTCCCGTTTCTCTCAACCTTCTCTGCCTTCCCATTTTTATTTCCTCCTGTTTTTCCTCACTCTTCTTCCCTTTCTCTTAGAAACAAGGGACACTCCATCAGTTTCCATAGTTCTCTCTCTCCCCACCAATGCCATCTGAGCCAAGAACCACAAACAGACAAAAGGACAAAAAAAAAAAGTGAAATTATTGATTTGATGTCAGCATCAATTAGAGGGAGGCGAGGAGCAGCAGAGAGAGAGAGAGGAGGAGGAGAAAGACTAAGAGTAACTACAGTAATGGAGAAGACAAAGTGGAAAAAAATACAAATGTAGAGTGATGGAGAAAAATCTGAAAAGGCTAAAAAATATTCAGTTTACATGGATGTTATATGCTTTAACGGCCATAGGTGTGTGTATGTGTGCAAGTGTGTGTCCACGTTTTGCTGTGTGAACGAGCTTGTCACCGCTAGCGGCGATGAAAACATCATTTCTGTCCCAATGCACAGTGGAATCTATTTCACTTCTGTGGGTGTCCTTGTTGTTCCCATAATTCTTTAAAATACCGTTTGCTCAAATTAGCTGTTGTGCAGAGGAATTCAAAAGTGTTGTATTATTTGACCTCAAGCCTCAGTAACTGAGGACATTATTTACCGCTAGTTTTGTCAATATAACTTTAAGCTTTCATTGGTTTGGAATCAACAGTGACGTCCTTTGTTAGAAGAAGAAATACATCTCAGTGGACAACATGTACGCCGAACAGAAAAACCTCAGATGGTCCAAGTAGAGAAAAGAAAAATCTTTTGAAACCTCTGAATCTAGTAGACATTATAATCCCGCTTGTGTTGCTCAAGGACACTTCAGCAGGACACATTTGCACCCAAACCAGGGCGAGCTGTATGCAAGCATGTCATGCATGTACAATGAAAGGTCTACCTGAAGATATTGTGAGTGACAGATATTGAGGAGAGGAGACACTGTATTGATCTCTTCCACGACAGTCAGGTGGTAGAGGAGAGGGGAAGAAAGAGGAGTATGGATGAATAACTAATCTGTGCTTCTATCAGAATCCTCTAGATTTACTCCTCAAGCCAAAGACTGCTATACCTTAAAGGGTCACCTCACCCAAATTACAATAAAACATGTTTCTCACTTAACTCATAAATATTTTGTTTGTGGTGCTCACAGTATTACAAAATTATATTGACACAATTAAACAGCTAAAATGAGGAACCCAAAAATTCCCGGAAGCTATTGATATCATGGGAGAAGGGCGTAGTTATTGGATTTGCTGCTAGGTAGCGTACGCCTACAGCTTGGTGGAACTAAAATTGGGACTGAAAGGGAGAATATTTGCCACCGTGGAAGAAATCCAGAAAGAAATTGCAGGAGGTTCTGATCATGTTGACAAAAGATGACTACAGGAAATGTTTCCAGGAATGGGAGAAGCGCTCGTGTATCCCCTCTCAAGGAGAGTTCTTAGAAAGGGGATTTGAAAGGTTCACTGAAAGATTTACAATGACATTTTTTTAAACAATCGCAGGAATTTTTGGGTCCCTCCTCACACATCTCTTTTCAGAGACAAGGTCCTCATTACTCTGGGTAATCAACAGAACACGTAGTTATCAAAAGAAATATTTGAATGAATGAAAGAAGAAGACTCAGTGATAGATATCTCAGACCTTGCCCAAATAAAAGTGGATTGAAAGCGTTAGAGGTCATTCTTAAATGTGGGCCCTAACTCTTTCTAAACCCAGAAGAAAGAAGAAAAAAGCCATACATCTGGCCATGTATACACGTTCTACATTCAGTGCAAACGGGTGGTATAATATGTACAGGGTTAGTGGAGCAAAGGGAGGGGCCAAGAGAGGAGGTGGGTGGTGGTTTGAGACTTCATGTTTACCATCTGACTTCAGACAAGATACAACCAGTGGAGTGATAAGTGTGTGTGTTTATGCGTGTGTTTGCATTTGTGCACATGTGTAGGAGATGGGAGGGCATGGTGAGGATGCTGTTATTTTTCAGAGGACATAATGTCTCATTGCACATCACACATACCCACACACACTCACACACACACACACACACACACACACACACACACACACACACACAGAGAAACGCATACAGTCAGACAAACACACACGCCGCGTGTCACTGCGCATTACTGTTGCTTTCTGTGGGCGCTGCGTCCAGACAATGACAGGCAGGCAGGAGCCACAGCATAATGAGAGAGAGCAGGGGCCTTCGCTTACACACACACACGCACACACGCACACTTCCACGCACACACACATGAACACAGAGGGCAGTCGGCTTCACTCCGTCCCCTAGCCTCTCAATTACCCAGCAGGCTTTTAGTGCCACTCCGCTCCACTACAGCAAATTACCCAGGGCCCTGTCTCACTTAGAGACCTGTGACTGTGTGTGTGTGTGTGTGTGTGTGTGTGTGTGTGTGTGTGTGTGTGTGTGTGTGTGTGTGTGTGTGTGGTGGGTGTGGGTGCTTGACAGAGATAGAGCAAGAGAGAGGCCGTGTGTGTGTGTGTGTGTTGTGCTAAAGCGAGTGGCTCTGAAACAGTGGCTGGAGCCCAGCAGAGGCACGTGAAAAGCTAATAAAAGTGTTTGAATGCAACTGCCATTAGGCTAATACCTCTCCACAAGTATTACACACACTCACACACACACACGCAGGCACGCACACAGTATGAGAGAGGAGAGAAGAGGCGACAGGGTCAGCTGTGGTGCCCTCTCTTAGATCGAATGTAGCTCTCCGGCTGGCTGAGAGTGGTGGCTTTTATTGAATGAGATATTAAAGACTTGTTAGCTGAAGAATACGGATACAAATGGCTACTGATGGCTGTTTAATTGCATCACAATTTGATACAACAAAATCTACACCCCTCTCCCGGTCAAGATAAGTACATTTTCAGGTTTTCTGTAGTAGAAATATTCACAAGAAGCTGTTATCTTAAGTGTCATAAACAGCTGTGTAACAATAATAACACAACATCCTACATCCAACATCCGAGACAAACCATAGATATGATTTTAAAACCTCACATTGCATGATATATCTGTTTTACTGACCATAACTCCCATCTTGCTGTGAAGAAGGTTGAGGTAGCAACATTGCATCACACAGACGATGATGAATGCCAATCACTTCCTAGCCAGCGTTATTGATCCATCAAACCACTGACATTTGGCTCACAAGGTAATTTTAGGGCAGCAACAATTTCTCCCCCAACTCCTCACTCTTCACAGGCCTTAGTTTGCTTACAAGTTCATGGTTTCCTGCAGTGTTTCGTAGTAGAGGCCTTGTCTGAAATAAAGATCGGCTGTGCTAATGTCAGAAGAACTTTGCATTTTTATGAAATATAATATTAGGCTTATAAATCTTCAGGGGAAATTAGCAGTGGCACCACCATCACACAACAAATGCCAAGTGTTTATTTAAGTATTAAACGAGTGAGGTCATTGTTTAAACCGTCATAACTAGATGAGATGCATTGGGGTCTGTCGGATTCAGCTCAGCAGGTGATTAAACGATTGCATTGTACTGTGTGCCCCACATGGGGCAATATTAGGAAAGAAAGAAAACCTTCTGGATTTTTACAAGTAGGACACAGTTAGACACAATACCCAAAGGGAAACCCTGGAGCTCTAAAATATTTCTATCTTTACTGTAGTTAGTGTCAGTGGTCTAAGCTGTTTAACTGTGTGATATTGGCATTGGTTTGCTGCAGTCATTGGCATGAGGCCAGCAGCCAAGTGCTGGTCTGCAGCACTCGACCTTCTGTGAATTTATGAATTCATAAAACTAATTGTGCTAAGCTGAGAGTATTTATTTCCCATCTCTTTTTCCACACTGTCACATTTGTGAAGGTGAATTTGAGCCATTTGCTACATTTGGCCATGACCTGGTGTGTCATTATGGAAATAATTAAGTTTTTATTTTCAGTTTTTTAACAGTTGCTCTTGGCGTTTTAGGTGTGACTTTTCTATTGTCAAGATGTTGGTCTTCACAGTAGTCACTGTCGTTTATTGTCTTTAATGCTAGCTGCTGAGTTAGAGATCAGAGTTGTAGAGAAATAAAGGAAATAATTCACAGAGACATTTTGCTCTGATATACACACATGCTTGGACACACAGGTTTCTCCAGAATGAAACCAAATTTCACTTAACTTGAGTGCGACGCTACATGACATCAAATAAAAGCCACCTACAGCACGTATCTAACTGGGCAGATTGGTATCACATTGACTAAACTGCCAGGAAGACAACTGTGCCGGAATAAGATGAAGATAACTTAAATTGGTTGGGGTGAGTCAGAAAAAAACAGGCACAAAGTGTGTTTGTGTCTGTAAGTCATTGTGAGTATACACTTTTTAGTTGCCTTGTTAGCTGTGTTACTGTGTGTGTGTGTGTGTGTGTGTGTGTGTGTGTGTGTGTGTGTGTGCGTGTGTGTGTGTGTCCAAATTACACCCAACCAAATGTGTGTTTATGTGTGTGTGTATGTTATGTGTATGTACATGTATCAGTGCCTGTACTGTACATGCATTTACAGGACATGTGTAATAAGAGCTCTGTTAATTAACCGACAGCTCTGCCCTTGTGCTGTGGAGAGAGACAGAGAGAGAGGCCAAGAGAGAAACAGACCGGGAAAGAGAGAGAGAGAGGATCAAAGCAGGGGTCTTTGGCCAGGGGGCTCCCTCTGTGCTTAGATGAAATGCGGCGGCTGCAAACTTTAAAGACTTCCTGCCATTAGCCTGGACCTTGTCCCCTCGCAGGCCTGGACCTCCCCCTGTTTCTCCCCCACAAAACAATGACATAGAAAGAGAGAGAATGAGAGGGATGAAGAGAGAAAGTACAATGATCATAATGACTGTTATACAAGTGGACTGCTATTACTTAAACTTATTTCTTAAACTTCAGTGATAATAAATGAAGTGTCTGATTAAAAACACAGTATATGTGACCACAGTGATTTAACCAGCCATGAGTTAGTAAGCTATATCAGTGCTACTCCCCACCAGATGTTGGGCGTGATGGAAAATTTTATCTGCTGATCCAAAGAGGGAGAAGAAGAAGAAGAGCCATTTTCCAATTGTTAGGCATGACCTGAGGAGCATGGACACTCGGCAGTATCACACATAAAACGCATTTTCTGATTTAGCCTGCTCAGTGTTGACGATGTCTGACGTGACATAAATAATGGATGTGCATTTTTATAAACTTCAACCGTATGTGAGTTTGCATTTGCATTCTTGCACAATCTGAGCTCATAGTTGAGTGTGTTTGTGTTTGAATTCTTGGGCCCCCTCTGAGCAGCACCTCCACCTGGGCTGCATTAGAGAGAGGAAGTGTCTTTACTGTCCTTTCACCAGGGCATGCACACACTCACACACTTTAAACTACGTGAACACACACACACACACACACACACACACACACACACCTGACAGAGCCAGGGGCGCGATCTGACCATCTCTCTGGGCGGCGGTGAGCAGAGGAAGCTCACCAAGGGCTAACGAGGGAGGATCAAAGAGCGCATTTCCATGCCTCCCCTCTTCCTCTCGCTCTGTCTCTCTCTGTCTCCATTCCTCTCTCTGCCGCTCACAAGCAATAAGAGGCCCGCCGGCCGCCTGTCCTTGTGCTTGTTAGGCGGTGACAATAGGACGTGCCCTGAGCCAAAGGAAATGAATTATTTACCCCGCTCCCTCTTGTACTCTTGAAGAAAGAAAAAAAAAATCCCTTTTCTTGTTTTTCCATTGAACTCACGGCCCTTGTATTACACACACGCCTTGTTCTGCGGCCTTAGATGTTAAACGCTTGGAATAATTCTGTTCTCCGCTGTCGGCAAAGATATCCGTCCCCAGCTCGCCTGCACAGCACACACACGAACCAATACACACACAAAAGGGAAAGGGATGCATACTTGAAGAGATATGTACATGCATTGTGTGCAGACAAGGCTAAAACTCTCATTCTCGTCTTCACACACTTTAACCTCAGTGTAGTTCAGGGCAAACACACCGAGGGTGATATAGTGAAGGTTGGAGGGTAGGTGTTGTGGTCGGTGTGTGTTCGTGTGTATGTGTGGGTAGGAAGCTGCTCCTGACAAGCATACGCTTGCTAATTAATCTGATTATAAAGAGACAATTAAATCCACAATGAGACTTCATATCCCATGACCCCCGGCAGTGCGACGAGACCCTCACTAGCTAATGCTGCCCTCATCTGAGAGCTGACAGGAGCTGACATAGGCTGACATGAGTGCATCCGTACAGTGTGTGTGTGTGTGTGTGTGTGTGTGTGTGTGTGTGTGTGTGTACTTGAAGCTACTTTCTGCACAGTACAATATGCCCTTGGTGAAGTGGCCTCCATAATTATTTCACTTATTCCCACACGTCCTCTCTTTCTCTCCTCCTCTCTCCCTTCCCCAATCACACTTCTCCTCATCATAATTCTTCATCACACCCCTTCCTCCTCCTCCTCCTCCTCTTCTTCCTCTCCTCTCTTTTCTCATCTGTCCGCCCCTCCTTATTTTCTGTCTCCGCTTATCTTTCTTCTTCCCCTGTCCTCAGTTGAAGCCCTGCCTCTGTTCTTAGGGGCCGTAATGACTGTCTTTGAAACAAGGGGGAGTAATGGTCACCTTGATAATGATGATGGTCGTGTTGGTGAAGCGGCGAGAGTGCAGGGGGGCGGAGCGTAGCCTGTCAGCGTAGGCTCACCTCGCTTGCTCTCCTGTCCGAATGTCAGAGTGTGAGCGGAAACTAGTGAACAGTATAACCGGAGATTGTTCTTTTCTTTTCTTTTTTTTTCCCTTTTCTGTTCTTTCTTTCTCCATTTCCCCCGTTAGATCAATACTCAAAGACTGGGGGCCGACACAATGTGCTGCGGGCTACACTGGGGCCTGTGTGGGCCCCAGACAATCCATCTCTATACACTTCTACTGGTGGGGGACATGAAAGCGCCTTCATTAGCCGCGCCAAAAGACTCATATATTTCTCACAGGGCATAAAAGGCCATTGTAAAAACGCCCTCTGTTCCCTTTCAAACATAAAACGTGTCAGACGGCACAAAAGGATTCCAGTCGTCACAGAGAGCGAGGATCATTACCGAACAAGTCAGCAGAGGAGAGAGAAGCAGGCCGTGCAAAGTGAGGGGACCAACGACAGGAAATCATGATTAGAGGAATACATTGAAGGGAGTGGGGTAAGAGTTTTGATGAGTAACCGGGAAGAGGAGGCTACATGCAAAACAGAGAAGAGATGGATGAAGGGAGAGAAGTGGCCATGAGGAGAGGAAGGTGATCTATCCAAACAAAGGAATATTGCAGGCAGTCCTTTATGCTTCAGGCGGCTCTGTCTTTTTCTCTCTGACTTTCTGTATGTACAAACCTTGAGTTAGGGGAGCATCTGCTCTAAAAGCTCCTTTCTGGAGTCCTTGGACAGATAATGACTGCACTGCTAGTCTATTATCAAGCACACAGGCCTTGCACACTGTTGTTCCAGCCTCTCCCAGAGTCTCCACAATAGAGCCACGATTTCAATGGTCCCGCGCCCCCCCACCACCACCACCACCACCCCCATCCCCGGCCCCCAACTGCAGGGAAACTGACCCCACACATGACCGGCAAAAGAACTCAATTACTGGTAAGGTGCCACGGTCAAAGCTGTCTCAGTTTCACGATGCCCAAACTGGCATTGTTCAGGAAGCAAATCACTGCGCTTGTAGGGAGGTTGTCCCTCATGAAATATAACTGGAATTCAGACACGGTGAGTTCAACAGAGACAAAAGAGGAGAAAAATGACGCTTTGGATATCAGTGTTGAGACCCCTGGCAAAAGAAGCTGATTGAGATTGACCTCTGCTATATGCTGTACAACAGACAATGCTGTATCTCTTACACAAGCTCTCTTTATGCACTGAAACGCAGACAGCAATGACCTCCCGATCTGTGCCATTATCACCCCAGAATTCTTTTCAGCTTTTAGCTGAGCGACTGAGTCCACAGCCATGACCAAAATCGATGCAGTGGCAAATATTCACGAAAAAAAAGGCTGGAACATAGAAAATAAAAAAGGTGAATAAAAGAAGTGGAATGAAAAGGCCAGAAATAAATGGAGAAAAGAAATGGCATAGTGTGAGCCTGTATTTATCTGCTTAAAACTATTGCATTCTATTTTTTTTTTCTTAGTGTTGGATTATACAGAGCAGGAATCCAGGTGAATGACATGAAAATACTTTTTTGTTCTTATTTTTTTTCTTGCAAGCCTGCTTTCATCAGTGCTTTGTGGTTTGGAGAGAGTTTGGACTCCAAAAGCAAAGATGTTTCTTACAGTAATTGATTATTTCAAGGTAGTGTTCCTTTGTCAAAACTGTAGATTCAACGTTATTTGTTCCTAACCACCGGGTCAAATGGGTAACTTCCCAATACAACATTTAGAAAATGTTCTGTGTGAACTTTTCTCGCCTTATTGTCTTTCAGAATATCACATTTAGGAAAATATGTGGCCTTTGCTCTTGAATAAAAGAAGCGCAGATTATCTGTTAAAGACAGATTCTCACACCTCCTCCCTCTTCTCTTACTTTGTGCTCCTGTGCTTCAATTCAGATAGTTGCATGTGTCTTTGGATTGACCTATTTAGGAATTAATGTGCTGATAAGACAACAAAAACAACACTTTGATGAGGGGAGGGCAGGGGGTCATGTAATCAAAAAAAGTTGCCATATTTGTACTGGAGCGGATCAACTTGTCTGCGCGGCTTAAAAGACTCATTACATTATTAAGCCACACTGCAGTGATTTGTTTTCAAGTACAACAAGGCTCACTGTGCTCAACATTAACTGCCCGTGTTGAGCATAGGGTGTGTGTATGTATGTGTGTGGGGGGATGAGGAGGGGGGTGGAGGTTGCAAGGAACACCAACTATCTCAGCAGACATGTTCGAGATGGAAAGCCACTGCTGACCTGCGGAGGGAAAGGCTAGAGTATTAGTCCAACAGCAAAGATTACATGGTACTTACAGGAGGTCAGGCTCCAGAGAGAGTACAGGGGAAGAAAGTGTGGGGGGGGGGGGGGGCTCTGTGAGTGTGTGTGTGTGCGTGTGAGATAGAGAGAGAGAGTGACAGAGAGCATACAGTAGTTCTGCTTGTTAGTATGACATGTCAGATTTGGATAACAGCTGACCTACAGTTGCTGTCTCATTTCTTACAATCTCAAAACTACTACATTTTGATAAGTGCACAAGGCAACAACTTTTCCTTGTAAGTACAGCTTTGTAGGATTTCATTAAGGATATATCACTGCCAAGATATTAACGATTCTGTAAGTAAATTTTAAATTCTGTATTTTGAGTAGTCCGACTTCTAACCTACATAGTTTTGTTTTAATGCTCTACCCAAAACTCTCCTTGATTAATCAATAAGTCATACACTGTTTAAAATTTCAAACAACAGTGAAGATAATGCCCTAATTGCTTGTTTTGTCTGACAAAAACCCAAAGGTGTTCAGTATGAATTGATAATTAAAATAGTTGCAGCTCTAGGAGGATAAATGTTTGTGTTTCTCAGGGAAATCTAGGATGATACAGGAATAGTAGCAATGAAGGTCAATTTAGTAACTCACCAGAAATATAATACGCTACTTATTATTCCAACAGAGTCAATTTAAAAACTTACAAGAACCTGATTTGAAATGCAAGGTACTATGGCTGTCACTTTTTCAAAAAAAGTTTGACCAGATGATGTTTAACATGTAATTTGTTTGTATTAATTCAAATGCAAACCCACTTGCCTTGTCCTGAAGTATGTTGTAGAACTGATGCTGTTCCGTTTTTTCACAGAGCCTCCACTCCTCCACTACCTCACTTGACAGATTTTATGTTGTGGTAATGTTACTGCAGCCTCACCTTTATCAGCACATTTTCTTTCCAGTTACGTTTTGAATCAAAATCCCTCCACACATGATTTCTCAGATGATTTGCTGTCATGCTCATACGTTCAGTACCATTTGAGGGTTTCATCAAAGAGGACAAAGAGAACAACAATTGCCTTGTTTACTGAGACACCAGGCAGGGCACATGCAGTAGATCAGAGAGAGCATTTATGTGCTGTGAATTTGGTCAGATAATTCCAGATTGAAAATAACTTTTTTTCATCCATTGAAACCGTAGAATTTTGCATAAAAAGTTAAAAAAGTGACAGCCTTAGAAGGTTTATTCTAAAAATATGAACACCACATTTCTAAGATGTAACATTTTGGGGGAGATTCTAATATGTGTTAAGTATCATTTAGCTATTTCTGTTTTGACAGTTTTTCTTTCTCCGCAAGAGCATCCGAGTTCAAATGAAAGTCAATAGGTGATAATGCTCTTCTTGAGATTTATTTTCATTTTGACCTCTGGCAAAGACCATCCCAGCACTAAAATGATTTTTTTAAAGCACCTCCTTTGATCCAAGCAGGTAAAAACAACTTTCAAGGGGTCAACTGTGATACAGAGCAAATACAGCACCACGGCCCAGTCAGCAACCTTCTCAACTGAGGCGCGACACAATCACTTCAGGGCTGCTAAAAAGCTTAAAAGAAAGGGGTTAGAGTGGACAAGCAATAAAACCCATCCGGCAGGGATCAGCAGGTGTTCCTTTATTATCAAGCCTTTAATAAACTACCTAAAACAACTATTTTCAACTAATGAGTGTCAGTGGAAAAAGCCTTTTACATTACCTAGATAAAGTGTCTGGCCACCCAGCTGCACTAATTTCTAAATCTGTTTTTTTTTTTTATGTTTTGTTGTTATTTTGTCAATAGGGGTTGTGTGCAGCACAGTTACAAGGACATGTGATGGAGAGACATGCTGTATCACGTGTCCTGCAGCAGCCTTGACCAAAAAGAATTGCATTCCTACCATCTAAAAGTGCCCCTCGGCTTTTTTGATTATGTTGCACTTATGTCCTGTCATGTGCCTCTTTGTATCGCTTGAATACATAAATTGTAAGACCTCATAGCATGTAATTCATATGTTAATCTGTTGTACTAGGCAACATTTGTTCTGACATTTGTACAAGTTAATCTGATAATGCCCCAACAAGCATTATATAAAGTTCAGTTCAATTTTAAATACACTTATTTAAGGGCAGTTTGACCAATGTGACTGGGACTTTAGTTTATGTAAAGTGAGTCCAAGTGTATCTGAATACTATGTTCAAAGTACAGAAAGGCACAGCTGATGGAGATAACTTATCTCTGCCCGTCAGCGAGGGAATACTTCTGTCACTTGGCTGGAGCATATGATTGCAGGTATATGCAGATTCTATCGGTGACTGGGTGAGTCGCATGCACCGAGGCTTATCAGGAGTTTGCAGGAGCCGGCTCTCCTACAGTGGGATCCACAAACACCTGTTGAAAAGGAGCGCGGTAGCTGCTGAACTCGACACGATAAGAGACGACAGTAAACGCACCAGCCAACAGGAAGAGTCGGATGTTCGGCGAGATGTAGATCTCACAGACGCGAACAAATAAGCAAAAAAAAAAAAAAGATGGTAGAAAGTGTCATCTGAATTGTGTTTCTTTGCTCTGAGCAAAACACACACAGGAGTCGATGTAACTACAATTTTCATATACTATACATGCTGCTGTTCTCTTCCTCTTTTTTTTTTTTTTGCTTTTGTTTTAACAGAGGTGAAATGTTGAAAACCAGACTGGCCACGTTGAATCTTTGTGAAGATTAGCAAGCGGAAAGCACATGTGCTCTGAGGGAGGTTCACCGCGATAATTACCAAGCACTCCCGGTTGCATCTGCCTCATGCTAACTGGTGGCAAGCCAACCGACAACATGCACCAAAAACAACAGTCCCTCTCTGCTGGCACTGCTGCCGTTCACTCACTGCTTTTTTTTTTTTAAGCTCTCTGTGTCTAAGCCTTTTTCTCTCCCTCTCTCTGGCCCCATCTGTCTCTCTTCCTCTTTCATCTCTTCGTCTTCTGCATCTTTATCACATTTCCTTTTTTTTCTCCCTCCTGAGCTCTCTTTTTCTCCCCTCCTACTCTTGTTTTCACTCCTCCTCTCTCCGTTCTCTCGCTCCTCTCTGCACCCGAGGCCATGTGGTCCAGGCGAGGTAGCAGGGTGACAGAAGCCGGACCCTTTGGTGTTGCAAGTTCCTTATCTCGCTTACGAGGTGCTGCCGTGCATGTGCGCTGTGTGTGTGTGTGTGTATGTGTGTGTGTGTGGGGGGGGCGCTGTTCTCGAGGGCATAGCGAGGTGTGAGAGGATGATGCACTTGATACACTGTGAGGAGAGGAGGAAGAAGTGAGGGAAAGAAGTGGAGGGAGAGACTTCCAGAGAGAGGAGGGAGGGAGGTGGAGGCCAGGTTGCACTGCTTGCGCTGAGTACGCCTCCTACTGGAACTTAGTTTAGTCATCAAAGAGCCATGTGTTCACACTGCAATAAAATACCCAATTCAATAAGTCAGTAACTGTTGAGCTTTTCTTCATGTTAAAAAAGTACAAAAATAGTGGATAAAATGATTACACTTGTTTTCAACTAGATAATGTTCCTGTTCCCTGTGTAGTCTTTGTGATTGTATAAATCTATATATCATGTTTTTCAAAAAAAAACTTTAAACAGGAGAATTTAGTTCATCCTAGTTTGACTCATTTTATTCTGTTAAAGAAAAACAAGTTTTATGAAATTACTTGTTAAAACATGTCAATGTATATTTACTTCACCACAAAACTGAATTAATAATTAAACCGAAACTAATTATAACACCAATGTAACTTATAATATCATTATAAGTTACTTCAAATTGTGTTTGTTGGGCTTGAGACTTAAAACAGAAATCCTACATAACAAACAGGAGGTGTAAAGTCTCAAAGAAGTGGGTGCTATTGAGTTGCATTATGGGAAATGTAGGATCCAGCATTTTGACCTACAGTAGGAACTAAAAGTCATGTATCTTGACCTCTGCTGGTTCAATTTTGACCATTCTATATCTGTTTCTTGTGACTTTCCAAACTTTATGGAAGTGCAATAATAAATCGCCCTTCAAGTGCTACAGAAAAAATGCCTGTTTCTGCTTTGGTGATATTTTCTTGTTTTGATTGACTGCACGAATGGGAGAGAAAGATGATTACTTGTAGCAGAACTCTACAGTCTAGGGTACAGTCCTTTACTTAAATCATTCAATTAGTCAATTGGATGCCCTTGAGCAAGACTCCAAACCCTCGACTGCTCTGGAGATGCTGAAGCTGGTGGGCCCAGTAGAAAGCTGTGGTTTTACTGGGCAGCACCCAGGTGTTAGTGTAAAGCACATAGATGTAAAAACATCTGGATTTATATACATTTAACATGCCGTTCTGACCCTGAATTGATCTTCTTGAAAACACTGTCCAAAGTGGATATATTTGAAAACACAGGTCTTGAATTGTTAGCATGGACAAGGGAGCATTTCAGGGCTGATGTACAGCGCAGTGACCAGGAGTAAAACTGCTGGCTTGCACATACTCAACCAGACAGATTTCAGTATTTTTCTATTAACATCAATGTCAATGATAAACTTTTCCAAGGTGATCTGAAAAGGCCTTTTACTTTCAACATGTAAACAGCATTTCTACCCTATTAGTGTGGACATGGCCTAAGAGCGTGGAGCAGCGTTTTATGGATGAAGAGAATGAAGAGCCTCCTCAGCACAGGCTCCCTTGGTAAATACCTAAGTTAAGAGGCAGAGGTCTTCGGATGCTTCTGCCTCTCTGCAGCCTGTAGCTGACAGACAGAGCAGAATGGCTTGACTTTTGGATTGGAGCCCTTTTGTGTGTGGCACAGACGCCGAGCAGACATTGCACAGCCGTTGCGTGGACGTGGAGGCCTCGGGTCGCCGCTACACTGTTATTAAAAACAGTGTGATAGCATGTGGGCTGTTCCCTCTCCTCTCCCTGTTTCTTCTCACTCTTTTCTCTCCTTGAGCATGATCTATCACTCCTCTCTTGCCCTCTTTCCAGTAAAATAACTACTGCAGTCCTCTGTTTCTCTTTTTTTTTTTTTTTTTTTTGACTGTGTTTACCAGTGAGGCAGCTTTCACACAGCAGACCTGCTGACTATATTTTACTAGAGCAGTCTCATTGGCCCTCTCTCCCACAACCATACATTTCACTCTCTGTTTATCTCATATACCACTCCTATCATTTTTCCCTCTCCTCTCCTTGCTATCTCTCATCATAAACTCTCTTCTACTCTCTCTCGATGTTCAAAGATCTCAGCATGAAAAAAAAAAATCACTGCCTTGTTGTGATTCAGCTGACTTGAGCACCCAACACCCACCCACCCCCAATTGAGAGACAAGTGTTTTTCAAAGACGCTCTCTTGGAGGTCCTTGAAGAAGATGGTGACAATTCTCAGGATTTTCAAGTAAACCATGGGCAAAAAAAAAAAAAAAAGCATCCCATCAGTCAGTGCCAGTAAGTGAAATGGCAAGCATTTGGAACCAAAAGGCTTTTTTTCTATATCTGTCTGTCTGTCTGCTCTTTGAAGTGAAAGGCGTTTAAAAAATCCTCCCTGTTTTGGACCTTCTGAAAATGTCACAGTGAATTTTTTATACAGGTTACACAGACTTCATTCAATGTTGAGAATGCAGCTGTGTACTCATATGCACGCATATATATTGTAATGATTTCTGGCTAGAATATTGATCTCTTTTTCTCTGTTTGTTGAGTCGCTGATATGCACTTCAATCCAGTGCTGACCGGGGTCTTGATTGACTCATACCTTGGAAACAACTGCAACAGCCATCAAATATCTATAGAAAGATATGATGGCTTACTCTAACAGAGGCAAAAATCCTCATTTCCCTCCCATTTTCCTCTCATTTCCCCGTTCACTTTCCCCTGAGAGCACGGTAAAATGGGTTCTATTACAATACCCATCACAAGCCCCTTTTTAAAAAGTGGATACAGATGCACACACAGGTATTCAGGAGCCAAAACATTCCACATTACAATAACTTGACGGAAATGTGCGCATTCAGGCGTAAAGACTCATATGCATAGGCAAATTGCAAACAAAAAGTCAGTCCCAAAGATCATGTCTTCAAAACAAACATGGGCTGAAACAAAGTCACAAACACAGTGGCTGAGTGGATCAGCCAAGCCAGCCTGCTTATAGTTCATCATTCAAGTTATCCATTCAGTTGGCTGGTCAGTCAGGTACAAGAGTATAACTATAGAGTCTGTAATGTCAACAACAAACTTCTGGAAGGATGTTTCTCGATGAGGAGTCATCACCATCTTTGTTACTGGAGCCGAAAAATCGAAATTTTCATAAACAGGATGGAGCCATGGTCAGTTAAGCAAGCAGCAACCAAAGCTGAGATGAGACACCATCAGTCAAAAATACTTTCTTAGGCCATAATTCCTTTTAATGGAATTATCATCATGGAGACACGATAGAGAGAGGCAAGAAGCAAAAATAGCTGAAATGGGAATAACGTTCAAACATTCGGACAATCGTTCCTTGAAAGCATTCATGAAGTAGAAATCAGTTGTACACACAAAAAGTTGCAAAAGTATCTGTAATTGTATTGAACATTTAGTTCAAACCCTGTTTATTTTTCCACTTCCGCACACCTGGCCAATCACTTCATGAAGTGAATGTGATTGTTTGAATGTCGGTTTATGAAAGTTACAGAAATTTCCCCCCATTCTGACGCCGGAAAGGTGTGCAGGGAGGGATTTTCAGACACTGTGCGATCATCCAACAAGCTCTTCAGTTTGGCAGGGAGTTAGGTAGTCAAGCACTTAGTCAGCCAATCAGCCAGTTGATCAGTCAGTCAGAGAAACAGGCAGACAAGCAGACTTTATATCTGGCTGCAGTCTGAGCTAATTCCCAAGACCAGGCCCTCATGGCTCCAGAGACGGGCAAGAGGGGTGGAGCCAGGAGGCCTATCAAAGGTCCATCCACAACGGACCTCATTACAGCTTCAAGAGGCGCAGTCACACCTCGCTCCAGCCATCCCACCACCCAGCCCCAGAAACCGCTCTGCTATCCTCCTTCTCTGTCTCTCTTGTTCTCTGTTCTGATACTCGTTCTCTCTCTCCTCTGTCTTCCCTAGAAGGGGCACATCAGATGTAAACAAAGCCCAACGCCAGCCACTAATTAAATAGATGAGCGGTATTAACATAACCTGAAAGCCCCAGCCAATTGTACCCCCCTCACCCCCCACCCACACATACACACACACACACACTTCCTTTTAATACCCCTCCCCCTCATCCCTCCATCCATTTTTTGAAATTTTTTTTCTTGTTGTTGTGATCCGAGCAGTGAGCGCCAATTGTGGGCAGTGTAATTACCATTAGGACAGAAAAGCCTAGCATGTCTTTGATATGGTAATGATGCTTCATGTACACCCTGTACACCCTCCAACCCCCATCCCTAACCGGCACACACACACCCGCACCATCACCTCCCTCTCCTGTACACCTCCCCCCCCCTCCCCAAAATAATCTCACCCATGAATATCAAGTAGGGCAACTCGTCAACACCTGATAGTGACGGCTGCAGTTTTGCGTGAGCCGTTCTGGGGTGACAGGAGGGGTGAGAGAGCAAAAGAGATGGAGGGGAGAAAGAAAGAACGGATGGGTGATGGATAAAGCGACAGAGGGCAGGGTTGGGGGCAGGGGTGTGGTACGAACATAAGTGCCAAAATTACACAGACAGACAGAGAGGGGGAGGGAGCGACAGAGGCGGAAGAGAGTGATAAGAGGAGAGGAAAGTGAAAAGATTACAAAATTGTGACAAAAGAGGAAAGGAGGTGGAAGGGCAGGAGAGTAGGCTTGTCAAGCTTATTGTCACATGCTAGCTACATGATTGTCGGGTCCTGCTTTAATTATTAATTGCACTTGTCAGGCGTCATTAAGTCCTCTTTAGCATCTCAGTGTTGGTCTGACCGGACAGAAACCCCCCCACTGCTATCATTGTTCTAGTGACATTTTCTTCTTCCACTCTTTGCCTTTCTCTTCACCCCGCTCCTTCTTTTTTCTTAAGCCCTCCTGCCTTGGTCATAAAAACATCCTTTTTCCTTCTCCTCACATCCCCATCTCTGTCTTTTATTTTTCTACTTGTGTATGCCCTCTCCTCTGACTCCTGCTCCCTTGCTCTCCATCATTCCCTTTCTCTCCGTCATCTCTCATCCTCTCTGTCCAGGCTCTGGCCTCCAGCCCATGGATGGAACAGGAACAAACCGACTGCCCAGCTCCCCGCTGTCTCCCTCTCATCCCAACTACAGACACCATCCCTCCAATGCCTCCATCAGTCCAAATCCCGCAGCCTTTCCCCTCAACACCACGCGGCCCTGGCCAGCCTCACAAAATAGCCATGGACCTGGATCCCATGAATAAGAGAGTGCGACAAGTCTCATGGGGACACAATGCACAATGTCAGATGCACAAAGTGTCCTGTACATTCAGCGCCTCGCCTTTGTGGTGGTAAAAATCCGAACCCATTGGCTCTGCAACCTGAAGCCAATGCCAGCTAAAGAAAAACTTGGATTGAACACAAAAATGATCCAATTAAACTTCAAACAGGATACTGTATACGCAGCATGTTATCACACATGAACTTGTGCTGTAGTCTAAAAAACAGCATAATTATTCATTGGAGAATGGATATACAGTGATTTACACTGCAAGTACTGTATGTTGGCATCGACCACAGGCACTGTGTGCCATAATTGGTTTGCGTGGATGAACATACATTGAGTACACTGTGTGCAAACCTACAAATCACACCACATCTATTGATCCTGTCATCAAAATTGCATGCAGTATATATACTACTGAAGGGCTTTTCAAAAATATGTTTGAGAGAAAACATAATTGCTGCCTGGACTATGTTCAGTGGCAACAATTATTCCAATCCAGAAAGTGTTATGTACTGGTAATGCACAGAAGTCATAGGGAGGTGGTCTGGAAGGATGGTGGGCCTACAATGCACAGGACTTTAATAACAGGTACTGAGGTTCACATCCTGAGTCTTGCCCGTGGTTAGATTTAGGAAACTAAAACACTTTGACTGAGATCAGTGAGAGATTGAGGTGTTTGTGAATGATTAAAGAAGTAAACAAGTCCAATCTTGTGCTTCTAGTCACTGTTTACTTTACTTTTTTAATATTTAACAAAGACCATCACCTCTCCCCTAACATTAACCAAGAGCTTTGAGTTGCCTAAACATAACCCTGAAAACATGAATCATGATTTACTTGCCAAGAGCGGAAATTGTAGGGAAAAGAGATAAAATACATCGACATCGTTAACATTTTGGAAATATATTCAGAGTGAAAATTTTGTGACTTTATTTAATTTCCTCACAGTTTTAATAAAAATTGGAATTCGGGCGTGATTTCTTTTAAAACATACAGTATTTGCTGTAGTATTACATACATGTAATTTTTAAGAGACAATTGTGTTTAATCATGAAATGTTTGCTTACTGAAAAGCAAAGTTTAGCAAGCAAACATGACAATTCACTTAAATATTACATGACAATCAAATATCAAATAACTACATATGGTAGCAAAGATCTTGAATGGGAAATCATTTCCAATTTGTATTGAGATTAAGTTGTCAGAATGTTCCTAAGACAAACAAAACATCATTTTAATATTGATAACAATGTTTATAAAGCTGTTTTGTAGAAAAAGAGTCGGTGGAGGTGAGAGAGGATGAAGGTAGGCGGGCTTCACTGCTCTCTCTCTCTGTCGTCCCGTTGGCTCCCCAGTGGGCCACAGAGAGCAGAGGGAGCCCCGGCCGATCAGAGGGGAGCCCAGATGGACAGAGACGCATACACACAAACACACACATACACACACATGCATACACACACTCCCTCAGTCACTCACATGTCATATGTTATCCCATCTGCACCGTCACCAAGCTGCCTGTAACCCCAGGGCCTTGCAGGGGATTCACATACGCGGGCACACACACACACACACACACACACACACATGTCGTCCTAGGTCCCTTTTGGGGACATTACATAGACTTACATTAATTTCCTGGAGACCTACCCTAACCCTAACCATAACCACTACTTGCCTAACCCTAACCCTTACCCTGACCTTAACCACTGACCCAAAAATCAGCGTTTTACTAAAATTACTTTTGTCCCCAATTGGACAAGCCGTCCCCAATCAACTGGTCTTAAAGTCTGAAGTTTGTCCTGGAAAGTAGCCTATGACACACACATGCATACACACAAGCACACACACACACACACACACACACACATACAGTATATACATACATGCAAACACAGTCAATCAGTCACACACAAAGGTTACAAAAATGTGTGATTGTATACACACACATTCACACAGCAGAGGTGTTCCCAGTGTGTGAGGTGAAGATAACTGCAGCCTCTCTTGTTCACATGAGTGGGCAATACACACAAGCACACACACATATACACACACACAAATGCACACACTCCTCAATATGACACTTCTCACATGAGTGGCAAAGCTATTCTATACAGTAGGTAAACACTGTTGTATGATCCATTGTGTGTTTTTTCCTATAGAGGCTGACAGATACTGAATCTATAAACACACAAGTACATTTGTCATTCACATTCACAATTAATGGACTGACAGGATGTAAATAGATATACAGTACATACAGTCAAAATAAAGAGATGCTGGATTTTACAGTTCACAAAAGACGTGGTGGTAGCTGACGAGTACAATTAACATGGCTCTGGCTTCTTATTGAATACACACACTGGCAATAAGATCAAGTATCGAGAAGAGTACTCTATACAGATATTAGCATGTTGACAGATCTTAGCATGCTAACGTTTACTAATTAGTACTAAACACAAAAGACAGCTGAGGGTGATGGGAATGTCATTAGTTAGCAAATATTTGATCATAAACCAAAGTATTAGAGAAACTGTATTTGTATGTAACTGTAACTTTATTTTATACCAGTAATATGAACAATAAACAGTGACATATCTAAGGTTAACAAGGTCAGATGGGGTCAAGGGAAGAGAGGACCACCAAGTTATGTCAAGTTTAAATTGATCAAGAGGGCGAAAGATTTTAGCAAAAAGGTCACTAAATGAAGTTGTTATAAACACACCCAAGAATCTAAAACCTTTAGAGACAACTCTGAATGGGAAGAGAGAGCATGGTATTTTCTAAGATAGAGCATTAATGGGGAGAAGTTCATTTTTATGAAAATTTAACTTATATCCGGAGTATTTGCCAAATTGAATTAAAATGTCTTTGATAACTGGGAGGGATGAGTTGGAGGCATATAACAGCAGATCATCTGCATATGAGGACAGTGAAACAATCCTGATGATTCCCTCAAATCTCCTCTACCCTCAAAGCCAATGGCTAAGGGTTTGATGGCCTTAATGAACAGAAGGGGAGAGCAAAGTCTTGTGTCTCGTCCCACAGCAGAGAGCAAAGGACCGAGACCTCACGCCATTAGTAAGAACACAAGTGACAGGAGATTTGTAGAGCAACCAAATCGAAGCAGTCAAATCAGAACTGAAGCCAAATTTTTCCAAAACATAGTAAAGGTATTTCCACTCAACCCTGTCGAATACTTTTTCAATGTCTAAGGATATTATTACCTCAAGAGTGTCAGGGTGGGGGAGTTCCCTCTGACCATGAAGCCAGTTTGGTTTGTTGAAATCAAAGTCGGTAGGGCCTGTTGTAAACATGAAGCTAAAACCTTAGCTAGGATCTTTTGGTCCACATTTAAAGACCCCTTCCAATGAAAATCAAGTTTTTAACCTTGTTAATATGTCCATATGATGTTTTTCATATGCTACAAGACATATCAGGAGCAAAATAAGCAGTCAACACCATGGCTGAGCATTTACGCTTTGAAATTGCAGTGTATTGTGGATTCAGTTGGGCAGAATTTCCTATGTCAAATCTAAGGAACAAATCATTTATAATTAGAGATAATTATATGCAGAGTCTACCTCCTTGGGTTTTCACCGACCGTTGATTCTGATCTGCACTGAAGAATAGCAACCCGTTGAGTTGAAAAGTCGAGTCCTGCATGTTGCTATTTAGCTAAGTTTCCATCAGGAGAAAAACACAACAGTTCTTCACTCAGTCTCAGTCAGATCAAATCCATTTTGTTATCACAAGGAGTGAACGTTGACCAGAAAGAGCGATGGTCATGTTAGCTTTTAGCTTGACTAACAGACCAGCTCGCTAACCCTCTTCTGCTTCCATGCATACCACTTCCTCTTGCCTCTGAGCTATTGTAGTCTGCTACGCTAGTCCCCCGCCACAGGGCATTGTGTCCTCAGGAGCTGCAGTCTGCTGAGCGCCACTCTAAGCTTCGGTGGTAGTGAGGCAGGCGAGTTGTTGAATTGCATATCAACCCTCTGGAGTTGATCCAATATCCCCACCAGCCTGGCTGTTTCTGCTCTTTTCAAATGAGAAGCAAAAGAAATAGCTTGTCCCTGCAGGTAAGCCTTACACACCTCCCACAGGATGCCTCTTGCAATGTTGGGAGTATTGTTCATTTGGAAAATGTGAGAGATTTCATCAGAAAAGAAATTTTTAAATTGCATTTTGGTTAATGATAGAGGGGAAGCCTCCACTGTCTGGATGAAGAGCTGTGATTAGGGAAACATATGTGAACTGATGTGGCAGCATGATCTGAGATCACTATCCTATGGTACATGCTAGAATTAGTCCAATGTAAAAGTCTATTGTCAATAAGAAAGAAATTCATTCTCGAGTATGAATGATGAATGTGGGAGAAAAAGGAGAAAGGTTTTACAGACGGATGGGTGGATCTCTAAGGGTCACTTAAACTGAGCTGGTCCAAAAAATGTTTTCAGTACCGTGGCAGAATTAGACAGAGTGGTTTAGAAGAAGATCTATCAAGATTAGAGTTTTGAATAAGATTAAAATCACCACCTAAAATCAGATAATGACTGTCTATATCAGAGAGAGAGATGAAGAAAAAAAGTAATAAATCTGTCATCATCCCAAAGTACATGCTAAAATCACAGGGATATTGAACAACCTGCCCAAGACAGTAACAAAGCAACCATTGGGATCTTCAATAGATTTAAAAGGTTTAAATGTTACATTTTTGCTGATTACAATGCCTGCCCTCTCAGAAAACTTGGAGTGAAATATGTGACTCATCCAGGGTCTCCTAATACATGAAGTATCAGAGGGCCTGAGATGGGTTTCCTGGAGGAGAAAATATCCCCTTTGAGCTGTTGTAGGTGTGCCATAACTTTACCCTTTTGGTGGCTCCACTGACTCCCTTAACATTCCATGAGACAAACTGACATATACAGAAACACAAAAGACGAAGAGAAAATGGCAATACGAAAATATAAAGCTGGTGCAGTGATACCCTTTTTATAGAAATATATCAAAACAAGTGCAGTTGGTAGCAAAGAGGTTAACTAGTTATTAACCTATTAATTTAACCAGGCCCATGCTAGTGCGGTTAACCAAAGCAAACGAGGGCGACAAAGAAAAATACCCCTATTAAGTCCAAACAAAGTTACATAAAATTAAGGCAGTCCAAGTAACCAAACAATGACAGTACTGAACATTAGCTGAAGCACTGGAATAAAGAAAACTGAACACTATCAAGTCAACAACACTCTCACCAGCTGAGCAGCCATGATGAAGATTAAGGTAGCGTTAGTTAGAATACTGCTATTATGCATCTGGCCATGATGTTGTAAAAGCGGTGGCTTCCTCAACTGAGGAAAGCCATTTCTTGTTGCCTTCTCTGTTGGTGATTAGAAGCCTTGCTGGGTATAGAAGAGTTGGTCGCATGCCAAGTCTCCTTGTCATGGCTTAGCAGATAGAGTACAATGGGCACAGGGGAGCCTGTAGTACTTGGTCACCGATTATCTCTACCAGGGCTTCAGAGAAGAAATCTGTGGGCCGGGGAACCTCAATAGATTCTGGTAGACTTACAATCCTAATATTCCGGCTCCATCCCTCCAGGTCGGCGTTTTTGGCTTTGAGTGTAGCACATGCATCAGCTAGGATGGAGCACGATGCCTCAAGGGCCTGGAAGCGTTCATCAGCTAAGTTGTTGTTGGTCTCCAGACATGCAATTCGCTTGCCATAGTCAGTCACTGTGGCCTGTACTGCATCTAATTTAGTTTCGTGATGTGAATGCCGACTTGAATTCAGTAGAGAGGGATGATGATATAGACTTGCAGTGCTCCTCTAGCAGGCTAGTCAGAACAGGCATACTTATCTGGTTAACTTCAGTGGACAGTTAGTCTAGTTTTGGTACCTTCTTTCTTAGTCTGCTTGGCTTTGGAGGCCATGCTGTAAGTTAAAGATGACATCTGCCTTTACTAAAAAGATGGAGTTAAATTTAAGGTTTTAACAAGTTATAATTGGTAAGGTCATGGGAGAGAATGACAAATGTGTCTGCTCCATTCCTCTCTCAACTGGGAGTGACAAGTGAAACTTTTGACCTTGTGGCACTAGTTGAAAGGATCACCAAAAGGCTTCATCCTTGGGGGTGGTGTAGCAAAAAAGTGCACAAAATGAGCAGTCAAACAATCAGACAGGTTGTAGCCAAATTATGTAAACCACTTTAATTTGTGGTAAACAGAGAGTGAGTGCACCAAAATGTCAGTAATAATCCCTCATTGCAGAGGAAAACTTTGAGTATTCGACTACCGCAAGGACTGTAAGCTTTGTTCATACTTCAGTGCAGATGTGGACTTGGCCAGCTGTGGACTTGCATGTGGACATGCATGCACTAATATACACACTACAGTCGGGAGGGTCTGCATACTTTTGAAAAATGAAAATTGTGTGGAATATGCCATCACTTAACAAGAATAGGACCAGAATGGGACATACAAGTAGTTATTCTCTCTAATGATCCATAAATCTAGAAAACTGATGTGTAACATAATGACATAATGTTTCTTGTCACTTCGTATGAAGTGATTTGATTGGCTGTAGTTCCTTTCACTGTTTGTTCAGAGTTTTGATTCGCTGAAGGCCCCTTGTTTGTTTTTTCTCACCCTATAGGTGGGACATGATTGTCTAATCACCATCAGATGTGTTACTTGGGTGTGGCCCACATAATATACCAGTGTCTATGTCTTACTATTATTGTTGATCTAGATGAAGGCCGGAGGGCTGAAACGTCATCTGAATAAAAAGAGAAAAAGCATATGGAGCCAGAGTGTGCGACACTTTTTTCCTACTCTCAAATCTACTTCCAGTGATCAGCACCTCACTACAACCCTTGGTGTGCGTTACTTTTCCATTATACATGAGTGTGCAGCAACCATGAATTGGACTGAAAGCTAAACCAGGATGTTGGTCTGTAAACTGTGATGGATGTTTACAACAGAAAGTTTGGATCATAATTTTGTCACTTGCCTTAATTTCTTTTTCAACTAAGTTTGGCTAACCTGGGTTTTTAAAAAAACAAAACAAACCTGATTGACATCTCATGTTTTCCATACTAGGTGCTACTGACAAACAGAGTTGTTGCCATGTCTTTAGATTTCCACAAAGGTGAGTACAATGTACAGCTGTCATTACCAAAAGGAACAATAGCGAAAACCACAAACCAAGACCTACACTGTATGAAACGATAATTTCCCTAAAAAAGGATTCAAGTGTTTGCAATCGAAATATAGCTGATCCAAACTGGTACATTGAAAATACATTAATTCTAATGAATGCAAAAATGAAACTCTATTGTCTGCTCATACACACTTAACTACTCTCTTATTCATCATCAAAGGGCCTAAAATTTAAAATTTACATGCTGAAACAAAACATGTACTCACACACACAGGCCTTTGTCTAACAGAATGAGACCAGTAATCTTTCCTCCACTTATCTTGGACGTGTCAGCTAAATGGGAAGTGAAAAGTCAAATATGAGATGTCACATTTAGTTTACCTCCCTGCCTACTCCCTCCATCCCTCCCTCCATTCCCCTCTCTTCCCATCCATCCCCAGTTTTGTTTTGCACATCTCTATTTGATTGTCTCTCCCTCCGCCTCAACATGACGCTAACACAATACACACTCTGCTTCCATCTGGGTGATGGTAATGTATCGGCATGTCGAGTTAATGGATTTTATACAGAGCATGGAGCATTTAATCTGAGCGTGGAGTAAGAGGGTCTTAAGAGACTGACAAAGACAGAGACAGAGAGAGAGAGAGGAACAAGGAAATGAAGGTTAGAGAGAGACTGAGAAGATGAAAGGAGATGTGGAATATATATCTTTAGGATGTAATCTCCAGTCATCCCATGTAGCCCTAATGATAATCTCTCTCAATATCCACTGCCTCATAGGTGGAAAAGCGCTTGGTCTTTTCTTTACTTAAAAAAAAAGGCAAAGTCACCTGGCCACCACATTGTCACATCTGCAAGAGCCAAATTCAGTCAGGTACTAGTGAGAATTTCACTTACACTTTTTTTGTTTTAATCTCCACTAATCCTCTTTGCATGCAACTGATTTTCAGCGAAGTTACACAACGTCTCAACTCTGTGTTTGTGGTGTAGATTATATGGAGCACTGAAGCAGTGATGTATAAAGAAAGAACCACTATACATAATGAGCCGATATTGTATTAAAACTAAACAGTTTTACCATTGTACAACCCGCAATGTACACAGGATCTGGCTCCGTTGCGGCTGTCGGAGATGATCCGCTACCGTTCTAGCAGGTGCTCACAGGGTTCGTGAGCCTGGCTGTTGTCCCCACTCCGCTATCTATACGCCTCAAGTCAATTTTTGCTGGACTGACTCGTGTCTCTGAAGCATGAGATTCACTTATGAATGTATCTGAAATTTCTGTATTTTATGACAGTTGTCTTAAAAATATATTTCAATGATTCATTTTATTTATTACCGACTTTCTCTTAACACATAGCTACTAGGGTTGGTGCCGAATCCAAATACATTATTCGGCAAAGCACAAAAAATTAATTTTTTCATTTATTTCATATAAATATTTTAAAAAGTTTTCGAGAAGAAAAAAACATGTTAAATACCAGTGTGCAGATCGGTTACATCGCTATCTCAGTCTCTCTCCTCTGCTCCCCTGTTACGTCTATCAGCGGGTCTCAACGAGGGCAGTCACATCCACCTGCTACATGACGCACAATCTGTTGTTCCCCTTCTCCTTTCCACAAAGTAAGGTTGTAAAAACTAGGCAATAAATGAAAAGTTCAAAGCTATAATCACCTTTGAAGTTCTTCCCTACACGTTACAGGGTGTGCTGTCTCTCTCTTGTCACTTATTTTAACACTTTAATATCCTAAAATTCAAAGTATAATAAAACAAAAACAGGATTTTTACACCTATTTTCACTTTTATTTGAACACAGATACAAATACAAATACCGAGCTCTCTGCACATCCCTAATAGCTAAAGCAAAACTAGTTTATCATGTTTGCAATCAGTGAGAATGAGAGAGAAGGAAAAAACCAAGAGACGGAGGGATAGCAACAGGTCTCGTTGAGACCCACATTCTGGCCCATGCAGCCAAATAGGTGTTTTGGTTTACATATTTTTTCTGTTTCTGTTGTTAGAAGTGTGAATCACAGCTCATAAATACTTTGTTAACCAGCAGTCATTGCCAAGCTGGTTTACTGCAGATGAAATTATTATTTTGTGATCATTCCATCACCTGACAAAACAAACAAAAATACAGGTTATTGACAGCAGCTGTGCTGTGAGATCGACTATATTGACATTTAAAATTAGTGACCACAGAGAAAGTTCGAAGCAATAAAAGGTCATATTCAAGTACAGCCACAAAGCATCTGTTACCACATTTAAACAAGCTGCAAACGTGATTCAATATGCTTGTAAAACAAGAAAATTAAGAGCAAAACAACTCTGAACTTATTAGAAATGTGGCTGCTGAACCACTGAAACGCTTCCAGTGGACATTGAAAAAGCCACAGAGCCACGGCACAGAGTAAAACTCCCAGCTCTTTTATGCCTCAGCAGAATTTTTGTACTGTGGACATAAAAAACACACATTTATCTGGTTTCTGCTGCCTCTATAAATTATTGTTATTCCAGGAAGTTATTACATATCTCAGACTTTACCTTTTGTGACAACAATGAATTGTTGTCTTGTTAGTTTCTCTTTTACTTTATGTACATCTGTGTTGCTGTATTAATACTGTATGTGTAACCTAAAAACAAAAGATAAAATTGCTGTCAAGTAAAATGAAATATGACCTGATCAAGGTGGAGGGACTCCAGAGGATGTAGCATAACCTGGCCAGTCAGTTTGGGCCTGATTAGTTCAGTCCGAGAATTGACAGCAGAAGTCCTGACGCCATATTTACGTTGAATTGACAAAGCCCTCCTTGTGGTTATAGTAATTATGACACTTGTCGATCAGGAACAAACAAAGGTATAGTGTGATGTTGTTATAGAGCGACAGTCCACAAGAGGGAGGATGTTAGGTTGGTTGGATGGGTCAACAGAACATCAGACTTTGAAAAGACTGAAGTTTGCTTTGTGTTTCCTACCAACAGTCAGTGTTGGCTTCATTTAACCATGTTAGTTATTTGAACCCAAGCCATTGTCTTTCCCTAACCCCAACCAAGTGCCTAAAACATGCCAAACCTCAACTGTGTAAGATCAGAAAATGCTTTTATTATTGCAGCAGTGATTTGTAACAGTTTTGGAAGGCAATGACAAATTAACAACTTATTTGTTAACTTTCAAAAAACTAGAAATCCAATGAAGTTCTACCAGAGAAACACACAAGCTATATGTCTTCATAACCTACATTGTTGGTTAGAGTATTGTACATACTGTTGTGTAGGGTTACATTACAGGGCTGGATTTTTAGTAATCTATTTAGAGTTATTACGAATGTCAATATGATTTTTAAATGAGGTTTTATCAATCTGGGACAAAACCTGAAGTTTCGTTTTCACTTTCATGCGCAATCAAAGTTCTATCAAAAAGCCGATTCTCAAGCAGCTGTTTACCTTGTGAGCCAGAGAGCTGGAATACCATTAAAATAAAGTGATAATTAATTAGGTCAATGTGTCATCACTACATGCATTACAGGACTAAACAGTCTTGTTTAAATGCTGCATAGTGGTGGTGCTTCTCTGTACTTCTGAGCAATTGTTTCAAACTTGGTTAATTACATAACACACCACTTTGCAGGTGTAAAACATCACTGCGGTGCATTGGAAAGTCCCTCTGGAGACTCCAACTAACGGGAAATTGCAGTAAAGAGTTTAATTGTAGAATTGAGAACACCGGGAGGTATAAATTCTGTCTCCGGCACTCTGGAGAGCATTTTCTTTGTTCCTGTCGGTGGGAGAGATAACAATTCCTCCCACCGTTAACTACCTGCCTGCCTGCCTGCCGACCGGGTTTTGTTGTGTTTTGTTGTTGCTAATAGGCCTAATTGGCCATAACCCAGGCACCCAGAGAGGAGGGGAGGTGGGGTAATGAAACTACCTGCGCGCTATCTCTCTCTTCCTTCTCCTCTGTTCTCTATCTCACTTTCTCTTTCTCTTCAAGGAGAGAGAATTCCACAGAGGAACAGAAAGCGCATTAAGGCAGGGTGTGAGCTCAGACATTCCATAAGGCCCGTAGGTCTTTGCACACACACACAAGTACAGTCTATGAGGAAGTGGGTATGAGCAGGTAGAGAAAGAGCGATGGGAAAATGAGAAAGGAAGGCATATCTATGTCTGTGCGGTTTCCCCGAGAGCGAAGAACAAAGCCAGGTAATGTTTATTGATGATGATCTTTAAAGGCCTGGTGTTTACTGAGCAGCACTTTGATACTAAAAAGATCCTTGATTATCACTGGGTCAGGCTATATGCGTACTCTTGATGTTTAATTTATGTGGCTGTTTTGTGACGGTTAAATACGTCACACTGGCGTTTTGATCTCCCCACTATGCCATATCATATGGTTGCAGAAAGCCATTGATGTGAGATTCATTTGTTCTGCGCCACAAGTAGTGATCCCCTATTTGATCTGTACACACGTGGTTAATCTTTAACCATAACATAGCTCACACTGTGTGTGCTTGTGTGTGCGTCTCTGTGTCAAATGTTCCTGCTCATCAGCACGTAATTCTACTTTTCTACTGTTCAGCAACAAAGGCCCGAGCATAAAAGCCATATAAACTATGATAAATTTGCATAAAATAAGCAGTATATGTGTGTGTTCCGGCTATAAAAAAAAATCTGTTTTTCTTCAAGCAGAGAACAGAGAGAACAGACACTGCACACCACTTAAGTGAAACACCTCTGTGTTCCCATGTAGAAATGCTGTGAATCATGGTGTGTTGTATTAATACTCCTCTGAGATAAAGGCAACAAGACCGCCCTGCCCTCACTCTGAGGGAATACTGAGCACAGTACGTCAGTGGGCAGATTGTTTGTGTGTGTATTTGTGTGTGTGTGTGTGTGTGTGTGTGTGTGTGTGTGTGTGTGTGTGCGTGTGTGTTTGGAGCAATGGGACCTGAAGGAACACCGCAAAGACAATCTGTCGCCCCTCCGCCTGGGCCCTGGGTGACAGATGATGTGCTCCCACTGCTGTGCTCTGTGTGTGTGTGTGTGTATGTGTGTATGTATATAAGTGTGTATGCGTGTGTGTGTTTTGGGGGGGGGTTGACAGTATGGAGACAGCTTGCTGCAATAACAATAGCTTTATTCCAGCCATGCTGTCAGAGGTTTCAGATGTTTCTGCCAAAAAGGTTACGGAGATCGTCCTTGCCCTGTGTTGACAAGCTTGCCAAAGTGTTCGTGAACAAGACATTGAAACCCTACCACCTCCACATGTGCTGAGTGCTGAAGAGAATTTATCTTAATCATGAGGTGCTAAAAGTGCTTCAAAAATCAAATGAGATGTTTACGGAGAAGCCTGGCTGTCTCTGCTGATCATTTACACTTACCCTGATGATACATAATTATATTGGCAATCAAGAAGACAATTTAGTGTGAGCATATACCAGTACTACAGTTTCAGAAAATACAATAATATTAAAGGACTCGGGTCGGCATGGGGGCTTAATGGGGACATTCCTACTGTGAGGTAAAGTAAAAAAGATTCTAACAAAATATTCCTTTACCGCAGCAGGCATTTTGACTCGTCCTTGTAGGAAAATCATATGTTAATAATAATATCAGTGACGTCTCTGTTCTATTCTAAGTGTCCCAGTAAGCCATGACAGTGTGCCAGTGAGTCAGCATGCACAATACCAGAGACCTGAAACCCAAGCAGCTAAATGGAATTCAGCCATCATTCATTTTAATTACTACTGTGATTTTCTGTGATTTTTCTTCAATTCTACATGGACATGATAATGTGGTCGAAAAAGTCGTCCCAGCTCGGGTCTTATTTGTTTCATTCTCAATATTTTATTACAATATTTTTTTTCTTTTTTCATAAAATCATCATCAAATCAAGAAACAAAGTAATTATATCAAACTCACTGAACACTGATTTTACTTTTAATGCGTTTCCACTGGGACATATTGCACAGGAAATCAGCTGGATTATTTTTCTGCACAAAAGAGGAACCACTGATGTTATCTGCGAAGAGAAATACACAACTTTATTCCAGTTCCTCTGTTCAGACCTGTTACTGGCGCTTAACTTTGCTCTATCTGTTATTGTCGCCTGAAACAGCTGAACATGGAGCGATCCCAAGGAGGGGAAAGCAACAGATTTATGGGAAATGTGGTTTTAATTTTGAGACGCACAAAATGCTACACACAGCACCTTTAAAAGCAGACCGGAGGCCAGAAAGTCCTTATAAAATACTGCACCCCTCTCCTCCTATTTTCGTTCTCTATATCATGTCTGCGGTGACCACAGGCCAGTCCCTGTAGCATTACTCACCATTGTATTTACAGTGAATCCCAGGGATAAACTCGCCCTTTGTTACAGAGCACTTAAGACCTGACGTGTGGTGTATACACACGGCAGAGTGGGGGTGGTGTGTGTATGTGTGCATTCATGCTTGTGTGTGTATTTTGGACAGCCGTTTGTCTCTTAAACTCAAACAAAAGAGTGTACATCCTCCATCACAGCTTTATCTGTTTATGCCATCAGCTCCTCAGCACCCACATGCCTGTAAACACACCAACCCACCCACTCTGTGTCACGTACACACACATACACACGCATTAGAAATATCAAGCACCTGGGTGGGGGTCTATGCCCTACTTTTTTGAAACTACTAAATCCTGGTGGAAGTGAAAAGTTCATGTCCGTAGTGCTTTACTGTGTATGCATGACTCCTCTGGTCACTGGATTCCGGGAATATCGTGAAAAATCTGAGAAATGATCCAATTTTCTAAAGGGAATATCAAGCTTATTTACATACAGTATAGAGTATACCACATTTAAATTCATCTAAATTTAGTGCCAATTAATCATTTTATAAGATTAGCTGTCACGGTTGATTAATCAGAGTTGACTGGAGAGTTGATCGACTAATCATTTCAGTCACTTTTTAAGAAAGAATGTCAACCACTCTCTCTGAGCATTTTTTTTACTATTTACGATATTTCATAGACCAAACAATTTATCAATTAATCAAATAATTGTTAGTTGCAGCCCAGTAAATGCAAACTTTGTATACAGATGTAAAATAACAGATATTTTGTTTTATCAACCTCCTCAAACTTATTTTTATTTAATAGAAGTGGGCTGCAACTACCAAAAAAGTAATATAATAGAACTGAACTTTAGAGTAAAAATACAAAACATTTCCTTTTAATCACTTGAATCACTTTTTTTATCTTCATACTATCTGATTTGTTGAAGATTTTAAGTAATTGTTTCAGTGTTGTGGTGTTTGCAAACCTACTCACCTCAAACTGAATTTAATTGATTTGAATAGTTTTATGGGATTCTGCTGTAGCTGCTCATCATGTTAATGTTATTTATTAATATATTTTTTCAACAGGCCAGTTATTCTTGTTTATTATTATTTTTGATTCTTAGTGTGTGTTTTTCTTTGTGCTGGTTTACTTAAGGAAAAGTCAGTCAGTGCAAGGCCTCATCCAAGAGACCTGGTTCATTAGCATTCTTCCTACAGTACTTCATACTTATCATTTTAGGCAGAAAATGTCCTTCTTAAAATGTCTTTATTTTCTAAGTTCTAACTTATTAAAGCAACTTAATAACAAAGCAAGTATGAAGTAGCAAAATGCTTCAGGGGACAGAGGTTGCCCTCCACCTGTAAGGTCACATCTCTAACTCACTCAGAGAGTGCACTCGGTTGAATCCACCTCACTAGACATTTCTTATTTCTTGATTTGACCAGTGTTTGGCATACTGTAAACAATTTAGACTTGAGTCAGCAGTTACATTTGCTTAGCTGTACATTTACGTCTGGCTTTGAAACTGATTCTCAACTCCTGGATGTCGGCGTTTCCATGAAAGAACCAAACAAGCAACATTCCTTGTTTCTGCATTGTTACTCAACAATAATTTTGAATGTCCACTATCTCAAGAAAGTTTCAGCCTCTGTAGATTCATTTTCATACTTCACTGAAATGATTGGAAACCAAAGGCTGCAATTTACAGCATGTAGGTGAGCTATTCACAGAAAGTGTCTGTCACATTGACTCACATTAACAACCTGCTATCCCAACCTCCAGCGCTGACCCAGAAGTTGTACAGGAACCCAACACACAACAAAGTGACCCAGTGCTGAGGCCGGTGACCCCGTTAGCAGAGCACCACCAGTACCCCAGTTTCACTCCGCTAACATTAAAGACAACTGGACTTGATGGAAACTGCATCAAACCCAAGGGCTCCATTCTGAGCCTGCCCGCTTGGCCTTGTTTCCTGGACAGAGCAGAGGAGCAAAACCCATATGTCAGACAATATAATGCCCTGTGAAGCATACCACTCCAGTGGTATCTGACAGAGAGGGGGGAAAAGCACACACACACACACACACACACACACACACACACACACACACACACACACACACACAATCAGTTTTGAGGACAGGGCTTTCTGGATGGCCGCTCTGGCAGATGAAGAGACAGCAGTGACATACAGAGTCTGTTTCAGTCAAAGTGTGTGTATGCGTGTTTGTGTGTGTGTGTGTGTGCTCATGTTCTCCTGTGTTCCATGTGTTTACGTGCATTTGTTTGCATCAGAAAATGTATGTTTGCATATCTGTCCTAGTAGACTGTGCGTACATGTATTATGTGTGCATGTATACAAGAAGTATGTGTGTGTGTGTGTGTTTCTCAGAGGGCCAGAGAGTGAGGCCGGTGTTCTCAACTGGCCTGGCATTGTTACTGGGCTACACTTACCCTCACTCCCGCTCTCTCATACACACACACACAAACTCTACTAATTCTATCTCCCAATCTTTGTCCCTTGTCCAGATGGTATGTGGGTCTTTCCTCTTCTATTCTGTCCTCAAGGTCCCTAAGTACTGAGTCTCTGGGCTGTCAGGAGCCATATGTCCCAACTAAACTGACCCAACTCACACCTCACTGTCTGTCTGTTGATCTGTCAACTCACCTGTCTGTCCGTCTCTTTACTTATCTTCATCTTAATGTCTGTATTCGCTACCTCAAAGCTATAAATACTGCATTTCCTCGCACAATTTTTTATGTTTGTAATTGTGCTGCCGTATTAGTCAGTTATTTTTATTTTTTCATTTAGCACCCCCTGCTGGTGGTTTTATTTGGCTAATATGGTCTGTGTCCCTAGTTGATGACATCATCAGTAGGCATCTAGGCAGTTTCCCATAGGCTTGTTTGAGATGAGCCAGGCCTGCCCAGAATCCATCACTGGCGATCACCACACAATGCGTGCCAGTTAGATATGTGTCCGACTTGATCTCGACTTGCTCTGAAGTCATGCACGCGTAGCAACGTTAAACTCTCGAGATCAAGGCAGTTGCAGTTTTTAGAGCCGGGTGCCGCAGCTGCTCTCCACCAACTAGAGGACCCAGAGCATGATGGGAGACCTGTCGCCTGACCAAAGAGCCAATCGGCTCAGGTGTTGGATCAACAACATGACGTTTTATCTTCATTTTTTGTTTAATTGTAAACATTTGGATTTCAGTAGTCTGATACTAAGAACTCAGAAGTGTTAGGGTTAGGGACAACTTTTATCAGCCAAAATGACAGAAAAACTTTTGGGAACAAGTGTGACATGAAGATTTTTCTTCAAGCCCTGACAGTCAAGCTCAGCTCAGTTCAGCTAAAGGATATAATGTCTATTTTTACTTTTACTTTCCTCTTGAATTTTGAGGTTTGATTTTTGTTTTACTGTATTTATTTATTTGTTTGTGCATTACAATATACTACTTTATTTTGGGAATGAGATGTGAACTAGTAATTTGACAAGTCAGCTGATTGGTCAGCATGTTGGCCGGCAAGTACCAGTCCGCTTGCTGCAGTGGTTAAATTTCTATGTAAAATAGCCCAATATTGGAGATTACAGAATAAAAGCTGTTTTGATGATCACAAGGTACCAGGCAATTTTAATAGGCTGTACTCTATCACATGTAACAACATTAAAACAATGTTAGTGATTGAGTAGCTAAGCTTGGGTAGATTGATCGCGATCAGATCTAACAGAATGTAACTATTTCTGTGACTTCCTGTATATTCTTTTAAGGCTACTGTCCAACTTGTTATCATATGTGGGAATGGGTATGAAAAACTCAAGAAAGAGACTCAGCCATTTCTCCATTCTCTGTTAAAGAGCAGCTGACATTGATACTAAAATGAGAATTGCTGGTCCACCTTAAAAGTCAGTCCACTTTAAGTGAGCCTGGTCAAGTTAAGCTAAGGTGTTGTTGCTAACTTCAGGGCCAACTGTATGTTTTTCTTTCTGTCAGTGTTACCCTACTGCCAGTTGCTACATTAAAGAAGGTGAACTTATTTGTCTGTGTAGTAATTGGGGATGGAGATCATCTGCCTATCAATTCATGCAAGGTGTGTGAAGAGGACAGGACAGTGATGAAAATCTTGGAAAAGTCATGGAGGGACAAGTTGGTCACTGAGCTATTTCAGAGTGAACACACAAAATACAGAAGATTTGATGCTGCAAAGCTCCATATGTCTCTTTTGTCTCAGCTGTCCTTTGCTGTCCCTATCTCCCATGGCTTTCATTTCTAAAGCAAACAATCCCACTGTCCCTAACCTCCATATGCTGTTTCCCTGTCTGTCTATTTACCTTTTTGGCCCTCTCACCTCTCCACCTCTCCAGCTCCCAGTCCATCACTAGTTCAAACCCCCAGGGCTGGGAAATGGCAAGTACAACAAAATCGCAGAGCATATGAGGAATGTAGCAGCAGAGTTTACATGAGTTGTACATGAGAAAAGACAGCAGATGCTGTATGTATCCATCAGTTAAACTTTGCATGGTGTTGCACTTTATGTAAATGAGTTGTAGCAAAGGTCAAACATTCCCCAAACTCTGACTGGAAGCAAAACTCCTAAAATGGAAACATAATAATAAATAGGATCTGATGTTTTCTCTGAAATTTACAAGACAGAAAAAAATATATGAGACACCACTCATTGTTCAGCTTGCACTCAGGCCTGTAGCTGATGCTTTTCCAAGTTTTCATGGCACAGATATTACATAGTACCCCGCAGCATTTTGTAGTGGAGGTGAAATAAAGAGAACCTCTGCTAATATCAGAAGAAAATTAACCCTTTTATGAAATATTATAGGCTTATTATGCTTCAGGGAAAATTAGTATATTTGATGAGTGAGACAACTGTTTAAATGCGTCATCTGTTAACTACACTGATAAAGAGATGAGATGCATCAGGTCCTGTCTGATTCAGATCAGAAGGTGAATGATCAATCACATTGTACGTTCGCTCTACAGTAATTAATCAGAGCCGCGTGTCGCAATGTCAGGAAAAAAGAAAACCGTCCGAGTTTTTACAAATTGGGAAAAGTTGAGACAAATGGCTCGCTCAATCACAGTCAGGTGGGGATGCGAGAGGAAAAAACAGACACTGGGCATACATTAGTTTGATAATCAGCAGCTGGACACATTTTAACCAACAGAGTGCTCACCATCACCATTTCCAGGGGCTTATTACGCACTTTGTGATGTCAGGTCAAATGAGGGGTTTTAGTTCCTTTTTTTATTTGCTTCTATATCGGTTGTCAGTCTCAGTTCCTGTACATGGAATTTCCAACAGGGATTTTGTGGCTCACATTTCTCAAAAAGAGGAGTGTTTCCTGAGGTGTTTTGCATAGCATCCTATAATATTTTTTACAGTATTTTAAATAGAGACGTGTCTGTCTAGATCGTTTGCGGCCAGAGATGTAACCTGTGAGATGTTGCAATGATAGACCAATCTTTAGTTCATAGCAGCTCTCCTGATTTCCTCACTGATGCACACTTTCTGTGTGAATGTCCTCATTAAAATCGTTGGCTGCTATTTAGTTTGTATATTTCTATGTATGTACATCAGTCTACATTAAAGCATATTACACGTAGAGGTGTTGCTGTTACTTTAAATACATTTTTGTCATTGTTAAGACGAAAAACTGTTGTCAGTACACTTCACAAGACACATTTAAGTCCTCTGCAGTAATCCCCTCCCTCGCACACACAGCCACAATAACAAACACACACCCTCCTCCCCCCCCTATACCCTCCATGTCAGATGTACAGATATGATGCTTACTGGCTGCCCACTGGCCCCATAGTGGCTAGCTGAGAATGCCGATTGGCTGGATGCTGACTGTGTAGTCATGGAAACTGACTTGAGCCCTGTGTGTGACCTCATGAAGGCCACATGAAAGCTAGGTTATAGAGAGAGGGAGAGAGAAAGTGTGCATGTGTGTGTGTGTGAGAGAGAGAGAGAAAGACTGACGCAGTCACTCAACCCAGTCCATTGTGTGCCTTTAGTTTAACAGCAAGAGTCCCATGAGCCCTTACATACTTAAATACAGTCACTCGATGTGTGTGTGTGTGTGTGTGTGTGTGTGTGTGTGTGGTATGAAAATAGCAGCTGACCTACAAGAGTCCCTGGAGAGATGGCTCTGCTGTGGAGTGGGTACCCATCAGAGACCCGGCCAACCCTGTTAAAGAGAAACAGAGAGAGATTCAGTTGGATTTCACACTTGGGGAAACAGCCAGGTTGACAATAACACTCCGACACACACAAACAGAAAATACATCACTAAAGAGATATTACTGCAAAGAGAGGAGAAAACAGGGGAAAAGAAGCACGGAGTAGACAAGATCATCAGAGAGACTGAAGGACAGTGGAGAGCAAAGCAGAGAGGAAAATCAATGACTATACAAGGAGACAAAGACAGAAAGAGAGGAACTACTAAATATGAGAAAGGGTACAAAGAATAAAAAGAAAAGAATTGAGAAGCGAAGAGGGTAAAACTACAGTGAGAGTAGAAGTAAGTGACACGAGTCTGAAGAGGAACATAAAGGTCGACTAATACAGGTCAGAACTGTACCTCAAGCACTTTCAACAACTGAATACACCTTATAAAAATGAGTTTTTTTTTGTATTATATTTTGTATGAATCTTTCCCCTAGGGAATCTGTTCAACAACAAAATTCTCCTTTTAAGAGGGCTGTTTAAAGCACTTGTCCTTGTCCTCCAGATTTGGGAATTACACTGGTTAATGTTGCTATTTGTTTTGTTGTTGTGCTTGTTTTCATTGTTCAATTAATTGCGGAAGAGAACAAAAGGAGCGACAATACTTGCCCTGAATAATAAATCATTTTGCTGTTGTAGTCATTAAAACACAGAACAAGTGCTGCACCTTCTTTTTTTTTTTCCTCCTAATGGTTCATTTTTGTTCATGGTACCTTGTCTCTAGCTGTGTTGACAGTTAATTGTGCAATCGTCCTCAGTAAAGAGTCTTGTCTATTTTAGCCAGGTGTAGTCTAACTTGGCCCAGTTCAGTCCTGACCAGTGTTTTCTTGTCCAGTTTGTTCTTAATCATCCCAGTGTAGTTTATTCAGTCCAGGAAGTGCACTTGTACATGAAACTCTCCCGATTAAATCCTCAGTACAAAGCGACTGTATTAGAAAATATCTGGTTCTTTAAAAAAAAAAGGCAAAGGTACAAGCGTACATAAAAATGCAAGATGAGAAGTTAACTATAGTACAACTCCCAATGTGTATTTTGGCAAGAAACATCAAATCATAGAGCTTAAAATTCTGTTAAGTGTGCTGCTAACAATAAGAGGAAGCAAAAGTTTATGATGTTGATAAACTGATAATACAATCTGCAGCTTAAGTCAACTCAGTTTCTGATTCTGGGTCAGTTTTTTGGTCAGTTCGGCAACTACTGTATGGCACCGTGTTATGTTCACAACTGCAACTGAATTTGCAGCAGCTTTGACTGGAGCCTCTGATCGGCTTCCTCCCCATAGCAACAGCAGCTGTGGCTCATGGGTATACAAAAAGTTGAAATAATTAAAACTGGTGGTCATCACATAAACCTTTATGATCATCATGGATACTCCAGTGTTTATATGTGAAGTCACATTAAGGATATCATTAAAAATATTTATTTTTAAATGGGAATACAGAATGGGGAAAAAAAATATACCGAAACCAGTGTCCCTTCCTACTTTGCAACTCTATTGAGTGTAGAACGTTAATGGGCGTGACCTCAGTGGTTCACTTGAAGAGAAAGTGTGGTGCTCGCAGTTTCTTTTCACTTCCACACACTTCTGCACGTTTGTACACAGACAAAAAAATATGCTAACTGATGCACACATATGCGCAGATTCTTCTTCACAAGCACTCATAGGCACATCCGGTACAGACACTCTGAACATGGACACAGCTAATGAAGCCGAGGACAAAAACAGCTCATTGCCTGTGAAAAACAAACTGTGGGTAAACATCCAGATCAGTGGATCTCCTTGGCAGGCCTCAGCTGCCTTTCTGCCATGTCCAGGCCGCAAAACCACCACCCTCCTCCCCTTGTTCCAACCCAACACCTCCCTCTTAAACATCAGCCATTAGATAAACACACACACACATACATGCACAAACACACACATACACATACAGTTCCATTTATTACTCTTTAAAAAGGTCACCGTTTTCTCTGGCTAAGCGCCCTGCGCTATTGATAATTTTATGCATAAACAAATGGCAAATTTGTGCCACATAAATATGTATTAGCAATTAATAATGGTGGTGTGTGTGAGGGGACGCCAGGTGCATGCCGAGTGGGGCTGGCTGGCTGCTGGTTGAGCCGCTGAGCTGGACTGGTGGCTTTATGCTGCTAGCTGGTCTCCCTCTCTTCCACTGTGTCCGCACAATGGCCACTTAAGCACACACCAGTAGAAAACACACACACACACACACACACAAAACTGAGAGAAATACTTACAGGCAAGCACACATACACGAGAAGTGCACTCAAACAACCTGAAATCACGCAATTTAGATGTCACACACCGGTATGCAATTACAAAATGAAAGCATATAACATACAGTATATTACAGCCGAGTACAGTTTAAATATTAATTTTAAGACACATGGTGTACATGGTGTGTATATGGACAGACATACTAAGACGTGGCTGTGCTTCCATACAGAGGCAGGCCTGAGGGAGTGATGGCACAGCAGGGTTAATGTCCTTACAGTCTCCCCCCACATAGAGAACAATGCATCCTTTACATGTTCACATCACCGAGAGTAAAGGAAGACCAAACATAACCTTGAGTCATCTAGATGCAGGTGGACTGTAAATATTTCCAGTATATTCCCAGTTGCATGAGAGGAAACATATAAACAGAAATTAAGCTGAGGGTCAAGCACACTAGGCCTTCGATTGAGTTTACTTAGCATTTTGAGTCCTTGTCCAGATGTTGCAAATCTAATTTCACAAAGTAACTTACTTCACATATATTGATTCAATCAGTAAGTGAAAAACAGGAACAGTGATAACAACACAAACTTGACACTGTAATACTGCAAAAGGTGATAAGGTGAAATGTGTTGATTGTATTCAGTGGTACTTATTTAAGTGATTCAAAATTGAGAGTTTGTGTTTTTAAAACTTATTAATCTTCCCTAATGTGGTGTATTAATGTCATCCAGCTACATTTTGATGGTTTGGCTGGTAGTTTTTGTCTTATTGTGATGAGGAAATGAGAAATGATTTCCTGAGCTGTAGTGAGGTTTACCATTGATTCTGATGAGCCAAGGATAATAAATAAACTATCTGCTGGTAGATTAGAGTGGATGGCTTTGGAAAATAACTCCAAAGACAATTCACTCTAATAATTCCAGACCAAAAGGGTTGAATTTTAGAAGACATGATAAAGCATGAATGCCGGGGGAGAAACGTGAGCTTGGTTCGGTTCATACTCGACGTGACTTCAGGATGGGATTTAAAGGAAATGATTAAGCAGTTGTCAAGATGAATAAGTTTAAGTTTCATGAAGTCCGTGTTCTGTACTAGTAAAGTATGGCTGCTAAAAGATTGAAAAGCAACAGACACTGATCATGTCGCCTGTAGCACACACCGTACAGCCAGAAGTCAAGGTACAGATATTGTGCTAATGCAAATGTAATGACATTGCAGCTTTTCTGGAGGATTGATGTGCGTTGACACTGGTAAAAGCAGCAGGACAGTGCTGATTCTTGACATGGTGAGGCATATCTAAAGATTTTCTTACACTTAGTGAGGTTATCACTTTCTTTGATGCATCATACCCTGGTTTGATAGACACATGTTGCAGCGATCAGACCATTAAACCTTCAGCTGTGCGACTTTTTAAACCACTCCAGCACCATCCTGCATCAGCTCAGGTAGCTTAGGTGTTGCAGAGCCATCCGCTGATTGGACAGCATTAGCGTTCATTAAATAAATACAGGAACATCTGCCAGTCAAACAATAGTAAGTTATATGAAGAACGTGCTCCAATGAGTCAGAAATGGGCTTTTATTGTTGGTAGCCAGTTGAATTTCTGTAGCTTTTTGTTGTGATAAGAAGCAAAATATCAAAATACTGACAAGTGCACTCCGGATGAATACATTTGACCTCCGTTGAGCTTTTAGTACAGCGAAACCAGCATGGGATATTTAAAAAATATAGTGCAGGAGTTGCAGCGGCTGTGTTTGTGTGTGTGTTATGTTGTCCGTCTGGCGTGGTGAGAGCAGGCTGGCTCCCCTGTAGAGCACAATCACTCTGCTTGGCTAAACACAATCACACAACCTCAACCCTACTCACACGGCCCACCGAGAGACGGAGAGAGAGAGGCAGAGAGAGACAGAGAAGAGCTGGGAGCCTACATGGATATATATATATATGTGTATGTGTGTGTGTGTGTGTGTGTGTGTGTGTGTCCTACGTGCACTTGCAGGACAAAAGGCAGCCCCATCTGTTCCATTGTCACAGGATCTTTAATACGGATCAGATAAACATGACATTTGGGGTGAGTGGCCAAGCTCGCATTATAAACCATGGCATAAGACCTCCGTGTACTACTGTTTGTGTGTGTGTGTGTGTGTGTGTGTGTGTGTGTCCTCCCGTTACCTGAAAAAGCAGTGCACATTTACCAACAAGTATAGCCTCTGCATGTAATTTCCAATATTACAACTTGTCTTGTTCGGTGTGTGCACTGTCGTTGTGTTTACCTCTGTGTGTGTTATGTGTGTTTGTGTGTGTGTGTGTGTGTGTGTGTGTATGGGTTGTATAACCTGTTCTCATACTCAGAGGTGCAGGGCAGGGCTGACACACTGGATGTGAAGCGGCTGTGGGAGGATTAGTGGCCCATTGGCCTAATCAGAGGAGGTAATCAGACTATTCTCTATCATGACAACAATCAGTCGAGAGAGACACACATCTGCCTATTGAGCTCAGCTCTAATGCCATAATATTGATGAAACATCTGGTCATTTGGAGCTCAATGCAATCAAGAAGAGGGATTGGGACAGTTGCAGATGGCAAACCTATAGTCATTATCTGTTTCAGGCAACAGAGGCACAGACAGAGGGATATGCACAACACACATGAAGTGTTCACTCAGTTTCAGTTTTCAGTAGTGATGTTTTATATAGTAACTTTTCATACTGTCAGTAACTACAGTATAATAGATATATATAAGTGAACTCTTAACCTCCAGAACTATGTTGTGTTGTGTATGTTTCCCTCTCCTCACTCTCACTGTCCATGCAACAGTGGAGAGGTTTTTTTTTTGTACAGGTGGATTTGAGGTGATGATACACAGGCAGAAATTACACCAAGCTGTGTTTGGCCACATATATTTTTGTTCTTCATTGCTCACTATTATACACTTTAAAACCATCCCATCTGCTGGAGCAAACACTGCCAGTGTTGGCATTAGCCTAGTCTTTTGCTTTTGCTTTCAATACCTGTTCATGTTTAAAATAGTGTTAAACTTAAGTTCTTTTGTCATTTCAGTTGTAATATTACTATAATTTGATTTGAGTGAAAATTGCTGTTCATTGCTGTCACTTTTTTTCCAAGTACAATGGACTGAATGAGAACTGTTTTGGCTCACAACATCTCTAGCTTGATTGCACATCACTTCCTTTGTTGTGTGACCTCCCATGTCCTTTAACTTCATCCTTGCAATATATGGTGTCAAATAAAGAAGACCCATAAAAAATCATCTTCTAAAAATGTCAAGACATAATATGAACCAGATAAGGCTTTTCTGGAGTTAGAAAGCTTTTGGCTACTACAGATTTGCCCCCAGTTTTGTTTCCTTTGCCCTGCCCCCTCAAACCAAAAATGTAATAAACCACCGCTACTACATTCCACAGTGTCTGAAGCTGCAGACCAGTGGGCCAAATTACCTAACTACACATACACACACAAAAACACACACACACGACGAAAACTGACCCCTCCCTCCTCCTCCCCCCCACACACACACTGGATACCCCCAAAGAGTTTGCAAATTAATGCGTGCACGTTTGTGTGAAGCCTCTGTGTGTATGGATATGTGTGCTTCCTGTCTGGTTCTGTGTGTGAGTGTGTGCGTGTCTGCTGTGAGACACAGAGTCCAGTCAAATGCTCCAGTGGAATAAAAGAGCCATTGTTCACCAAGGTGGTCCCAGTAGGATCTCCAATCCTACCCCTCTAAACACACACACACACACACACACACACACACATACACGAACCTTCTAAACACACACACACCCTCTAAACACACACACACACAGACATATACATGCATATACAGTACACTCACACGTTCAAACATACACACAGTTTGTAGGCCGCCTGACAAACACATATAATACACACTCCCCTATGCCTAATCATAGCTTTGTGTTAGAGGGTGGCAGTTGCACAGAGGTAAATATTTGGGTGTGGGATGTAAACGCTGGTCTGTGTAAATCAGACACACACACACACACACACACACACAGACACACACATACTCACTCATGGCAGTCTGTGTAATTCAGACATAGCTACTTCCTTCCTGTCGGTGATGATGTTTAGTCTCGCCACACCGCAATCTGATTGGTGCGTTTGATCTCTTCCACTTCCTGTTTAGGAGCGTTCCCCAGTACTCCGACCCCTCCAGGCTCAGATCTGGGATCAGCTTTGGTCAGATAGGTTCCAGTGAACCACATGTAGGAGTGCTGATCACTAGTCTGAGACCAGATCTGTCTGCCGAACAGCTGATTCATCCCAGTGCCATCTGCGTCATCTGGCTGATGAGAGAACGCTGAACGGATGAATGAGCTGGTATGATGCAGCATTTTCTTTTTTTTCTCAGAACAAAAGTCACTCACTTGTTTATACTGATAAATAAGAGGGGTTTTTTTTTTCTTGAACTGGGCACAGTATGCGTAGTCGGGTTCTTGGTGTTTTTCCGAGCATTGTCACCTATATCAAACTGACTCTAACCATAGACAAACACGCCAAAAGAAAGTGTGAACATCTCAACGAATTACTGAAAGCAGACACACCCAGTAAAATGTGTTGTGTGTATGTGGCGGTGTGAGTGTGTCGGTAGCTACTGGGCATAAAAAGGAACATGAGACTTACACTGATGCGTCACAACTTCATATGCAGTATAGTACAAAGCAATTTGAAAGCAAGGCCATTCGGCTTTTATTGCATTCATAGTCATAGTTATATTGAGGGCGTAAAAGGGAAGGTAGAAATTCAGATACTCAGTGATATTCTGTTGTATTCCATTGTACTGTCAATTCAATTTTAAGTTTGTAGGGCATAGCTGAGGTATGTTGCTTTTATTGAATAACCACATCAACATCTAACAATTCCATCCGTGTATCCTTGTGAATTACAACCATGTGAGGTGATTCTATTCCTGAGGATTTACGTCCAGTGCCAACACAGGAAGTAGTGTGCCCTATATGTGGCGAGGTGGAAAGTAAGGGTGTGGAGGTCGGGATGGTGGATATAGCAAGTCTGACTGCAGGAGACCAGAGTTTGCGTCCCATCACAAACCTGCAATTAACCTCTACTTTGCACTAACCACAATGTTTTCCTAGCCTCACCAAGTAATTTAGTTGCCTAAACTTAACCATACCATAACCATAATTTATCTGCCATAACCATAGTCTTTTCCTAACCTAACCACACTTTAGTTGCCATGCACAAATACTGCAGAAGTCCAGAATTAACAACACTAGAATTGAACGCAATCCATGGTTTTTCCAGAATCATCCACTCTTGTTGTTCTTGTCTGGCAGTAGTTAGTCTTGAGGTCTGTGTGAATGGGACCAGTCATTCAATGCAGTGGGGGTGACAACGTAGAAGGCTCCGGCAAATTAATGCAGGCTCGTCTGGCAAAAAAAGTCGAACCTGGCTCAACTTTTTCTGGACTGCAATGTGATGCAATGTTGCTGCATTGGCCGATGAAATACATACAAACACACAAACTGGTGGATTACTTTGTAACGTGAATGTTGTATTTGTACTGTTTATCTCACAATGTTTTCCACAAAAGATAAATTCACTGCATCTGTCATAACTTCCCAGAGTTGTTATGAATCACTGTTCAGTGATTGTGTTTTTCAGACTTATCTGTTACTCCAACTGCACTACCTAGATCCTATATAATATCTCACCTGTACCTGAAACAACATACCCCTGACACAGACCCTTCACTGTTTTCACACAAGGCTGTTTTCGGTCTGAACGCCCACTTACAAACTAGTGTGGTAACCAAAAAGCTATTAAGTTACTCAGTTGTACAGCATGAAGCTTTTCAGACCGTTATCTATCATCTATGATTAACTTTTAAAGGACATAAACCTCTTGAGGATGTTATTACAGCACAGTAAGTGCAGTATAAATACATAAATGAAAATATTTTGCTGCAATAAAACTCAACAGAGAGTTATAGTCTCAATTAATAGGTCTGCTTAACAGCTTCAAATGTGACTCAGCTAATCAGAATCTTTTACTGGCACTACCCGTCTCATAATACATGAGTACTTCCACCAACCACTACGTACGTGGTGTATATTTTTACCGTCTGTCTGTCTGACGAAACCCTCCTGAAAACCTCTAGATGTCCAGACCAAACAAAAGCCTTCATACAGGCAAAAGCTTGCAACCACTTCAATTGCCCACTGGCCAGCTTACTCACATTTCACTGAGTTCCTGGCCTCAGGAGAGAGAAAAAAAACAGATCACATGGTTTACACAGTTACTTGTTAGATGCTGAATGCACTTTTATCTGAGATATAAGGAGCAGAAAATCCCTAGATTATACAGTAGAGTTTATCTTGAGTCAGAAATGTATGAAAGCTATTGTGTAAAAATAGCTGCTGTATAAATGTCACATATATTTACTCAAACAGTTAATGGAATCAGGAGATAAATTAAGGTTATTTATTAAGGGAGACTCAAACGTCATATGACTCCAGTGTGGGAAATCTTTTCGCCTAAAACTGTTTGGCACACTTCACCCATATTTATCTACTTCTATCTAGGTTTGGAGTGTTATTTTTACAGAATAGATACTATACGTCCCAATACACAACAGGTATGTATCCAAAAAATCCTCAAAGCCCTACAGGTAAATGAAATTGTAATTTATGGAAATGTGTTATTGAATGGATCCAATGTATAGACTAAGTGGTAAAGGTTTATCATTTACCAGAACAACGTATATGAGTAAAAGCAGTAGTTGAAACCGCACAAAAAATCACCCTACTCACTCCCCATTATCATGCTCCGCTGTCCTAAAATAAAAGATGTTAAGAATGAGAAACCTCTTTCAGAAGAAAGGGGAAGCAGAAAGGGACATGTCACAAAGAAAAGCCTTCAAAAGTAAGAGGAAGGAATTGAAGACATGAAAATGTGATTCTGCTAAAGTTACGCTTCTGAGAAATGACACTGAATGTCACAAAAACAAAGACAACGTTATATCCACAGCAGCGGTCTTGTGACACTCTCTCCAAACACACACACAGATCCCAAAGCATGACACAAGTGCTGTCTTTAAAGGCACTTCCTTTGGTGCCATAAACCAGGAGTTGGGACACAGAATTTAAAAGGGCAATACCTTTGTATTTAAGCCTTGAATTCTGGTATTTCTACACAGTTCAGTCTTTTAAAAACAGGACTGACAGGACTTGAAAACTTAATATTGTAACTTGACAAATTAAAAATTAGAGCTGTGACAAATTAGGTATGCAACAAGCAAGCAAGGAAGAATATTATGTACAATTCCCCAGTCAGGAACTGTCTTTGGACATTTATTCATTTTCAAATAAGCAATTTGTCAAATATTTGTCTGTAGCAGATTTTCTTCCAAACTGTAATCTAATGACACACAGTGAAGTGAAGAAAAGTGTAGAAAATGTCAATGTGATGCTTCCATTTGTTAAGATTTTTAGAGCTGCAACAATTAGTTGATTAATCGATTAGTTGCCGCCAACTGTTTTTGATTATTGTTTATATAATCATTTATGGAAAAAAAGTAAAAATTCTCAGATTCCAGCTCCTTAAATGTGAATATTTTCTGGTTTAGTCTTCTACGATTGTAAACTGAATCTCTTTGAGTTGTGGACTGTCAGTCAGGACAAAACACAGATCTGACAAGTCTAAGTATAGTTGTTTTTGATCTGGACCTGGTCTAATGTGATCTGGATGGAAAAATATCAGAAAATTGTTTTCCTGGTTTCATAAGCAAAATAAAGGTTTCACCAATCTGAAAGTGGGTTTAAACAGGCTTTTACTATGATGTGGAAAACTTTTTCATAAGTGTAAGTGGTGAAAATGGAGAATCAGCTACTAAATATCATCATTTCCCTTTGTTCTCTCAGGCAACTGCTTGTCTTCGACTGTGTCACTCATCAAACCAAACAGCCAATCAAAGGTCATGGTCAGCATTCTGAGTGACCAATCGAAGGAGTGGACTGTCTATTCCATCCCCGCCTCTAAAGTTGCAAAAGTCAATCTGGCAAGCAAGTGAGTGTTGAGAAGTTTTGTGCGCATAGGGAGCCCCGTGCAAAATAGACTTTTATAAATGCATGCAATGAAAAACAATGTTGTGTCATCATAGTTCAAAGATAACTCATTATCAAGTTATCTTATCAAGTGTGACTACAAACAAAAAACTTAAAGTGATTCACTTCTTTCTTATAGGACAGCAGCCCACCTAAGACAATGCATCTGCAAAAAAGTAACTGCTGATGCATGAATGAAAGATTTTTGAATAGCTGAAAAGTTATTTGAATGAAATCAGTTGGTTAGTTTTGGTTTTCTGGTCACTTTCTGGACCAGCTCTCTGCCAGCACAGAGAAAGGGTGCTGTACAGTTCACACATCACCACTCTACACACAGGAGCCTCCACAGCTGTTTGTAGCCAACATTGACTGTATATAAATATGGACATCATGACAGATCCCCAAAAGTGAAGCCAAAACATCTTGATCTCCCCCTGGTGGCTGGCTGCAGTACAGGTCATAAGTCCCGCCCCCTCCATGTTAGCGGATGGCTCATGAGCCAAACTAAAATATCAAGTACACATCGAATAAATTTTCCCTAACGTTATTTCCAAAATTAATGAACAGATGTCAGTCCAATAACTTTGAACTGCTCAGTGACACTCAGTCCTCAGATTACAAGAACTACTGAACAGAATTTGTTCAAATAACTTTTTCTTTTTTACACGCCTGAGTTGTGGAGTAGCCACCTTAATCAGCGATTTTAATATAATAATGTTACTTACCTAAGAAATCTGTGTTGAACTTCACAGTTTCAGATGCACAATGTGAAAATGGCAGTACAGCTTATTACGTCTTATTAATGTACTGTAAAATAAAGTGTGACCAAAACAAAGTGTGACAGCTTCTCTCAATACAATATACAATTTACACACACACACACACACACACACACACACACACACACACACACACACACACAAACACAAGCAAATATTATTTCAAAGATCTGAATGGTAAAAGGCAAAATAGAAGCTTATGACATGTCCTTTTAACAGTTAAAATGTGGAAAAATCAATTTGCCACCAGAGCCAGAATTCCAGCTCCAATCTATCTTTGATATTAACTAGACAGTCACTGCACTTGCCAGACTTTACTGTTAGTGTTTGAGTTTGCTTTTGACAGCTGTCAAAAAGACACACACACACACACACACACATATACACACATATACACACATTTACTGCAGGATTCAGTTGAGAGCTCTCCAGACTAAGCATGAACCATAGATTTGTGGGGGCTGGGATCCATTGCAGATTTGCCCTTTTGACCCAATCACTGAGAGTTACATATTATTTTGCACAACTACTTCTGCTTTAGATACAGTGTAGGAGTGTAGGAGGACAGGAAAGGAAAGAAAAAGAGAAGAAAAGAAGAGAAGTTACCATTACCACACCAAGCAACCACCAGGTCAATAAACAACAAGGTAACTTGAAAACTAAAGGCCGTATTTTCATTAAGATTATTTCCAGATTTGAATAATTATGACCTCAAGACGATGAATCCTCATGTTTTGGTGAATTCCTGACCCTTCCTATGGCACCACCATCAGGCTTAAAGTTTTCAGGAAATACCAGGCTCTATTAAGGATTTTGGCATGACAATTATATTCTGCAGAGAATGAACCCTTTCAATTCTGGACACTTCTTGAGCTTTCCGTTAGTGCCAACCTTAGCTCAAAATGTACACCGGATATTGAAAACTGGTGGCTAAATTTCCGTTCAATTTGCTTTAAATTTAATGACCCCCAAACTAAAAAGTTTGATGACCTCCTGACCTTTTCTCACTTAAGCAGTAACTATAACTCTTCCCACTTTTACAAGCTTGTAAAAGCAGTTCTCTTCATCTTTGTCTCTGTCTCTCTCTCTGTTGTCTTAGCACCTAGTTGCTCAGGTCTCATCCTGTAGGTTTCAGCAAGCAAGACATAGACCAGGTGTGACTTGATTCTAGTATCAAAATGGGAAAGATATCTTGAGATATTCATTTAGCCATATCTGATGAAAACCAATCATAATTTCTATCATTTTATTTGTTTGACTACTTACAAGAGAATAATCAAGACCACTTTAGAGTAGAAAAAGGGTCACAGCTTTATGCGGTAAACCAGATCTGGCGCTCAGGATACTTTAGGTTGCGTGTTTTCTCTCCTGAAACCTGGCAACCCTAGTAAACAGAAGCGAGATGGGGAAGTAAACGTGAACAAGACAAAAAAGAAAGGAAAGGACACACTTTATTGTGCACACTCCGCTCCTACCACCTACCTGTTGCACATTTCCCTTTTGGCAGTCACAGCACACACATGAACACACACACTTTTCCACACAGAGCTGTGACAGAGAGGAGGAGGAAGGTTGATAAAAACACTTAGGGCTGTCTTGGATTTGACAGGGTGAGTAAAACACACCAAGCACAGATCCCTCCTCATGTCCACACAAACACACGCACTTACTGATGTCTCTATTCATTTAGACTGTCACACTCACACACCCCCAAGAGATTTCACTTCCTCTGTCAGCCAGCTAAATTACAGCTCTCCTTTTTTCCTGTCTGTCTCTCTTTTCCTTTCTCTCCGTCTCTCTCACCTCCGTCTGAGAGACAGACAGCGACAAAGACACATATTTGGCAAGTTGTCACTGTGTCTCTAAAACAAAATCTGATGTCTGAAGACGTCTGAGCGGACGTATGTACCAGATGTGCTGCTTAATGTTTTAATGTGATTAAATGTTCCAAGTGAACCGACGACATTAGGGAGAGAAATATCATTTGCGAGTTGTTGTGTGGGGCAGCATCCTGGTCTGCCCTCTGAAGACAGATAAGGACAGTCTCATGGTTCTGCTGGCTCATACTAAGACAGCTCAGATGGTTGAACAGCTAAACTATGTGGACAATCAGACCACAACCCCACCTGACTGTCAGCCAACCAAATTAGCCAAAATTGAAAAAAAACTATGCCAAACTGTAATAGAAGCATTTAATTCGAGGGGAAATGAGGAGAAATTATTACTGCATTCTTGTACCTGATGATGAGGCTCAAACAAAACTTCCATGTTCTTTTTAACATGCCATCATGTCAACAACGCGACTAACTACAGGACTGCCAACTCTCACGTACTGAACGACAGAGTCACACAATTGCCACAGATTTCACGATCTCACGTGAGTTTCATCTTTGTTTCCTCCGATTTCAAATTTGTTATTTTTAAGTGAAGGAACAGCAGTTGTTTTTTGTTTTTTCTTCAAGTTCATGATGGGCTGAGGCATGTAACAAGGATAAGGCAGCACTTTTCACAGATTGTCCGTGAACACACCGATCATCATCTGCTTTAACTGAAAGCGTGCAACAACAAGTCATTGCTATGGGGAGTGGAGCGAGGCTGGAGAGACTGCGGTGTTAGCATTTTTCGCATTGTGTGGCTCTCTGCGTCTGTGTTGCAGTTATATTAACACAAGTCAACGATGGCTCAATATTCAGCGGGTAGTTTCACCAAATACCCCCCCAAACCCATGGGAACAAATTTCACTCCAAGCTCAAGTTGAAAGTTGGCAGCAGCTAAGAGTTTACAGCCATACTGTACTTAGGCACAGTGGCATTTTGAGCTAAATGCTAACATCAGCAAGTTCACAATGACAATGCTAACATACTCATGTTTAGCAGGTATAATGTTTATCATGTTTACCATCTTAGCATTGATTTAGCATTCATATTCAGATATCTGTTTATAGAGATTATACAAATGCCAACCTCATTGTGGCCTTAGAGGAAAAGTCAGGGGATCACAAAAGTCATTAGGATACATCATCTGGGAACCATGAATGTTTGTACAGTATTTTGTGCCAATCCATCAGCTAGACATTTTACTGGATAAATGAAAACATTGACCTGTTGGTAAAACTGGGCAGAAAGGCAGGGAATCACTAAAGTAAATAGGATTCATCCTCTGGACACCACAGATATCTGTAACACATTTCATGGCAATCCATCAAATGATCTGTCATTTTGATTCTTGATTTCTGCTCAATGATTAAAGGCAGAAGCTGTATATCAACAAATCAACACATTTCTTAATTTAAAAACTCACACCCCATCTACATCTGACATTTTTCAGCCTTGTGTTTTGGTCACTGATCTGACATTTGTCGAGCTTAATAGATGGACTTCAATTTTAATAAACACACCTTTCTAAATCAGTAGTGTCAAATGTGTTACAAAGTGTTTCAGAGTGTCAGAGGCTTTAAGTCTGTTTTTCTCCATTTATGCCCATGATTGATTGATATGAACTTCATTAAATGGATCGACTTGCTGCTGTCATGCTACTTTCACTATGCAGGACAAGGAGTTATATTCAAATTTTGCTTCTCTGAGCTATAAATCTTTATATTAGAGGAAAAAGGCTACAAAATGCAACGTTTCATGTGCTCTGATGTAGAAAAAACAATGAACGAAGTGAAATAAGTCAAACAAACATAACCCAACTGAAGCCAAAGGCAATTAAGAGAAATAAAAGAATGAACCAGCTGAACCTGTTGTGTCCAATCACGCTCGGGCTGAGAATCAAAGCTTTGGGACAAACTCAGATAAACTGACAGACCAACGTAGGATTAAAATGCATCAAATTGGTTCAAACATAAACAGATGTGTACAGTTTAACAGAACAGTCACTCCTAAGGAAAACACACCAATTTTGTAATCTTGATGGACAAATTTCTCTCCACGTTAACTGTTTGTATATTTCTTTGACTTTCTCTCTCATACAAACACATGCAAGTAGAACAGTACAAACACACTCACACATCATTGCATCCAGAAGTGGAAAAAGAGCTTTAATTCTATCTCAGCATGGTAACAAACTCTATTTAAAGGAGATTAATTCCACAAGAGGATTATTCTCCACATTAGAGATAATAGGAAGTAGGATGGGGGATGGTGGACAACATTTGATCTCACAAACATCTAGCTAATCCCAGGTGTAACACATGTTGGTGTTCAAAAGACTGCCACGTGTGTGTGAGTGTGTGTGTATGCATGATTCACCTGCGAGTTTATACCTCTTTTTCTGTGTGTAAGATTTTTATTCCGTGTGAGTAACATATGTGTGAGTTACATATGTGTGTGTGTGTGTGTGTGTGTGTGTGTGTGTGTGTGTTCATACCTGCTTGGAGTGTGTTTGCAGCAGCTGTGGCCTCTAGCCTCTTCTTACAGTGATAACATAAATGTCAGTTTTTCTACTGTTGCATATTGTAGCATTGAATGACATATTCATGAAAGAGTTTACATTTGCTGTTCTAAATACGCAGTGTCAGATGGGAAAGTCCTCTGTTGCGCAGGAAGTGATGTGATTCCTGGTAGAAGCTACAGAGATTCCTTTTTCATTCAGGAACAAGAGCTGAGTAGTTAGAAAGGACAAGAATAGATGCCATTGCTGTACAGAGAGTGAAAAAGAGCACCAGTTACAGAAACTACATCAGAAAACCCTCAGAAGGAAACATTCCAGTCCTGTCCACACTGTTTGATTGACAGGTGATCTATGGGAAGCACAGCACAGCAATGCTGAGCAACAGAGATGTCTGAAGAAGTTTGAAAGTTTGCTTCTGGCTGCAACATCAACATCACAGAGACATTCAGCATTACAGATGAGCTTGATGGAACAGAGCATACAGAAGATCATCTCTCCTCATTAGTTATGCTAAATTCATCATAAGATAAAAGTAATGTCTTCCAAAATAATGGTATATGTTTCTTTGCAGGGCTAGTCAACCAGTTGTCTCGATGTGTCTTTTTCAAGTTATAATTTACCATCATAAAATCAGTCTCACAGCAAAGTGAACACATTTTCACATTTTTGTTTCATTGCTCAAAACACTCAATTCTCTGTTTTTGTTGTTGTTTTTTTAATATACAAAGTGACAGTTTGGCTGTTTGGCATGCACTGTGACCACTGCAGTGACTATCATGCACGGCACTGGCCTAACCTTTGGGGGAATTTGGGGTTCTTGCTCAAGGACAGGACACACAAGGACGGGAGGACCAGGTATCAAACCCCCCAGCCTGCAATTGATGGATAATGTGATGATAGATCCTGAGCCAAAATAAAACAGTTACTGTTTTAATTAGTTAATGGGACAAAGGGTCAATGAGAATTACTTTGCAAGTTACACAGCTCCAGTTCAGTGACATTATTTCTTGTTATAAAAAAAAATCCAGGAAACCACAGTGCTCTAATTCAAAAAAATACTAATCTTGGTAGATTAAAATATGTAAAACGTAAAAGAATATTATCCACAGACATAGAGTCACATCCGCAGGTTGTGTGTGTGCTCTTGAGTCTTCATAGATCAATCTATCTGCAAAGTTCTGCCAAAGCCTTAAACCACAAGTTTTAAGATAAACACACACACACACGCTGACTCATGTAGTTGCAACACACACTCATACTGTGAACTCTGTAATGTTAATTCTGTTTCTCCTTTTCTCTTTCACACACACACACACACACACACAAATTCTCTGAAGCCCACTTAACATGAATGGCCTCTGTCCTCATCAGCTCATCCCTGAGACTAAAACACAGACAAATACACACACACATATACACTAATTCATTACACACAGAAACAAATGAGACTCCTCATCACTTGAACTGTATTGTCTGTCTAGGCAGCAGTAATCAAATCAAGAATCTCTAAATCTTTTTTACACTCTAGCTCTCTTTTTCTCTCTTTGTTTTCTCTCTCTCTCTCTCTCCCTCTCTAATGAGAAGCTGGCCGCCACACTGTGTGGTTGTTTGGTTCTCATTTCAAATGCTTCCCCACTCTAATGAGGGTCAGACAGCTTGGGTTCCTCCAGGTGAATGCTATCCATAAAAACTGCAGCAATAAACTTTCATTCCTTTGGCAAGCAGGATGAACAACAGTGTGATTTAATACTTTAAACAACTCTAATGGAGAAGGACCACAATAGAAAAGATGCATAACAGTGAGGCTACGCGTGGTATTTTCACCATTAATAAATCATTACGGTACACATGTTCCTCACAATAACAAACTCTGGTGCATCCAGTTGCACAGATGATGTTGCTGCTTATGTCCACCTCACACCAACTTCATCTTCACCCTTCGGTCACTCCACCATCTGTGAGAAAAGCTCATTTTGCTGTCTGTGGCTCATTCTTTCGTCTGCAAACGTCCACCAAAATTAAAAAATGCAAATCAACAGCCTCCACAAAATCCATCCTGGTAGTCACGTTACCACCATCACATGAATGCAACATAGTGGGAGGCCTAATGTCTGACGAGCCAAACTAAGTTTTTGTTCAAGTTCAGTTTTTCCACCAAATTTCAGACCAACCTGTATAATTTTTCCTGACATGCTGCCGTGCTAAAGAACACATGTTTTTCCTGCGTAGGCTCGCCATGATCGATGTGCACACATACACTGGGGCTGTATGTAGAAAACATGTACAGTAGGTGCCAGTGTTATAGCATTTCCATTAGATTGTGTTATCTTAGTCTTTTAAAATGACATGATTGAAAAAAACTGCTTTATATACTTAACACACTTATATTCTTATATTGTTTGTATTGTATTATTTCAATGAGCGTCAGCATGTGTTTGACTAATGCTTGTTTGTTTGTTTCCTACAGTAACAGGAAAATGTATCCATTAGTTCCATGTCACCAGTTATAACAGAATGGAAGTGTTTACCTTAAAAAGCACAAAAATAACAATTTTACCGCATTCACTGTTTCAAAAGGTGGTGGTTAGCACCTCAAGGCACCTTTGTCAGCTAAAATAGCGACATCTCACAAACAGACGCGGAGAAAGGCACAAGGAAGTGACAAAATGACATGCGAACACGACTGCGAAAAACACACACCTTCACGTAAACACGAGGTGGCGAGATGTTTGGACGGTCCAACTGCGCGCTCCTCCCCCCGCCTGCACAGAATTTGCATCGCCGCCTAATCATCGTCATTACAGCTGTTTGAAAAACTGTTTCCAAACAGGCAATCAAAGCTTGTCTCGATAATTAGCGGAGAGGAAGACGTCTTTGTGAGCGAATGGCTCTTCTCCCTCCTCCAATTGCCACCAATCTCAGGACACAAAATCAGATCTGTCTCTTATGAGAACACAAAAAAACCTGCAAGTGTTTTTGCATGTCTATGAATCTGTGTGTGTGTGTGTATGCGTGCGTGCACTGGTTGCACTTATTGTGCTGCCGAGACAGCTTGACTGAAAACAAACTGACAAAAAACATTTGAAGCAGAAAAAAGGGGGGAAAAAAACGCGCACACACAACAACCTGTCGAGCGAAATGCCTCTAATTTTTCTGTCATCTGCCAGCCGTTTAACAAGACGAGAGCGCTCTGCCCCCACACTCCTCCTTCAAGCCATGAGAGACAGAGATGGAGGGAGGAAGAGGAGGAAAGATGGAGAGGAAAAAGACGAGGGTGGGAAAGAGACAGACAGAGCATCAGATGTGTCTTTTTCCTATCTCAAATCATTTGACTCATTTAACCTTTCTTTTCTCTCCAGGTTGTGATCTATCTCTCTTTCTCGATATTGCCCCCTCTTCCCTACCTCAGACAGTGGAAGAACAAAGTGTATATTTGTGTGTGTCAGGGGAGGCAGGGTAATAAGCACTTAGCCATTGGCCCTGTCTCTCTCAGACCAAACCTCCAGCTCTCTGCCTCTAGCTCTCTCTCTAAGGGGGAATGGTGTTTATAGTAAAGGTCCTGTTCACTTTAATATGGCACATTACGCTGATGCTGCTGTCAACTCACATGAGAGCGCAGGCGGTGTGTGTGTCTCAGCATGTCTGTTTCTGTGTATGTTGGCTTGTATATTCATTTGTGTGCATGCTTGTGTACATTTACAACAGTGTGTGTGTGTGTAGTGTAGTGTAGTGTGTGTGTGCTGTCAGCTTGCCTCCTCTTGCTCCTCCAGCGGAGCTGAGGATCGGTGGAGACAGGCGGATAGATGAAATATTTAACTGTCATGTGTTTAAAAGAACAACAGATGCTTTGTTCTGCTAATTAGCACTTAGCACAGAGAGCAGCTACAGTACAGTTGTGTGTGTGTGTGTGTGGAAGGGGAGGGATTGTTATCCTAACTCAGCTGGGGCTTTAAGCAGCCCCACTTGACTTGTCAAGTCCAATCCTGTTCGCTCTCCACCAAACCTGGTGCACCTCCCCAGTGGCGATCCTAGACTCTGAGAGGCCCCACAACAGCGCTCTGCATCTGGTACCTTACTAGACCATTCTGCAGGGTCATCAGATATTGTCCATGCTCTAATGCTGGCGCTGGGGGGCAGGGTGTCCTCATTATCATCGGGAAACAGATGATCCTCTTCCACCTTACAAACATCCCCTGTCAGTGACAAAGTTGAATACACACACCTAGACACACACACAAAAGTATGTTTGAATGCATGAACTTGTTTATCTGCTTTGTTAGACCATGTGAGTGTATTTGTACATAATTGTGGCGGGTTATATTCTATTGTTAACACTTCGGCAAATGTAAAATGTTCATTTGACATCCCGATAAAGCTCCATTTGAATTTGAGTAGTGCCATTTTTGGTGTATCTATTCCAATTCTTTGGAGGAGAGTATTCACTTGTCTCAATTGGACACTGGGCAAGGCTATCTAATATTATGAGAGGGCTTGGAGTAGGGTTACCTTCTGTAGGAGTGATAATATGATGGGGAGGCAGCAGGGTGTCATTCTCATCTTGTTCATCTTGTGCTGTATGCTCTCTCTCATCAAGGACAGCATTTTGTGATTGTGTGGAAGTTGATGGAACTGCTGCAGGAAAAAGAATGCATATGAATGCACATAGAGAGTGAAGGAGAGAAAGATAGAGAGATATCAGATGGAAAAAAAAAGGTGAGCGGAGGGAGAGGGGCAGTAAGCCTAGGATACATTGAACTTACAGTCAGTGTCAGTGTCAGAAGTGGTAGATGGAGATGGTTCCAGTGGCTGGAAGAATTTCAACAATGCTCCTAAGGCCAAAAATGGAAAACAAATGACATGGCAAGAAAGGGATTTTGTGCAAAGATTGAAAAAATACTAGTGCAATTGGCCTATATTGGGCTCCACAACAAGATAATTAGATGGTAAAACAGTCAGTTCTAAAATGAGACTATGCTTCCTAAGTTTACTCACTAACTGGCTTGCAATGTGAAGCTAAGCTAACATATCTACTACACATTAGCTAGATAACTTAAACATCAAGCTGTCTTGTATGCAAGCACAATTGTCTACATTATCTCATCATGCATCTTTCTTTAAAGGGTTTATAACAAATGCATATTAACTATTTGTATTTTGTGCCCAGATGTCAACTAAATACAAAACAAATGAATCACTTAACTTTAAAAATGGCTAAATTTGTTAGCTAGCTAAACTTGTTAGCTTGCTGGATAGTTAGCTAGTGATAGCTAGCCAGCTGTCAATACCATATGTAAAAGTTTGCTAGTAGGTTGTGTATCACTCAGATATTGTTAAAACCTTAATTAACTTGTGACTTGCTTTTTCATAGTCTATATCTGTGTGTCATTTTGCAAATAACACTTGTCAACTGATTAGAAAGTAAATGTTTTAAGAGATGTTGCCACAAGCTGTGACTCATTAGAACAGTAATGCTTAATGAGATTAACTGACACATTACCTAACTAGCTAACGTTACCATTGCCTGCACAGTGTAAAGTCAAATCTTGGTGTATTTATCATAACTATATCCAATTACCACTGTCCTGGTGTCGTTTTTCCTCCTCGTTTTTTCTGTCGTTTCTGGTGACCAGAAAGGTACGCTTGTTTCGTTGACGTTTACACCTAACGTTGCATGTATGACAGTAACAGATAGCTCGTTGACTGTCCTAACTAATGGTATCCAGCTGTCATATGGTAGCAAGAAGGACCTCTGGGTTTTTTGGGGCAGCAGCACTGTATAGTGCCTTTATTGAAGGTTTAAGGAAGTTTATAGTTGTCATTGCAAAATATGCCAGTATGAGTGGCCATCGGGGGCCCCTTTTTGGGGGGCCCCAAACATTTGCCTGGTTTGCCTTTCCTTACGCCCCTACATCTCCTCAAGCAAGGTGGCAGCAGCACAAGAGGTGGGAAAATAAGGCCTCAAGTCAAAGATCAGCAAGTGTCAAACAACTGCAAATATAAACCAAAATCAAAAATATTCCAATAAAAGTGTTAAACTTGGTAGTTATGTGTTTTTGGACCTTCAATTTAATCTATATATCCGTGATATTCATGGTCCTGAATCCTAATGAATTTTGGTGACCCATCCTGACTTGTTCCTGACAAGTGAAACCATCAGACCAAAATATCCAGTTATACACAAGGAATATCACAAGGTATTGTGTAAATTGCCATGAAATTAGCTAAACACATTCATTCTCTTCAGAGGATGAGCCCTCTACTGTGAGGTTTCCTCTTGTGCCACCCAAAGCCAAACTTTACACTCGAATACATAGACTCAATGTCACTACTGGAGATTGAGGCATTGTGAAGGAAACTGTGGTTTTCAGTTATGTTTGATATTTTCCCTTATCTACTACGCATTTCATTTTGATATGATGCTTGCCTCCATTTTTTTCCTAAAAAGTCTCGTCATATTAAAAAAAAGGAACATTAGCTGGGTCCACCCTCCACTACACCAACACAATTCCTAATGAATGATGATGATGAATGATAATGCTGCCTAACCTACCAGCTGCATAGTAACTACTCTACTACTACTCTAGTGGTTGGCAGCAGCCGCCCAACATTTATACAAAAACACCACAGGTTCTCAAGTTTGGGCTGTGAAATAAGAATAAAATAAACAGTCCCTCTATTAACTTAACAACCAGGCCTACCACAGAGAGTCTTTCTGGCAAGACCTTAACCATGTGTGGTCCAGTAGATCTGTTCGCTGTCCAGAAGTAGAAGACTGTGGTTGTATGAAACAGCTGAACATGTGCAAGGAAGCCCTTGCAATTTGACATCAACAGAACTCTGTTATATAAAAATGACTGTAGTTCTTTATGTTTCATTCAAAAAGGTGTTGAATACTGAGTCCTCAACCCCCCTGTCTTTGCACAAATTCATCTCTCTGGAAAAATGACAACCTAAATCTTACTAAAATTACTACACAGTACACTTTGACATTTTGTTGAAGTTATTTCACCACAGAGTGACTCACAAGGAGAACAAAAACCTTTAATTCCTGAATTGCTAAAGTTTTAAGGAGTCCAGCCAATGCAGAGTGACAATACCAGCGCTGTCAACCATGAAAAAGAAATGCAAGGAAAAGAAATAAAAACTATGAACAAGCAAGAGATGTAGGAGGGATTTTCTCACTAGTCCTCTGGAATGCAGTTCGGCTTGAGGTACTGTAGACATGCGGTCGTGGATAGAGTGCAATCCATTAGCCCAGCTCAGCTCAGTTCAGCCCAGTCCAGTTGTTTTGTCCTTATATAGGGCAGGCTAGCAGGCGGTCGTATAACACCCGAGTCAGACTCAGCCACAGCAAAACATAAATTAAGACAGAGACAACGGGGGCTAGTCCAAGAAAACACAAGGCTAAGACTGTCTGCTCCGATTCTGTCACACAAAACAAAAAGAGAAGGAGAGCAAACAGGGGCAATGTCATGCTGTACACAATATGGGTCATTATTAAAAACACACTTTCATATCCTTCTGTTAGTGTCTTTTTCAGTAGCCGAGACATCACTGTATATAACAGTGACAGGAGAGGAAGGGCTTGGTGTGTGTGTGTGTGTGTGTGTGTGTGAGTGTGTGACAGGTTCTTGTAGTGCCGTGCCCCCTCCTGTCCCTCTTCTGCCCAGAGATGCTTGTCTCCTCTCCTCTGACACTTAATCAATGCACTGGAAGTAGCCTTTCACACACAATCTAATTATATGGAAATGAAGGGAAACCAGGGGGCTCTATGCTAAGTGCGTTGACACACACACACACACACACACGCACGCACACACGCATATACTTGCACAAAGCTGAGTACTCACTGTGACAGAGAGCTGTAGGAAAGTAAAGAGAGGGAAGGTTACAAGCAAATGGGGTCTACTTTAAGTGCTACTCATATCAACTATAAGGCCGTAACTGTAGTAGGTACTGTAAAGAGACTGTGCAGCTTACACACACACACACGCACACATACATACACACAGATACACTAATATATCTCAAACATAAGCCTACGTATCATCCGTATTATCTTGTTACTGGTCCCTATCGTGCTTTGTTTCTGTCCATTTATCAGGGTCTGGCACATGCACGGAGTCTTGTGCATGTGTATGTGAGTGTGTAGTGATGAAGGTGATGTCGTGAGCTGGAGTAGGGTCAGGGTTAACTCATACAATAAATCAGGCTTGTGCAGCCATTAAAGCCAAGATACTGCCAAGGCGTTTGTCTAGGGAATCATCCATAAATTGTGACTGTTCAGCTTTGAATGCCTACTCATTCTGCACTGTCACAGCTCCCTCTTGTCATTGTTGCTTTGGTTTTTAAGCACACAGGGATACATACTGTAATGTTTGAAACAAGTCACATCACACTGCCGGGCAAAATTTGGTAATTAACGTTGCCTCGCTTAATGGAAAAGATGGAAATTTAGTCAAACATGTTTTATGTTATTTTCAAGCTTGTAGAGTCTATAGCTGCATACAGCCGATTCATAAAGCTGCACTTATTTCAATTAAATTTTAATTTAAAGCCCCTATGTGTAGAATCTTTATACAATTATAGCATACATATACTGATTATAGAAGTTTTGTAGTAATAAAAGCATCAGTTTTTATGTGTATACATAAAATATACATCAAATATACATAAAAGTACACATTTGCTAATTAAAACAAAAGGCAGTTTAATGCCGCCTCCTCTGTGCTTTATGGATGTGACACTGTGGCATACAGCGTTCCCACAGATGCATGTTGTGCTATTGAGTCTTGGTTCAAAAGGCTTCTCATGTGTGACAACAAACCTGCAAGAGTGACTCTTCCTCCAAAGAAAAAAACAATAAAAAACTACCTACAGTATAAATTCTTTGTCAGCTCCCAGATTGTCACCCCTTTATTCCCCAACTTCACACCTTCCCTTGTACCTACATGTACGCATTTATGCATGCGGCACAGCAGCGATAATTTCATTAACACAGTAAACAGTAATAAATGTTCTGTGTTCTACTCAGGTCAGCCGTTACACACAGATTCCAGCTTTATATGGTGGAATTGTTTGTAATAAATCCGCCCTTATGGATGAATCCTGAGCTCCATCAGCGCTGTCAGGACATTCTTATTTTTAAGTAGCTGAAAGAGAGATAGTGAGGAATGAGTGTGTGGTTGAGTGGCTTCAGTTACCACCAACTCTCTGAAGAAGCTAATAATTTCACTCTAACTGCGTGTGGCTATTAGCGCTGAACTTGTTTTTTGTGAATTGGACTGTTTTTGCAATGAGGCTCATTTGCATAGAAAGGAGCCAATTTTGCAGCAAATGTATGCATATTATCTGATTTACATACGTGCAAATCGCAAAGGAGCACTGAGACGCTATTTGCTTTGCAGCACAGTTTGGGGTGCATTTCACCCTTCGCAGGTGCTTTGTGAATTACACAGTTTCTTTTTGTCTTATTTGTGTAGGTTTAGCGGCCGCAAAAGCTGCACAATTCTTTTGTGAATTCGCCCCCTGAATGTAATGTACTGGAGGCCACGCCCACCCCCAACTCCCCTGTCCCGCAGTTCACCCATTCCCATCTGGTCACCCTGTCTTCAGGAGTTCAGCCAATTGTTGTTATGATGATAATAATGATGATTATCAAATCAAGCATTTCTACAGGAAATCATTCACATCCTTTGTCAAATCAAGTCAAGATCTGTTTTTATTATTTAATTTTAATATTTAAAGCCAGCAGCACAAAATTAAATGTCTTTGCCAAGTCTGCAATCCTATTTGCCATATCAGTCCAATTAGCAGTTGTGATAATAACCTGAAGCACAGTCAGTGTCACAGTGAACACAGTAAATCGATCAGACTGATCTGATACGTCATATCACTGAGTGGAGACAGATTACAGATTAAACTCAAGTGCATCACTCCCAAGTTTTATATTTTATTTGTTTTCTGATTCACCATCTAATTAAAAATCTGTGTTAATATGATGACCGTCTGATCAACAAAAGAACCATAAACAACTTTCTTCATTTATTAGAAAGATTTTTCTTTTCATGCTCTGTTATTTCCCCTGTTAACCTGTATTATGGATCAAATTAAAGTCAGGGAGAGTCTGTCTGTCAGCAAGAAACACTATAAGCACATTTATATGTTACATCATTTATCGTCATTTCCATTCAATGACATGTGAGGCTGAAAATTCCTGAGCGTTGAGTTTGATATGAGTTCCATAATTTCTATTTTCCCTGAAACATTTAGCCTAATAGATCATTTCCAGTGTTCAAAAGACACCCTAATCATATTCTGGGTTATTAAATAATGAATTCACAATCAGAATATCAATAAATACATACCCAAATAATTAATAAATAATATAAATGCATTATGCCAGTAGGGATGGTTCCTGTGCCTCTGATCAGGACACAGTGCGCAGTTTAAATACAGAATGCCATTTTTTTATTCATGTGCAGGTGTTTGTTGAACAGGTAACAGGCTGCAGAGAGAAAACAGATGCTCTGGCAGTGATAACTATGCACCTTTATTAGTGTTAGCACAGTGCACATGTGTGCAGACACAAACTCCATCAGAAGTCTCTAGAGCTGTTAAAGCCGACTGACAGCTGATCCAGCTGTGATCAGCTGCCGCAGTCATCAGAAATGGACGTTGCTTCACGTGACACTTCAGAGGAAAGAACGCCTCATTTGTCTAAAAACATATTTCCTTGTTTCCTCTCTCCTCGGATGGTTTCCTTGTGTCCCTACATACATCCTAAGTGGGAGACTAAGACGCAAGGAAAGGACGCAAGTGAGGGAAACATGGATGCAATTTAAGGGAATTGGGATGTACCCCATGATTGAGTCAAGCAACCTGACAGCTGTCAGTTGAACCTATTTCAGCTGAGACACACATACAGCACGCAGAGACACACACATGTCAATTATGAGCCATGGTGAGCTGAGCAGCAGCAAGCTGATTGGGCCACATGTTTACTCCCTGCAGCCACTGTCAGCAACAAACCAACAATACAGTGGACATCAGCTGACACACATCACACATACAGTACATATACAGTATATGCACGACACAGCCAGGAGTAGGAGAGCATCTGTCAAAATAAACAAAGCATGTACAACTCCAGGGGCCTGTACTATGATTTGTAGGCTAGCCAGCTATCTTTAGGCTTAACTCAGGTTTTGGAGTATCACAAAGCTGGCCCACTTTTAACTGGGATAAATCACCATGGAAACTTATGCTGAACAGCTAACCTGCTCCAGAGCAGGTTAATTTCAGAGAATCAGATCACAACCTGTCAACAACTCGACCACTGACCAATCAGATCACTGGAAAAAAAGAGTCATCATTCCTACAGGATCCCGATATGGACAAAAGTCCTGATTTTACAATATTTTATAGCTCAGTGGAAACATTTTATTGTTCCATACTTTCTATTTCAACTCTGGTTTTAAAACAGAGCTTCTAACAAATGGAGAGATCTTTTACTAAACACATAATGATGATTTAAGCTACATTTCTATTGTGCAAAGTTAATTTTATCCCTGGAGTGATAGCTGATGGTACGGATGATTTTACACTCTGATTCCATCACTGCAGCTCAGAATAACATGAGACAACTGTGTGATGATAACTGGAAATAAAAACAAAAGATTGTCTTTTATTAGAAAAATAATCCATGCGCTGTTAATTGGCTGTCATGATTATAAATGCAACATTTGGGTCAGATAGACCTCATCAGTCATTAACTACTTTTCCATTCTTTGCTTCGGCAGCAGAAACAGTCTGGCATTAGTTTTAAGTTCTTTTTATGTGCATGATATATTCAGAATGGTTTCTTCATCATCCAACTAAATAGCAAAAAATACTCACTCTGTACTTAAGTCATGTATAATAATACTTACATGTATTTTAAGCCTTAGCCTACTTTTAATATGTGGAAATGATTTCTAGTGTTTCAGCATCTTACTCTGTGGTATGATTACAGGCTGGTGTTTACCTTTCACTTCATTGAAATGACTTCTTGCTGTTCCTAAAACAGAAATTTTCCACAGGTACTTGGTATCACTGTTTCATCTCATATCATATGAAGTACTTCATTCATGGTTGTGATGATGTTGTTCGTAATCAACAACCCTTCCTCTTTCACATGAAGCGCTCGTAGCTTGGTAGGAAAACCCAGAGTTGACTGAGCCAGTTGATAGTCAGCTTCATCATACCAGTCAGTGAAGCCAGCTCACTTAAAGAGAGCCAGACTAAATTGAACTTGCTTCGTAGTACAGGCCCCAGGTGCAAAACCTAGAAACACATGCAAACACACACATGCAGACATACAGACAGACACACATGTAGATAAAATCCCCTTCTGCTGGAGCTGTAGGGTGACAGGGCTAAAATGCTGAGTCTACAGTCATGCTAGCAGCTTTGTAACGCTAGGCACAACAGTGCTTTGAGCTAAATACTAATATTAACAACCTCACAATGGTGATGCTAACATGCTGATGTCAAGCAGGTACAATGGTTACTATGGTCACCATCTTAGTGACTTTATGTCTTTGGCATTTTAGCAAGCTAACACGCCAAAGACATAAAGTACAGCTGAGATTGATGGGAATGTCATAAGTTTTGATGGTATTTGGTCATAAACCAAAGTGTTAGACAAGATAAAAATTTGACCCAATGATGGTGCTAGAAGATCATCAAAGTTATCACAACTCATCCTGAGGGTTACATGACTGTGTGTACCAAATTTCATGGAAAACCATCCACCGTTGTCAAGACATTTAACTCAAAACCACAGATCTAAACCTGATGGTGCCAATTATTTGACATACATGTTTTTTTTGCCAGGTCATACTTACATAAAATAAAGGTTGCATCTTAATATAGATATGAAATTTCATTTTAAAAACCGAGCAATTTCAGAAGTGAATGTAGTCAAAGAGGAAGATGGAGGACACTAGTTCATGTCCAGCAGGGAGCCATACTGGTCCGCATCATTAAAACAACACAGATCAGAGACAGAAAGGACAAAAGAGAAGAAAGGAGCGACACAGGAAGAATTAAGAGGATGTGGGCAACAGAAAGGAAGGGTCGTGATAACAATACAACAAAAGACCAAAAGACTTTAAGAGAGAACAAGCGATAGATGGAGACAAAGTGATAAAGTGCGTCTGTGTGTATGTGTGTATTCATTATAAAAGTGTTCTGATTGTCTTGGCGTCCTATCAGGTGGCATCAAACCCATGTGCAATCTGGAGGGGGAACTACAAAGTGGATCCTGGGGCCTGCAGAAAGAAGCCTTTTTGATCGCGCTAATTAAAAGCCATTTTGTTTAAAACAAACAGACACAAGTCTAATTGGCTCTTTTCCATAAGAAAGGGAGGATGTTGAAAGTGGAAGAACGCATGGAGGAGGGAGGAAGTGTATGTGTGTGTTTGTGTGTGTTTGTGTGTGTAAGGTGGTGGTGGTGTTGGATCAGAGGGAAGCTGTGCTCAGCCTGGCACATACACAGCTTTCACACAGACATGTAAATACGGAAGCACACACACAATGTAATACTGCAACCAGTATTGGGGCACACACACACACATTACCCAGATTACTTTTTTGTTGTAATGAGTAATGTAATGCATTAGTTTTGCAATTCAAGTAATCAGTTACCCAGTAACTTTTTCAAATAAACATCCGTTACTTATGTTATTGTGGCGTGCAGCACAGAATGAGAGGCAGGAAGCAGTTCTCAGCAATGTACACCCTTAATTGATATACAACACAGGGGACAGAAACTCAAAAGCACAGAACAAAAATCCAGCTGTGGTCAAGAAATGTAAGAGCCACCTTTCTCACGGTTAAAACTATAAACCAGCACGAAATTACCAACATAAACCACCATGTTCTGAACAGACACATTACAAACACTAACAAAAAGTAACATTTGCATTTTGGAACATAAGAAAACTTAACAAACTACTCAGTCCAGCACCAGGCATGATGAGAAATGAGGGCTGTCACTAATTACCGTATCTCCCTGTTTCTCTTGTTGCCACAAAAAAAGAAAATCCCCGATGCATTCGCACTGTCTCTTTTCTTTTTATGCATCTATTTGTAATGTAGCGACAGCGCTCATTTCCCATCATGCCCAGTGCTGGACTGGGTAGGCCTAGTTTGTGAAGTTTGCTGTTTTATGTTCCAAAATGCAAATGTTACTTTTTGTTAGTGTTTGTAATGTGTCTGTTCAGAACATGGCGGTTTATGATGGTAATTGTCATTTTTGTGCTGGTTTATAGTTTTAACCATGAGTGAGGTGACTTACATTTCTTGACCACAGCTGGATGCTGCAGCTGTGTTTTTGAGATTCTTTCTCCTGTGCTGTATGTCAACAAAAGATTGACATTGCTGAGAACTGTGTCTCATTCTGCACTGCTTGCCACAATATATATATATAACCAACATGAGCAAGGAATCACAAAGGGGTTGTCATTTTTGGTAATACATAAGTACTCTAACGGGTTACTTTTCTCAGTAGGTAACATTGTTATGTAACAGGTTACTTTTTAATGGCAGTTATGATGTAATGTAATGCATTATTTTTTAAAGTCATGTTACCCAACACTGACTGCAATCCACTATTAGTGATACCCATTAACAATCTGAACATACAGTAAAAAGCCAGTGAAGTACACAAGAAGATAAAAAGATGACAAACAAAAGAACACACACACACTTATTCACACAAGCATAAAAATTCAAAAAACACTGCTGTTATGTTGAACATATGGTGAGTTAAACGGCCCCTTACTGTGCCATTATTCTCTCTTTCTACAGGAGACGTCATGTCAACTGTCTTCAAGTTTTTTTTTTTCTTCAGAAGCAGAGGGCAGTTAACTAGCTTTTTAATATTTTTCCTTTTTTTTTACACAGTAGAGGTGTAGAGAGAAGGAAACATAAATTGAAGACAACAGTGAAAGCTCTCACGGAGCTACATGTAATCATGCACATGCATGCTGAAATCAGTCAATTCTAATGTGTCATTGTTCAGATCTAATCACCTTGTAGAATATGACTTTACCTTATGGCACTGCTGCAACTCTCTTACGACCGATTACCCAAATGTATTTTCCTGTCTTACACACATGTATTCAAGACTTTTGCTCTTAACATTTCTGCAACACCTACATTAACTCCAGTCAGTGAGACCTCCAAGATGCACAGCTGGACCTAGGGCTGCTCACTTATTTAAAGAAACAAAAAAATCTCCAAACCAGAAGAGGCTGCAGTTTCTTTCAGAAATATGATGCAGAAAGTTTCCTTTGCCCCTCAAGCCATTGTAGTGCTGTACAAAACAACCTCTAACTAAAGTATGTTTTGGAGAAAATTGATTGTTGGACTCAACCTGGGCAACATCTGAGCATTAGCATTTCATTTTTACCACATCAAAATATTTGAAGATATTATAAATGCTAATAAGGAAATTCGGCACACAAACTTCTGTCCTGTTACATCAATAATATTAAAAACATAAATATTTTATCACTTTTTTAAGTTTCTCTTCTTTTTTTTTTTTTTTTACCTCAAACCCCTGAGGAGCATTTGCAGGAACATGTATACACACACTGCACGTGTGCACTCATATATACACACACATACACACACACACACACACCTGGGGCTGAACAGGGAACAGATTGTCTCCTTCAATCTCTGAGTCATCACATCACGGCCTCCAGCTCCTCTGGCTGAGTTCACACTGTCATGCTAAAACTGACTGAAGTCAACTGAGCCGAGCTGGATTAGACTGGGGGTGGAGGAGTCTCAACTACACTAGGCTGAACTGGGGTTAACTAGCCCAGCAAAGAGATTATATCCAATTTAACTAGTACACTGATGCTGTGAGAGCTACATGTTTCAGTGATGCTTCAGTCAATATTAGACTTAAGAAAGCGTGTGTGTAAGTGGGAGCGCTGGGAGGAAGGAGGATTTGAGAGTAAAGATGTCTATTCCAGTGTTTCTCTTTCTCTCACACCCCCACATACACACACACACACACACACACACACACATACACACACACACTCTACACAAGTGGCAAAGGCTATTTGAGCCATGAATGCTGCAGGGGATTTTCCTTGTGCTTAAAATTTCCAAACAAATTCTTCTGTAGACACAAACACACACAATACAACCACACACTTTGTACATATGACACACAATGACACATAAATAGGGAATGTGTAAATGTGGGCAGAAAATGTTTAAAAAGGTTGACTGTACTGTGCAACGTAAACCATCATCAAATGCTTTTCTTTCATCTTCACCTTGGAGTAATGTCCAGAATAAAGCGTCACCATCTGTGGTTCCTATGTCACTCACACTCTAACACACACACACACACGCACACATCCCAGACTTACGTAGGCAAGTAAAGACACACACGTACTGTAAGCAGACACATGCATAATGCACCACTTCAAACCACAAAAACAAGTTACTGAAAAAACACACATCATCGTTTTCTCACACACGAGGCCCCCCCCCCAAAAAAAACTCCCAATCTTGCGATTGTGTTTACAACTATGACAGAGGAGCAGGCTGTTTGAATGGCAGAGGCGGCAGGGGCCAATTTTAACAACGTACACAATACACTACATTAGAGCTGCGCTTCCCCGTCTTCCTGCAACACAAACATTCACTTATCTATATGATAATAAGAGGGCGCAGAGCTCATCGTGACAACAAGAGAGAACTACAGCACAATGCCGAGCGGCGCCTGCAGACAGAGTGATCTGAGATGTAATCTGCTCCGATGAGAACAAGAGGGAGAGGAAGGAGAAAGGAAGAGGGAGATACACGTCTTTATGTGCGACACAATTTGGAGTTGTATGTATTGACAATGAAGCTGTCAACAACAAAGCGCAGACAACAGCCTATTGTTAGGGAAGATATCTTTGCAGGAGATTTTGCTACTGAAAAGTGGATGAAATACAGGAAAACAGTGTGATACAGGAAGTACTGACAGCCTTTCCAGTCACAGCTGGAGAGTGAAAGTGGAGTATGATTGTGGACTTGACGCAGTTTGGATGAATTACAGTGTTTCCGTGTAATGTTTAATGTATGTTTGAACAAACGGGCCGACTCTGTGTGAAGCAAAATGATGTAGAAGTGGGAGTTGAATGTGTATGTATGAATGTATGACATGCATATCTTTACCACTTTTAAGGAGATACTGCAACATTTTCAGAAATATGCTTATTTGGTTACCCTAGCTTGGCATAAAGGAAAATCTAAGGCTGACAAACTAAAATGTGGTATTTTGTTTGTTTGATCAGTACACAAACAGAAAGTTTGGAGTTTTGGAGTTTTGCTCTTGGCGAACATCAGCCAGGTGCAGTGACTGTGTACAGATTCCTGAAGTGACCAAAACCAAAACTTTTCACCGACCGGATCTGACAACAAAGGATTCAGCCAGAGGCACAGAAGTATTGCACTGATGAATTGCACATTCACTTAATGGTTACTCTGTGATCAGACTACATGATATTTTTGTCTTTTGAGGAGGTCAGGTGTCATTGTGCAATTAGGCCATGATAAATTCTTGCCATGACATGGGCAAGAATCAAGGCAGACTGCACGACTTGCATGACTTTAAGGAGAATGCAATGGACTGACTGTTCCACCTGCAGCACCAGTCAACACGCTTTTATGGATGAACTGATACTGGCTGGAACTGTTCATCAACACTCTCCATCTGTCTTTTTTCTTCCCAGTCATTGAAAAGAGTGAGTTTGTGTATATGTGTGCAGAGGAACACACTGCACCCACAGGTTTGACTAATTTGGTATAATGCTCCTAACTCGAGTCAAGTCAATATGTAGCCCAGTATCACAAATTTGCCTCAGGTGGCTTTACAATCTGTACAGCAATACAACATCCTCTATCCTTAGACCCCTGATTCTTTAACGGGGACAAAACCTCAGGAAGAGCAGAGGAGGAATCCCTCTCCCAGGATGAGCAGACATGCAATAGATGTTGTGTGTACAGAATAGAAAGCAAAATTACAAAAAAATTATAGATGGAGGGTGGTAGTCAAATGGTTATAGGTTCACTGAAATGCATTTTTACAGTTGTGCGCTCCAATGAACACATTCGCAGAGGTTGTCTAACTCAGACAAGAGATGGCAGAAAAATTCTGACATAACAGTGTCTTTTGTTGGGATGCCATAAGAGCATCCCAGATGCTGCACTGGTTTTTATCCAATATGGCACAATACATGGGACAAAACAAGCAATTTTGTGTTCAATGCTCAATTTCATTTTGCATTTGTCAGGCTGCTATTGTGTAGTCTGATTTTGGCATTGATCAAACAAAATACACTTTGTAAATAAAAACAGCTTCAGGGATGTCAGTGGGGATATTTTTCTACTATTGAGAGAAGCAGGCTAGCTGTTTCCTCATGCCTCCAGTCTTTATCCTAAGCTAGACCTGACATCCTTACTCCAGCTCTGTACTTAACACAAACTGATATTGATCTGCTTATCTCACTCTCTGAAAGAAATCTTACATATCAACATATTTCCCAATATGTCAAACTGTTCTTTTGAACCTGGCCTGTCCGCCACAGGACAATGAGACACAATAATCAGCGAGAGAAACAGAAACAGAAGGAGAAGTAGAGGAGAAATCACAAAGGAATTACACTTTCTCTTGGCTCATATGATCTATTATTAATCCAATTTTGCGCGGACCCTTAAATTTTTGGGGGGGAGAAAAATCACATTGAGCAAATTAATGAGGTAAACGTAATGATCTGAGATGATCAAAGGATATCAGTGTTGGGCAAAGTATAGCCACCAATTAGTAAAACAAGCGCAGGAAAGGGACTAAAATATGCACCACCGCGCCTGATGAAAAGACAGGGTCAGAGAGAATGGACTAATTTCACAAATGAAACGACGTGCACCAAGACAGGCCCACGTGTGTGTGTGTGTGTTCCAGGAGGAGGGGGGTGTGTATGCGGGTCATGTTTAGATTCCCCCTGGGTCTATGAGCAGAGAGAGTGAGAGGGGTCCCATAAGAGCAGCAGGAGAGGAGCTGGCTTTACTTTGATAACAATAATAAGGTATTTCTCTTGCTCTCTCTCTCTCTCTGTCTCTTTTTTTTTTATCCTGCTTTGGCACAATGAGCACTGCCGCTCTCGTTTGATCCATGAAAGAAGCTTGTTATGTTTTTTTGAAGAGTTTGATGCACAAAGGAACAGGAAAAAAAAAAAAGTTTGGAAATAGGCAGCCTCTGTCCGACTTGGACTTTGGTTCATTAAGAGGGCCTCAAGGGGTGTACTTCTTTTTGTCAGTTCTTGTTTCGTTATTTTATCGTATCTTTTGTTTTTTTGAAGGGGTGTTTTTTTTTGTAGGGGAGGGAGTTGCTTGACCCACTGATTTGAGCACAGTGTTCCTATGGTGTGTTTATATGCGTAGGCAAAAACTGATCTGATATATTCATGGACTGTCAAAAGGTACAAACTAGACAAAAAGAGAAGATAGCAGAGATTTCCACTGGTACAGCAGGTGAAATCATCCTACTGACCATCTGATATCCAGAAGCTCATGTAGACAATAAAGGTCAAAAATGTGAAACATGAAATTCTAATAATGAGATTTCTGACATCTGTCTAAAATGGCAACAACTGCATGAAAGAAGGAATATGGGCTTGAAAATACTTGCTCCTTTTAGGGTGGGCACAAATCACTGATGTAAGATACAGAGTATATAAAGGACAGGTATAGACATTTCTATACCTTTTTTCCAACCAACTTTTACATTTAAATTTATCCAAAGCTCCATGAACTTGACACGTTGAAGATCTAGTACAGTACAGTTTATGAGATTACATTAAACAAGACAAAATGTCTGTGCTACGTGTTGACCATGTTCACCATTTTAGTTTAGCGTGTTAGCTGTTAAATCAGATGGTCATCAAAGTAATCAGGATTCATCCTATGGCTACCATGAATATCAGTACCAAATTTAATGACAACAATGTGTTCCCAAGAGCCATGCCACTACTGTGGATCAAAGTTCATTCCTCAACTCCACAGTGTTTCACATTATACACAGGACATGTCAATAAATACTTTCCCATAGTAAGTAAACAATTAATTGACATTCACTCACTCAGCGATGGTTTTATTCATAGGACAGTGACTGTGGAGCTGTGCTCCTAAGTCTAGCTAAATGCAAACCCATGTACAAGGTGTGAAGTGATTTATACATTGCAGCTGTGTAAGACCAAGTATTTTTACGTCCGTCACTCATATTTTTTATAAATGAGCTTTTATGACAACTTGAAAACATATCTTAAAGAGTTCTCAAGTTTCAAGTAAATTAGTATGACAAAACATCATAACTCCTCTAAAAGCATTATAAATCCTCAGTACCTACTCTACACCCACGATACAGAATGACAACTGAAAGAAACAATAAGCAACACTTCCAATGTTTTACATGAATAAGTCAGACACCTGAGTAACAAAATGTACTTTGAAAGTAAACCGTAGATAATAATGCCATGCCTTCACAAATAACAGAATCAACAAGAAAACAAATGTATCTGTATTGGTTATCAGAGTAATCAGTAATGAAAAAAATTTATTTTATGTAAGAAAGTCTGCACAATCTGAAATTCCAGCATTTTTCAGCCCTCTTTTCTCAACATCCTGTAATTACTGAGTGAAGCTTTCACTATGAGGTTTTGAAACATTATAGAACATTTCCATCAGCAGAGATCTGACGAAGCATAACAAAAATTACACAATCCTCAATCCAAATATACAAAAATGGAAGTCCCAGCACTAAAACACAGCATTAGAACCTGCTATCACTCTCAACATAGAGTAAGTAGATGGTTCACTTTTTTTCAAGTCTATTTAAATACTGATATGCCTGTATGTTCATAGACAGAGTTATTGGTTGTTTTAATTGTCTCCCACACAGAAATCCTTCTCTAAAGTGAATTCAGTGTAAGTGATTAGGAACAAAATTCCCAGTTCTTGTTCTGTGTCAAAATAAGTTTAGTAAAAGCTAAGTGAAACTTCAGTAGTCTGCATTTCCCAAATCAAGTGGTTTTCATCCAGAATTACTTTACAAAGTTCCTTCTTTTCTTTCTCTTTAAAACAGCTGAATTTAGTTATTCCTCATAAAATGACGCAGCTGTTTTTCCTTTTGACTGTTTCCCTTCTTTCTTGTCCCTGTCTTGCTTTTTTTTTTTGGAAGCCTGATTTAACTTTTTTAAAATGCAATGACATCGGTACTTCAAAGTTCACCTGTAGTCCTCAGCTTCAGCTTCAGCATCAGCGCAATCTCCTTTCCTCCTCCTACAATTCATCCCAACCAGCATCTTTTCCTCATGCAATATATGTACACTGCAGTTCATCTGTCCCAGTTTCATTCTCTGTTTTTGAGGAGATTTGCCATCTTTTAAAGTCAAATATTGAAACAGCTCACTTACTAAAAGCCTCCACAGGGAATGGAGGCACATGGCACATCTCTCAATTTAACAACAATGGATCACTTTGCGCTTACAAAATAGACAAGACATGGAAGGAGGTGGGGGAGAGGAGAACATGAGAAAAGGGGAAACTTAATGGTTCCTTCTGATGAATTTTAATCCCGACCTCAAAAAAAAAGAGGAGACAACGGAGATGAAGGGGGTTGGTATTTTGGTTTCATTCTAATTTTTTATTCTTGCTTTGTGTATTCTCCTAAGCCCCTGTATGACTATGTGTTGGAGAGACACAATGTTAGGACAAGCCACTTAAGCCCATTAGTCTAATAATTCATACATCTTGGCAGCGCTCTCCTCAGCCTCATCCAAAGTCTGCGGAGAGACACAGTGAGAGAGAAAAAGATGGATAGATCATTAGATAGATGGATAGAGAGAGGAGAGAACAAGATTAAGTAGGAATACAGACTGAAAGAGAGGGAGAGAGAGAGAGAGGTAGACTTGCACTTATCACAGTGTACACTTAAGTAGACACTTGAGCTTTCATGAAGTACAGTGATGAGGTGAATCTGGATAAAATATATTATCTGGTATTGGTTTTTCTCTAAATTTACACCAGTCACTTATCAGCTGACAGATGGATTTTAAAAAAGGGCTACAACTGAATATCAAGACTATAAAGACTATATTAAGATTATCATCCCTGATGTTAAGTCAAGTCAAGACACTGAAAGACAGGACAGAGAAGACTGTTTCCATTTATGGAGTCTTTCCATCAGCTGGATTGCAGTGAATTAACAATTAATTAGTGAATGTATTAAAAAAAAAATGGCACCACAAAGAAAAGTGGTACAAATCGTTCAAGAAGTTAAAGGTGCCCTGTGGAGTTTTTGACCACTAGTAGTGCTATAGAGCAATGTTTTGATGCGTGGGCCCCTGTTTTGTTGTTGTTTATACAATTCTGCTCCTATTTCTGTTTCATGCTATTCTAGTGACTGACAATGTTGTCAATTATGGTGGAAGTAACGTGCCAAGAAAAGTACCAGTGCACCAGGGAAGGAAGGGAAGAAGAACACTGTCAGCTAGCAAGGATGGCTGTAAACAATTCAGGTTTCAACTATTTAAAAAATTGGCTTTGCAAATATCTTGTGAGGAAGGAAACACACTCCACATTTCTTAGGCGTTAAAGATACACACAACACATTTTAGTGAGACACAGTGAATAAAAAAAAAATAACTTTGTTAAAAAAAAAAAACTCCACAGGGTACCTTTAACTTTTAATTGTCTGAAGTGTCAGCTTATATCGGCATGCACATAATAATATTCGAATGCATCGAATAATTGCGAGACAACAGGAGGGCACCTAAAGGAATCAGAATGTTTCAAACAAAGTGGTGAACTGCATCTACAACCACCTTCCCTTCACACATTTTCAACAATTTTTTGTAACTTTGACCTGTATAGACCCTGAGAACCACACAATCCTCGAGGAAAGGCTGAGCAATATGGCTAAAATTAATATCCCGATATTCATAATAATCTTTTTTTTTCCAAATACTGGAAACATTTTTGCATTAGCAGCTTTCAGTGTGAAGACTTTGTTGTTTTGATTTTGGCAAAATCACTTATACAATGATCAAACTGATCATTAATTATAATGGACTAAAGTCTTCACGTGTAAAACAAAACCTTTGACAGCTCATTTTGTACGTTTGTCATCACTATTTGCTTGGAATCATTAATTACCACAGGCATATTTTGTCAAACAATGACTCCAAAAGATCATAGCATTACGATATAATTCCATTTAAAGTCAATAGATGATAAAATTGATTTATTGCCCAGCTCTACCTCCCGGGGATCTGGAGGTATGGACGGCTCATAATAAATAATGCACTTGCAGCACATTTCAGAGAGGTCATGTTTGATTTTAGATTATTTCCAAACATCCAAAGCCACTTGTCAAATGTTTAGTAGACTGATTCTGTAAGCCTATTAAATTATTCAACAAATGTGTTTTTGATAGCTGTTTGTTGCAGTTTCTTTCACCAAAACAAACTCCACTGCAAGTGCACTAACAAAACTGAAGAGCTGCTCCAATTTTCACTCAGCTGTTATGTTTCATTATGCCATAAGTCACACAAACATACTTTGATAGAGAGAGAAGAAGAGAAGGATATGCTCCAGCAAGCCGACACATGTTGGAGAATTTGTTTACTGCTTCCTGTCTTGTAGGAGATCAACACCCCGTTAAAGTACTGACACTCAAACACACACATTGCTTTCTCACCTGAGCCCTCCACTGGTATATGTGTTTGTAGGCGTGTGTGTGTGTGTGTGTGTGTGTGAGAAAGAAAGAGAGAGAGAGAGAGAGCACCTCATCAGTCGCATTGGGAAAATACCATTCAGAGACTGACAGATGTCTCTCTCTGTCTGACTCTTACCTACATCTAACAATGTGTCTCGCTTTCCGGGCCCCGGGACTTGTGTGCGCACACTCACTGGGACGCACACCCGAGCACAGAACAAACCCAGTGCGACTGTGTGTATATTTCTGTGTACAGCACATGTTTGTGTTTCATCACTGTCTAAAACGGAGCGGAAACCAATCCCTGATGCTTCAGTCTGATAACAATACCCACCGCTGCCAAGCTCGCTCGGCCACAATAATAAATGGGGGGCAGCAGCAACTGATACTGTATGACTGTAAATAGCAGACACACTTCACATTCAGTGCAGTTACTGTATGACTCAGCAATGCCTCCGATTGGCTCTTCAAATAAAATGAGCTCATAGGGTGAAAAAAGCTCTGAATATAGAATAGCAAAGAAAAGGTCTAATAATAAAATCCATATGAGAGCATGAGAGCAGTATGTCAGAAAACATAGTAAAGTTACTTGATCTGTCCCATTTGTCACGCATAAATTAAAGTTAGAGATCTCTCTAATGCAGAAAAATGATTTTACCTCAATACTGTTCTGTAAGTCAGTTCAGCCCTTACTATTGGTCTTAGACAACACTGTTCAATAGCAGAAATGGTTCAGCAGTTTGTTTTGGCAGTGAAAAAGTAGAACAGCACATCTGTAACACAATCACACACTATGTGTCCTGCACCAACCGGATGAAGTTTAAGAGCTTCGACTTTTACAGGAGCAGGCTCCTCCGATTCCTCAAATCATCAATGAACACTGAGACCAAAGTTTGTCTCTGAACTCATAATGAACAAAGCACACAGCTCAAGGAGGTTCCTGTGAAGTCGCAAAGACACACACACACGCACACACACACACACACACACAGCACTTGAGCCATAAAGGCAGGCATTAGCTGGCAGGATGCCAAGGCATGTAAGGCTTGTTAGAAAGAAACGCCTGGAGAGTTTGACACATACAAACACACAAAGGATGTGAACCGGACTAGTGGATTATTATAAAGTTATTACATGTCAGTTTTGGAAAAGATTGAACTTTTCCTCAGATGTGAATCTTGGATTTAAGTTGGTTCTTTTTTTGTTGTTGTTTGTTTATTTTCATTCAGAATTCAGATGGAAAAATAACATAGATAAAGAGTTTCTATGGTTGATTTTGAGTAGCATTGTGTTACTGCTAAAATATATTGTGGTATGTGAAAAGACTAATAATAAATGAACAGAAAAAAAGACAAGCATCAATTGTCAATACACATAATGAAATGTGCCAAAAGTTGGCACATTTCAGACAACCCACTGGGATTCTGTCATTTCAGTTGTGCTTGAACACACATAACACAGTCAAAGATGCAAAACAACTTCTGCTTAGGGCCAAAAACCCAACATACATCTAAAATGATTCATCTTTTTATTTAGGGTTTTAACAGTATTACATGTCCATTTGCGCATATTCAAAACTTTGACCACCATCTATATTTGACAGCAACTATTTAAAGTGAGCTCCAGTTATGAATAGTTCAAAAACGTCACCATGTGTTTCTATCTGTAATTCTATTCTAACAAAATGACTGTATTGTTTCTACCACCAATCGTTCTGTGAGTTTGTATCCTATTTTATTGTTTTGTCGTACTATAAAAACTAGATTCAAGGACTGTCAAGGAATTTATTTAGTACTGCCAATACAATTTAGACTCACATGACAGAAAACCCAAACGACAACATTTGTTTCATAGTGTATGAATGGAAACCAGTGGCTTCCTGGCAGGTGGGAAATCAGTCTTAAAACTTTTGACATGCTTTGGAAATCAACTGCAATAATGTATAGTGCACGATCCTACCTAACATCTTCAACACTATAACACCCATCTGTACTTCATTCTTTACAAAAGCAAGTTGCATGATTGAGGATTATCCAAACGTAAGTATTTCATTTTTAATTCTAGTAAAGATACCAATGTCTCCAAAGATACCAAATATGATAAATGTTGAAACAGGTAGATACAGATGTATAGAACAGTGTATGTGATACAGTCAAAAAGTAACTTTAAAGCTAATTTATGGTCTAAAATCTGCAAAACTACTGTTTTAGTCCTTTAAAAAATCCATATGCAAGTTTCTTAGAAACTCACTAATGGATATTGAAGACACACAGTAAAATCTATGTAAGGAAACTGTAGCAACACCGCTGAATACCACAGACAGTCAATAAGTCCTTATATGAATATTAATGCAACATTCATGTCAAGTCTGACAGAGAACAACCTCTCTACTACCTCTCTATCTCTCCCTCCCTCTCCTCTACTCATCCACCATCTCTCGCCTGCTTTCCGGGAGGCAGGGTGGTGATTGGCGGAAAAAAGCTTCCCTCAATCCAATCCCTAATCCCCAGCAGGCTTTAAAACATATGAATGGAGGAGGACTGGCAGCGGCTCTCTCGCGCTGTCCTATTCTGAGCATTATTCTGTCTTTGCTGCAGCAGCGAAAGCAGTCATACAGGAGCTGGTGCACGGGAAAGCAGAAAAAAGGCGCTCAGCCTTGACTGCTGTCTGCCCTGCTCTGTGCGCTCTGCGCCTTGGAGACCCGAGTCACACTGCCAACGCACCCTTGTTGCCATCGTTTCTACAACTTGTGTATGGTGGGAGGTATTTCTATCTCTGTAACGACTTACCGGATGCTGCGTTGTTAAGGAGACGGTCTTTCCTGTGACTCTGTCTCTGTCCGCCTCTCCCAGGGAAAGGCAGGGAGGTGATGGAGGTCGGGGGAGGCTGCTGCTGCTGCTGGTGATGGTGGTTTGGGTGCTCACATTGATTTGTGTCACTTCTCTGTCTCTCTCTCGCTCTCCACCTCTTTCCCGCGCTCTCTCTCTTCACTTCACTTCACTTCACTTCACATAACACACACACACACACACACATACACACCAAGGTTCGGGCAAATTACACAAGGCTGAGGCACCAAGGGGAGGAGATGTCAATTTGTTTCCTCTCCAGAACAGGCACTGCCACCGAGCCAAAACTGCCACTGAAAGTACAGCAGGTCAGCCAGGATCTCCAAATTCCCCAAAATTCATTTTACCACACGATATATCAAAAGGATACACCAACAACACCTCAACATATTCTTAGGATATAGGACATGAATCTATATGCATCATCATAATAATTCATGACAGTTAGCATAGTTAGAGTCTAGAGTGGTCCCACAAGGCTCTGTTGGTATTACAATACAGTTGGACAGCCACATTGGTCAGAGCTAATTTTGCAAACAGGGTTGAAAAGATAGTGGGCGAATTGTGCCCTGCAGCAAGATGCAGCTGTAGACTGTCAACAGGAATAGCTTTCAATGTGTCAAAGCTTTATTATCCATTTAACATAGCTGCTAGAGCAAGCCACATAACTGCTGGCCACAGAGCTAGGCTCCAGCGAGTGGCAAACAGGTTAGTAAACTAGCCAGCTATTTCGCCTGTGACCCTGTAGTTCAGAACTTGGTGGTCTTAAGCAAATAGCAAGTGTCATTAGAAACCACTACAGTATTAACAACAATGTAAAAAACATCTTGTGAACCGTTGAACGAAAGTTATCAAATCCCTGTACAACTATAGACAATGTGAGTCACTGGTACATGGGTTAAACATTTGCTGGAAATGTTTAAATAAAAAAGCAAGTTACATAATTTACATTTATAACAAACAGTAAACAAGGCATATGTGTCTTCTAGCCCTTTTGAAATGATTAAGCACAGTGTTTATATAAGGCTTTTATGTTGGGTTTTTTGGCCAAAGTTGTGCAGTGAATATGCTGACAAAAAGTTGACAACAGGCTAATTGTGACAGCAGTGAGGTGATAATTGTGTTTGCAGTCAAGCACGTTATAACTGAAAGGCAGTCGGTGCTTACTATTTTTCACACATGAGATGCTTAATTAAAAGGTAAACTTTATCTTTTGAGTATGAAACACTCAGCTGCTGTAGGCATGAAATGTGGCTGTAAAAAGTTTGTTGTCTGTTGCTCCTGTTAAGATTCACATGCTCACTTTATGCACGCTACAACACCCACCTCCTTTTCCTCCATTGGTCAAAACCCTTTGAAATCCTCATTGGCTAGCCTGAAATGTGATAGGACTTTATATTCACCTATTTAGGGATGATAATGATAGATGCCGAACCAGTCTGTAAATAACAATTTTTTTCACCTGAGGCATGAGTGGCTATTCCATTAACCCTCTCTGTTACTTGAACATGGTACAGACTGGTAAATACAAACAAATGACAAATTAAAGGCAAAACCTGAATTGATGGATGAGAAACAGAAGGAATGTAGGCACTGAATAGTTTGAGTATGAATATAATGTAAATTAGTGCTGCAAGAAGAGACTATTTTCATTATCGATTCATTTGTTGATTACTTTCTCGATTTGTTGATTCATCGTTTAGACTATGAAATGTTAAAAAATTGTGAAAAAATGGCATTCACAATTCCTCAGAAGCCTCAGTAATGTCATTAAATTGCTTGTTTTGGTCAAGCAACAGTCTAAAATGTTCAGATATTCAATTAACTGTCATAAAGGAAAGGGAAAAAACAGAAAATCTTCACATTTGAAAAGCTGGAACCATCAAATATTTGGCATTTTTGTTTGAAAAATGACTGAAGTGATTAATCAATTATCAAAATAGTTGCCAGACGTTGGACTAATCGATTAATCGGCTAATCACTAATCATTACAGCTCCAATTGGGCTGTGGCTTTCACAGTCACCAGATCCACAACCCAAACACCTATCTAAGATTTTGGAGCAACAGAATAATCAGCTCTGCTACCATCATCAAAACCCCAAATCTATAATTGGTGTTCATCCCTCTAGTGTCAGAGACGTAACAGAAGAACCAACAGGCTCTGCTAATGACCTTTGTATTACACCCTTCAAGTCCTTCAGGTTTATACCAGCCAGCAGCAAAAATCCACTGAATTCACAATTAAGTGAGACAAGTTCTCACACATTTTGTCTTTTTGCATTTTTCTTTTTGTGAAATCAATAGCAACAGTCCACTGATACACACAGATTTTTGGGGCTCTACCATCCTCAGTGTGTTCACACACTCAGAGTGAACATGTGTGTCATATTTTAAAGATACTTGATGATCATTTTTACTCCATTTGTCACTCATCAACTCAGTTTGAGTACACCATCCAGTCTTAATCAAAATGACTGAATGAATCTTATATTATATATTAAGAAGCACAGATTCATTAGAATAATATCTGAGAAGTATCTTTATGGCAGCATCAAAGTGATGCAATATCCTTAAATGGGGTTCCTAATTAATTGACTGACTAGTTGTGTATAATGTTTGCTTTATACATACACCAACTACAGACCATTGTTTATCAGGTATTTTATTTACTACTACAGGCACCATTTCACTCCAACCAAATAAAATGGTTTACCCACTGCCTCACTGTATCTCTCTCTGTCCATGTATGCTAACTTGTTTCTAATGTGCGTTTTGCTGCCCACTGTACCTTGTAAATGCCACAGTATGCCTGTGCAGAGGAGAAAAAGGGCTCAGGGGCAATCAGCAAATGCGCGGGGGCAGAGCGGATGCGCTTCAAAGGCTGTCAAAAGTATATTATATGGTTGATCCCTGTCCAATTCACTTTCACAGTTCAACAGTTACTGTATGTTAAAGCTGCAGAAAACAAAGGGACTCATTGGCGTCTCCTCATTCTAAAGTTAGCTCACACAAGAGGCTTTGTCTTTGTGTGTGTGTGTGTGTGTATGATGTGTGAGAGGAGGTCGGGGCGGTGGTCAAACAAAGGAACGTCTAAATAGAGTGACCGCATAGGTCAGGTTTGACACACTTTATTATTCATTCACTGTCTGTCCTCAGCTGCGCTTAGCTCATCAGTACACACACATATACACACACTCATTCACACACACACACACACATACACAACCTCCCCTAGGTGCGGCTTTTACTGCGCCCGGACGATGCACAAATGTCAAGAGCAATAACTGGGATGTCACTCCAAATTCATTCTCCTCTCTTCAGCGTTTAGCAGCTAGCTAGCTCAGGGAACTGTCTCTCTCTCTCTCTCTTTCTCTCTCTCTCTCTCTCTATCTCTCTCTCTGTGGTTCCTCTTAAGTTCATTAGTTTGAGTTTGATTTTCACTTCCGATTGAAAGTGCTTCCACCACAAAATGTTACATCACTGATTGTCAAGTTAATTTCAGTTAAATTTAGCCACAAAAATCTGGAGTATCTGGTCCTCTAAAACACAAAGAGGAGTATGGTAATATTGGTACAGAGCCCCTGTAATAGAGTTTGGTTTATCTGGGGCTCAATTAGCCCGACTTTTATCTTAATTATAACCACTTGTCAATTCCCTTTTTGTGTCCAGGTATGCTTATTAAGATACTTTCACAAATTTTTACTTAGTGGGATTCTTAGGACTGCTGACATTACAGTCACAGTATGAATATTTGTCATTTTGACCATTTTAAAGGTCTATCAGAAAATGTTGCATTTGAATGACTATTGACATAAATATATCCGTGGTATGGTTTTCTTTTCTTGTCTTCTTTGACTTTATCAGAGTTATATATTGTGAGGTTTAGTGGCCATCAGATTGCAGTAATGTTGGTACAAGTTTAGTTACAAATGAAACAATGTTATAAAAATTCAATAATAATAAACAAATATATATGTGTAATGTGCCAACAACAATATCCAAGCCAAAAAAAAGTTATTTTTATGAAAATACTAATTATTGCTATTAAAAATCATTTTAGATTTATAAAATCAAGTTGCCAGAAATTATGATTATTCACACTTCTTTTGTCTCTTTGTTTAACTACGATAAATATCTGCTTCTTTTCTTGCTAATATGTCACACAGTTCTTTTTTCATAAAGAAATTGTCTTGTATTAGTTTCTATATTTAGGGTTTCTTTGGGAAATTATCCAAAATCAGCGTTGGTCTTTATACTTCAAAACTGGGCATCAGAAATGTCCTAATTTCTTTAACGTTGCTCCAAATCAAGATCATGCAGCCGTCTCTCTCTGTCTCCCTTCCTCTTCTCTGTAGTTTATGGCTGTTGCTGTGTGTTTGTGTGTGTTCGAGTGCGTGTGTGTGTGTGTGGGAGGAATGGGAATCAGGACGCCTGGGCCATGATATGAGCATAACTTTTAATGCTCAATCTGAGAAAGGTCTTATTGTCAATTTCCTCTCTTTTCTCAGGGCACAAGGCTGTTTCTGACCTCTCAGCCATTTCCACGGATTCCTTTGAAGTTAGAGGAGTTTTTTATGACTCCATATAACATAATATCATCCGTTTAAAATTTCAACCAAGAATAATATGTTTGATGTAATTCATTGCTTACAGAAAAATTACATTACATCTATAACCATTAATCATATTCTCATTATAGAACAAAAACATTGTTATGATTCAATATTATACAATTCATGATTTTCTCTGGTGAATATACGGCCTAATACAGTCTGTCTTTGATATTATTAACAAGAACAAAAGGCGCAGACACAAATACAAAGCCACACACTGAGCATCATGTATTACTTGTAGTACAGCTACCTTCGCAGGATTTGGCAGCCTGCACCAGACCCCTGGGGCCTGAAGCTTAAGAGCTCGGCCAAATGACACCCTGCTGGGGCGACAAGGAACTGGAACAGTGCCCCCCTCACCCCCCACCCAAAACCAGCACATTTATGGAAGGCAGGGCACCAATGATCAAACCAATGACATAGGAGGCCTTCATAAGCACAAATCAGTCCTCTGTTGGCGAATAGCTGCAGCACTTACCGCGGAACCATCCAATTACTAAATGGCTCCCCAATTCTGCATCAGCACTTTATGAAAGCAAAGCACTAACTATTACTGTATTTTAAAGCACCTGACATTTTATTCTTATTTTGCACTAGATTTTCCTCTTGGACTGTTAATATCTTCCAACCACAGATGTATGTAATGTTTGATGTGTTTTATTATTATGTGTCTTATTATGTGTCTTGACTGTTGCTGTGATCGTTTGTTGGTCACAAGCACATCAATCATCAATCAACTGAAGTTAATCAGTTAATTGCAAAAACATTCTTCTCACAAAGTCTATTAATCTCTCTTGGAGATTCAAATGTTTTTGTTTCCACTGAAGTTGCACTTATGTTATACATTTGTTTAAAACAAGTGGGTCAGTATCTTAAAACAAAGCAAAATAGGTCACCAGTAAATCATTTCTCTAATCTCAAAATAAAAAAAAAAAAGCATCTTGAACAGCGCAGGGATCAAGTGGATTTATGTCACTTCAAGTTAAGATGGTAAAGATATTTATTATAGGCTGTGCTTCATACCAGCTCCATCACAAATCTCTCCATGAACACACAATCATGCACACCCACACAAACACTGACTGAGAGAAAGACTATAGGTAACGCACTCACATCCCTATGTTGTTTAATTACTACTGTTTGCAATCATTGATGAGATAAAGGGGATTATAGCAAACATTTAACATTTAAACAGCTGATGAAATTTGCTGTAAAAGTCTAATTCAAATAACTTAACATTTTAAATTCCCTCTCATGCCCAATTAAAGGACATGTTTGCATTTATAAATCTAATTCTGTGTTTCTCCATTACAATTCAGAGAAGATTTAGTTTGAATGCCCGAACGTACTTCACACCGAGGAGACATCATTTAGTGAAACATGTCAATAATCTTACCTCCTGTCATGTACTGTATTTCCACAGTTGGGTCTTGATCACATAGCTCAGGCTTAACCACCCTCTAGTGACTGGAAAGTAACATTACAGTTGCACCACAATAATCTCCAGTTAGTAGGACGCAGCTCTCCCTTCAGCTTACATTGCTATTTCTACACGTATAAGCTCTGCCAGACAAATATATCATGATATATCCATCCGCCGGCCGTGCTATTCCAAGCCTGAGAAATGACAGAGAAATGCAGGAAGTCGTTGGAACATAAACAAGGCGCAATGGAGGAAGTAAGGGTCAAGGCGGCGCTTCCTGTTCCAAACCACCTCTTTGCGCCTGTGAGCAGACACTAGACAGCTCCGACACAATGAAACCAAACTCCTATTATTATTGTCACCCTCAAGGCTCCTTGAGTATATTTACCTCATCTGAAAATATACAGTATTAAGATTTGACAAGTATAAGCTAATAACTAATCTTTTATATAGCTTTTTTTAAAAGTTACATTTCTATGAGAAAGAATTGCCAGACTTCTGTTTTTGAGTAAGCAAATAGTTTTATTAGTTTGGTGGTGATTTTGTGTTCTATCAGTTACTCTTGATCATTGTTTGGATTGAATTTTGTCTAAAAAAATGTCAGAAACAGTGGCATCACAAGTTACTGTCTACCTATGTTGGGTCATGAGGTTATGATTTTTCACTATACTTGGGCAAAAATTTGATTTAAATAACAGAAAACAACTAATATTTGAATCTATAACTTCTAATTACAATTATAGTCATTTAAAATAATTAGTAGATCACAACAATTATGAACTGAGCTTTCAGCAAGCTGCTTCATCTGTTTACCCATGACAATGTTGTATACCTGACATTCAGAATTAATGAATTAATAATGAACCTTTAATATGTGATAGAATTACAAAAGCACAGAAATAACCAAGCTTTAGGATTTTTGTCCGCTGCAATCATCATTCTCCAGGCATCTTTGATTTCCTGTGCTTTTTCTGCTTTTAATTAGTGTTTTTGCAAATGAATACAACCTACAACCTGTTCAAAGTCATTTGGGGGTTATGAAAACCTCCATTGTCAGATGTTCAGTTTGGATTAGATTCATTTGCAGGACAGACAAAACGGCAGCATCTGGCCAGCATTATTATAGCATATCATAATGAATTCATAATCTGGCATTATTGGAGCATTTGGTATTATTGTCAAACTCAATTACAGTAATAGGAGTATAATAATTTCAAAGGTTTACATTTTGGACGACAGACAGGATGTAACCTATCTTGTTCTCATTCTCACACTCTGACAGATTCCCTCCAAAACTTCAAAAAAAAAAAAAAAAAAACAGTTCCATTTTTCCAACCTTTTTCAAAATGTGCTCACTCAGTTTGATTCTTTCATTTTGCCTTTTCTTTGCAGTCGGTCCAGGCCTGCTGCCCACGCAACGCTTTGGACCACAATGCTTACTATATTTGCTTAAAATGTCTTATCAGCACTTCAGAGTAGATGCAGTGTATCAAAATTTAAGGGAAGACATATGGTACACATGAGAAATATCTCGACCGACTTAGCGTATACACCAAGAGCATCTGTATCTTAATAGTCTATCAACAGTGGTGAGGGGAGAATGTGAAAGCTCTGAGGGATTTGGGAGAAAGGATATGATTACATTTATGTCCCATCAAGCAGCTTGCTGGATCCAGGGGAATGCCTAATATATGTCTGTATTTGGTCGCCAGCTTACATCTGTCTGCTTATGGATTTATGACTTCAAAACTATTTGGAAAAAAAAGGCGCCTCTCGACAGAGCCAGTGACTAATAACTAAAGCCGACAGGGATGGCAGGCAAACACACACACACGGATAGACGTAACGACAAGGCTCGGCGACAAGGAACAAAGGAGTGGAAATCTGACACATTCTCTCTGACAGTAGGATAAAATTCTCTCACCCCTCAAGCCATGCTTACACACACACGCTGCACACACATGCACACACTTTACTTCTTTTTCTGTCACACACAGTTTTTCTCACAAACATGTGTAGACACTCATTCGCAGACAAAAACAGCATCCACATGCTAAAACTTCTAAAATCTTCACTATGAGTGTGTTTCTTTTTATTTGATTTCATCTTTAGTAAACACGGAGGTGTAGATAGAGCTAACGTGCATATCACTGATGTTAGATTCAGAGACTGTGAAGGACATTTGACATGGTGAACACTGTAAGAGAGAGAGTGTGGTTTGATACAGACATAGGGTTGGATTGTCATAGCAGGTTTGATTTTGAATCTAGTACCGTGTTTCCATGCTTCATTACAGTGCACTGTCTTCTTTTAAGAGTCTTCAAATCTAATAACCAATCTTTCATCCTCTTCTTCCTTTTTATTATCAAGGAGTATTGTACAAAACGTTCAGATAGCCATTCAGCTAAATACTGCAAGCCTGTAATACAATTTATCTGGAAAACTTGAGTATTAGAAGATACTGACTGCTTGAATGTGAAGTTATTAATGACTTATGTTGTTTAATGTTCTTTAAAGCTAAATACAACAAGGGATTTGAAAGGATTTGGATTTGATAATCAGATTTAATAAAGTGCTGTTAACTCCAGGCCTGCTGTGTTCAGATGTGAAGAGATGAACTCTGGACAATGGAGATTGCACAAAGCAACCAAAATCAGACTGTTTGGACATAAATATATATTTATTTTGATAGATACATGGTTGATACACATAAAATTAGACATGACAGGTCAAAACTTTAAAGCAACATTGGTTTTTTTGGCCACTTGGGGGAAGAACTCACGCACAAGCTTGAGATATTATCATTTAATAGTATTGATATGGCTACGATGTTAACAGTCACCTACTTATACATCCAGAGAACATAGAGGAACATTAGCATTCATTTGGAGATGTGTTTCAGGCCACCTGATGATATTCACTCTCCTTGTACCTCTGTCTGGGCTCCACCAACTCTGGCTTTAGCAGTTAAATCCTCCACTTTGTTCACTAGCTAGTTGCAAACTCTCACTACCATTTGTTGCTGGGCAGGAAGCATGCAGTAAGAGCAGTGACACTGAACCAAAACAGTGAAGTTGAAGGCCGTAAAACCAAAACAATGACTTGAAAAATGCAAAAACACTCCAGAACAAAATGCGCTAGATCTCAAGGGAACTGCAGAGTCGGGTGTTAATTTTCTGTGGATTCATCACTACAAATAACACCTTTCACTTAAGTATTTAATCAATTGCTCATGTAAAAATATTGATTAGTGCAGCTTTAAAGCCCCAATCGTCTGTCCACGTAGTCCACATTGTAGTGGAATCCATTTGGCCTTACTTGGTCTGCATTTGAATACATGCTTTGCATACTCTACGCACATGGGATGCAGGCCTATGGACTCTGACATCTGGGCAGACATGGTGCTGCACAACAATTGCACAATCAGACTTTAAAATATGAGCACGGAGAGATGGAGAATTGGCAATAAGATGAAAGAGTGACAGAGAGAGAAAGGAAGAGAGGATGAGAGGGAGAAATGGAAGGAGGTGGAAAGGTGAAGAAGATGTGGATGGGCGGTGGTGGGGGGGGAGGCAGATTGTGTGTGAGAGAGGCGTTTAATCCCCAGAAGCATCCTGACGGCAGCTGCTCTGTACAGATGGGGACGAAGGGATGCTCAAACACACACATACACACACACACATGCACCGTGTCACAGAGAAAAAAGGTATTGTCGAATGTTGGAACCCTTTTCTAACACCCTCGAGGATCATGCTAAACATAAGGTAAGGGAGCTTGGTTGTGTTCCATTATTGCCTACTCCACTAAGGCCACTGGAGCTGTGTCATCAGCTGATTAATGAACATAATGCTCTTTCTTTCTCTATGCATCTCTCTCTACACAATATGTTACCTAGAGTTTTCTCATCTATTTCATGCTGCACAGAAGTTTGAATCCCTAGATTGTCTGGGGAAGTGAATGTGTTATGTCTGGTTCATTTTTTCTGCATAAGGCTACATATATGGAAGCACCAACTCACTTCATCATGATAATATTCCTAAAAACTGTTTCTCACAGGTACAGTACAGAAACAAAGGCAATTTGGTTCCGCTTACTCAGTGTTCAGCAAGTTTTTTACAGAAACACATTGACCCACGACCCCCATTGTTAAGGCCACAATTAGCCTATGCTATTTTGATTGTATGAACGTTTGCCTGTTATTACACCCTTGCTTCCTGCAATAACTTCTGCTGAGGAAGGCACTTGTTCAGTGCACCAGTAGAGCTGTACTTTGGCCAACAGCAGTAGACTGGTTTTACTGGGCACCTCTAGCTCAGCTTTACAAGGTCATCATGGGCATTTGCATGTATCATGTTTGGTGTATGCAGTGGCCTTCTACTGCCAGTTAGAAGAGGACTTGAGAGATTCAGCAGATTGTTGGCAGTGAACACATGCCTCTCAACTGCATATACCATCCATTCATCAGTGCACTTAATTGACATTTTTAACTTTTTCTGGGACCACAGACATCTTTTTAAATCAGATGAACTTTACCTTAACAAATCAGGAGTATTTTTTTTTAATCTGTATCCTATTTTACTTTCTGCATCACCAATCTGTTTCCTCTGCCAAGGACAAGAGACAAGAGGAATCAAAACAAGAAGAAGATATAACACAAAGCGGCAGAAATCTTGAAGGAGAGCCACCTCAGCCCCCGCCTGAAGAGAGCTTTAAACATGAGAGTTAGAGCCAAGAGGAAGAGTCTCCACCCCACTCACCAACTGTGAGGATTCACTTTCTTCACCCCCTCAAACCCCATCCAGGTCATCCTCCTCTCTAGTTTCCCTCTCCTACCCCCTCTTGGAGTTCACTGACCCGATGAAAGAGCTGGTCACTGCTGGGACCAAACTAACCTCCAGTTTTGTCTCATCTAAATCCCCCTCAGTATTCATCTTCACTATTGGCTTTGAGTCAGCAATCTCTAACTGATATTTGCTGGGTCCAGGCTACAGGGGTAATGGTACTCATGACTCTTCCCAGGAAAAGCTGGGGCCCAGTGTGCCTGTAGCTTCCTCAATTCCTGTCTTGATAGGTAATAGTGAATCTGCTAAGAAACAAATTTATCAAATTTAGCATCCATTCCTCGCCAGCCACAGCCTGTCCCAAAAAATTGGGGAGATAATGCTTCTAACACACTAAATCTAGCTTCATTAAATGTCAGGTCTTTGGCAGGAAAAAAAAATTAATCAATGATTTTATTATCAAGCACAATCTTGATTTTATGTTTTTACCTGAAACTTGGTTAGACTAAGATAACAATGCAGCTGTTCTTATCGAGTCAACCCCTCCCACCTTAAGTTTTATGAGTGAAGCCAGAGTGCATAAGAAAGGAGGTGGAGTTGCCATTTAGTTTAATGATTCCCTCCAGTGCAAGCAAATATCTTATGGAAATGTTGCTTCTTTTGAATATGTGTCTCTTCAGTTGAATCCATCTTCTCAAGCCATGTTCCTAGATATGATCTCACTCCAGTTCTCAGATCTTTACACTGGCTTCCTGTCTGTCAAAGAATTGATTTTAAAATACTACTGTTGGTTTACAAAGCACTGAATGTTTTAGGGCCAAAACACATATCTGATCTGCTGCTTTGTTATAAATCACCACGACCTCTCAGGTCATCTGGGACAGGTCTGTTTTCTGTCCACGGGGGAAAAACTAAACATGGAGAGGCAGCGTTCAGTTTTTATGCTCCACATATTTGGAACAAACTCCCAGAAAACTGCAGGTCTGCTGCAACTCTCAGTTCTTTTAAATCAAGGCTGAAGACTTTTCTGTCTGCTGCTGCCTTTTATTAAATCAAATTTCTGGCTTTTGATTAATTTCCCTACACTGCACTGCAACTTTTACTATTGTATTTTATTTTATTCTATTTTAGCTTATCTTAATTTTCTATTCTCTTTGCTCTTTAATTATTATTTTGATTGTATTTGTGTCCTTTTATAGTGTTTTTCTTTTGTACTTTGCCCTAATGCTTTTAATATTTTATGTAAAGCACTTTGAATTGCCTCGTTGTTGAAATGTGCTAAACAAAGAAACTTGTCTCACCTTAAAGGAGAATCATGTATCAAAAAGGAACAGTGGAAAGCAGAAAGTGGGTGAAAACAAATGTCCGTGTTGTTTATGAGCTCAACAGGGTCAAACAATTTTCCTATTTCAATCTAACATACATCTAAGTCAATACCATTGCCAATGAGAACGTTGATATTGAATTTTTCCTTGTGATCAATAACATGTTGGTTAACAATGATGAAGATGAAGCAACTAAAACACTTTGTTATGGTTGGGGAAAGATCAAGTTTCCTATCCAGCCAGACATTGTATATTTCCTTGCTCGTTTTGTACTTCACAAGAAAAACATACATGTTATTTTGTATATGAGTGTAAATAACTGTTGTAAAAATCTTTCAACACTGAACATAAATTGTACGCTGCAGAATCATCCAATATGAATGTAATTCCAAGGGATACGACCACAGTCTTCACTTCTTGTGAAAGAGTAAACTACAAACTTTTTCCAGACACTTTTCAAGTCTAGTTTTTGACACTCAAAGACAGACTTATAGGGGGGGAGTAAGAGAGAAAACCAGACACCAGTCAGCCCATTCAGCACTTGCTGGTGAACTCATTCAACTCATTAAATAACATAAGATTATGAAAGAAAAAGGAGCATAAAAATGCATAGTTTGTTTGTTGAAATCTTGGGCTAGAACACAGCAGTCAGATCCTCACTATGGAGAGAGAAAGTTTCAGCATTAGTATTGACTTGTGCATGTGTATATGCTGATTGTCCAAAAGTCTCAATGGACCAAAATGAACTGATTAATCCGACAACACCATGGTGCCTGGTGGGCTGGAGGAGGCTGGATGGATTCTTCACTTGTTGAAGGCATGAATGTAAAGAAACTCTGTGAGCTATTTCAGCTAAGTGCTTCAGTTAAGAGTGACTGCATTGTCTTTCTGCTTTGTCTGACCTGGAGTTTGGCGCCAGGAGTTTGCTGCTAAATTGGAATCAACAGGAACAATAACAAAAAAAAAATACATAAAAAAAAATATGATGTGAAAACAACCATGCCTGCTCGCATTTTTGCCCCAAACTTACGTATTTTACCATTTTTAACCCTGATACTGTTTTGTTTTTATGTTTTTGGCGCCGTTACCTTGTTAATCTATCATCACTGGTTCCATTTAAAGGTGCAGGATTTATTGTCAGCTGAGACGTGGAGGTGAGGTCACGGCATATCAGCGTGGCGCGGCCTGCGACAATAGCCATTGTTCCTGGGACCAACAGGAAGTGTCTGCATGGGACTTCCTGCTGCAGATAGTGTACCTCTGGAGGGCAGAGAGGTGCGTGTTTGTTCACGGGTCAATGTGTGTGAGACTGTGTGATGATTACTCGTGTGACTGTGTGTTTTGTCTGTGATACATCTCCGTCTGCATCCATTTTCTGCACTTGCAGTGTAGGTTTTTCCCTCAGATTTTACACTGTGGGAACAACACAGCACAATGTTATTATGCAATTGGCCTTTTTTGTTTTCAACCTTCCTTTAAATGTCCATACACTTCCCCTTGCCTTACATGTTGGTGTTGGTTTTTAACACCAGTTGCATCTAAAGGAGAAAGGAGTTGTATGATGTTGAGTATTGATGACAGATATAACTACCCAGTAGTATTAATTAAGAAATTTGCAGGTCAGGACATAGGTTAAAACTGGACTAAATCTGGGTGAATAATTGAAAAGTTTTAAGATCATATGTTGTCTGAGCAACATTTAATTGACTATATTTAAATGTAGAGGAGGTTTGAATGGAAACTTTGCCTTGGTTAAAGATTTATATCAAAATAAAACAGGCAACACAACATGCATACAAAAGAGAGGGTTTATTTGATTGTGATCAGGTCACCTTTGCCAACTAAAGTCACTAAAAAAGCACAGAATGGCATCACTCTGCAAGGGGAAATAAATCTGCTTGCACCCAACAAAATTGCCACTTAACTGCTACAATATCACACAGTTTGATATGTGCTGGCCCGACAATAGGGCCTTCCGTACCTCTTTCTCTCTCAGTGTCTCCCCCTGTAAAATTATAGGCACGATCAATTTTGATAATGCAAGGGAGCAGCGGTATCCGGCAGAAAAATAACCATCTTGATTATTCCTTCTCATGGAGAATTTTTTTTTTCTATTCTGTACTTTCTTTGCCTTTCCAAGGTAATGGTAACAATTTTCTCTTTTCAGTCTCACTCGAGGCCTCTTTCTCTCACTCATTGGTGAAATGTGGAGCCGGTGTTTTTTTTTTTTCTGTCTTTTGCTGCAATGCTGAAAGCCTTTTGACCCACAAAGTAGGGTTTTGTTGACAGATTGATGCTTTCACACAGTGACATTAGCTGAATCGTCGGTGTTCAGAGGCCCGCGGTGCCACTCTGGAGCAAATGCCCTGGAATTTTCCCAAATAATCCCCCTGTGTGCCTGTTGGTGTGTGGCACAGTGTTGATCTCTGGGGAAAATGGAAAGCATCTATCTATATATCTGTCTGTTTGTCAGTTTGTCTGGCTGGCTTTTACTAATCATTGTCTTTATCGAAGGGTTTGGAGGCATGGAAGTGCAGTAACCTTTGATGTGAGCAGTTGAAGAGATATAAATGAATGTAAGGTTAAAAAGGGGCATGAGGCGTGGGATTCTGTGATGACAGTTAAGTTATTAACACTTGGTGACACTGGTGCAACATGGTATTATACCTTGGCAGCAAGGTGAGAGAGGGAGAAATGTTGAAAGAAGGGTTAGAGAAGGGAGAAAGAAAATATTCTGTATCTCCTACATAAGAATAAGATGTAATATTTATCCTGCATTAGTTAAGATTGTCGTGGTGTTCCAGCAAAGTACTACTATACATACTACCCCAAATAAAGGACACCACAGATTTAAATTATTATACAAAAAACAAGACACAGTCAGAGAGCATGAGCTGCATCTAAAGAATGCTCGAGTCACTGAAGATGAACCTCTTCACCCTGCCAAGCCATTAAGAGAAGAGGGGAGTGTTTAATATCCTGTCATTTAATTTCATGATTTAAACCTGCATGAATTAATTTTTTGGTCACTTGGGAGCTGTGCAACAAGCTGTGAACACAACATTCAAATATGATCAACTTATGAGGTTGATATGGCTAATGTGTTAGCAAACAGTTGCTGTTTACACATCAGTATAGTGGACATGGAGCAACATTGGCATTCATTGCTGGGCAGGTAGCATACAATGAGTTTATTAGAGCATTTTTGCTGAGAGAGCTGCCCACTGTGGCTGCAAACAACGCTGATGAGAGCAGTGAGAATGACTCAGAACGTTAAAAATGTGAGCCGTTAAACAAAAACAATGAGCTGAAAGACGATAAAACACTCCGTCAAACTGTGCACCATGTTTTGCTTTATTTGTACTGCACTTATGGTTCATGTTACTTGTTTCTCAAACCAGATGCACTTTCAAACCCACAGCTGAAATTCAGCAAATCCTTGAAATTTGAGGTAAGTTCTGTGCAGTTGTTAAAGGGGATTCTGGGAAATGTAGGAACTCACAAACTGAACTTCAAGCAGAATAAATCAATGAAAACACTTCATCACAAAATAACTCTTGGAATACACCAACAACATTTAAACAAATAAAATAACACAGCATCATTAACATGTCGTTAAAATGAAAGCTGGTGTGAAGATAACGTTCTGTCTTCAGCCTTGACTCCGGCCAAGACTGGCTGAGTAATGTTGTCTTTACATACACATACTATGTATTGTCAAGCCTTTCTAGCAGTGGGTCACAGCTGAAGGGAGTTCAGAGGGTCCAAGACCTGCACCACCAACCCCCCCTGCCCAAACACACACACATACACACACACACACACACACACACACACACGGCCTTGTCAAAGGACCCTTTGTGCGCTGTTGTTTTTTCAGGGGAAATACTCTCTTTATTCCTCTGTGGGGAATATAAAGCAGCGATCACCTAATCACACACACACTGAGAAACCCAGTCAAGCACACACACATACACATTTACACACATACTCACGCTGTACTAAAAATACATATGTTCAAACACATCCAAAAACACATACACTGCACACACACTCATTTGTATAGACGCATATAAATGAACACTCATTCACATTGACACACACGCAAAGGCAAACACACACACACACACACACACATACACACACACATTCACAATGGGTCATTTATGTCCCTCTCTGCACCCCACATTCATACTTGGCAGGCGGGTGACGGCTCTGTTGTTTCAGTGACCTGGAGGAGAAGTTATGTGCTCTTAATTTATACATCAGGAAACACACCTCTCTCCCTCTCTTTCTCTCTCTACACACACACATACACACACAGAATTGTGTTTTATATAAAACAAAAGTCAACAATAAATAATTTTAAAAGGCGTATTTTGGCAAAGCAAATACATATAATTCTCCTGCCTTATTTTAAAGAGAGAGAGAAACAGAGAGGGAGCAGTAAGGTAACCCAGAAGCCTTCAGCTGCCCCAGGGCAGAGTGTAATATTGATGTGATGGTTGCAAGACCTCCACTACGGACACACACAGAGTGGTGTGGCAGCAGTGTACACATTCAGGACCAAACCTTACAAAAACAAGACAGAAGAAGATGAAATCCTCTAAAATAAGATGTGTATGTATGTATGTATGTATGTGTGTGTGTGTGTGTGTGCGTGGGAGTGTGTGCCGTACCCGTTGAGCGCTGTGCTCTCCCATGGGAACGCCAGCACAGCTGAGAGTAAATGGCAATTACTGTGTTTAACTGTTTTATCCGCGCTGAGAGGCAACCATACATCGCCGATTCCACAGAACATCATTTAAACACACTTAAACACACACACATGCAGAAACACACACACACACACACACACACACACAGACTCTCTCTCACGCCACGTCTGGTGGGTTATCCATGCCTGTCACATCGTCATTTACTCAACCATGATGGAGTGATACAAATACCGGCAGACATATTTCAATATTCTGCTGGAGCAAATTATGATATCTGATTAGCAAATGATGGAAAAGGGCTTCAGACACACACAGCAGTCTCTCCCCCTCTCTCTCTCTCTCTTTCTCTCACACACACACACACATACACAGACACGTATGCAGAGTCTTTGTAAATCCAGAGCTCACAGTTGGATAGAGCCTTCAGTTGTGTGTTCTGATGTGGTCATTTACAGTACTATGACTTTAATGCCAGTTGAACAGGACATCAGTATTGGACAAAACACCATGTTATTTGCAAGACTTTTTATTTGATTTTTATTTTCTTTGTACCCAAACATTTAACAGGTTATATCACATAAGATGACAACAAAAATCAGCAATCCATAATAAGAATGAAATAAAAGCATTATGAATCATACACATATACAAATCGGCCTACATGGAAAATAAAAAAACAGAGACAGAAGTGGAGAGATAGACAGGAGAAGTTGAGTCAGTGGCTTCTTCTGCACTTTAATCCCTCCAGTAAAATGCATTTATGGATGTTGCAGCTACGCCTGTACTGTATGTAGCACAGTGGTAGAGCATGCTAATATACAATACCCCTTTAAAATATTTCAAGAAACTGGATTCCTTCCTTCAGTAACTTCAACAATCCTGAAAAAAAATCCTGGGATTCAGTTTGTGACTGCAGATGACATAATTGGATATATATTGGATATACTGTATATACTGTTTAGTCTATTTATTAACTGTTATATATAAGTAATGTGTTGGCAATAGTAATATTCCTTGATTAATACTGTTTACAGTAAAGCAGCTTGAATTTAAATTTCAAGTGAAATTGAGAGACAGAGAGGGAGACAGAATAAACAGATGAGAGAGAGAGAGAGGTACCTTCTCCCCACCTTAATGTGAGTTGGCATTTGACAGGGATGTGTCAGACTTGTGTGAGTAATGAGAGAGAATGACTGTGTGTGTGTGTGTGTGAGAGAGAGAGAGAGCAAACAGATTCAGAGAAAGGAAACCTCACTCTAGCTGCTGTGGTGGTATGTGCTGTTGCTTTACGGACAGACAGGCAGACAGACAGACAGTTGTTCATTGGCCAGTTGGCTGCCAGTTGGCTGCCATGGTCGCTGCCTGCGCTGGCACACCGAGGTGGTCAGGCTGAAATGGGTGGCTCTGTGTGTGTGTGTAAGTGTGTGCATGCCTGTGTGTGTGACTCACTCCCACCTGCAGGGAGACAGAGCAGTGCCAGCCGCCAGGCCTGGAGAACATTACTCACCGTCAGGACCGACGTCTCCGTTTGATACACACATACACAAATATTCAGCACACCACTGAATAATAAGTCGGTGTCCTGCGTTGCCTGACAAAATGTGCCCACCTGCAAATAAAGTACATGCTTCACTGACAGGAACTTACTGTACCTGAGGAAAGAAAAAACATAGAGAGATTTTAATGTTAAAGGTGCTTTGTGTATCTCAATCTATAAAATGATTCTATAATGATCATAAACAACCTACACCATTGGCAAGAAGTATTGCACTGCGTTTTATGTTGTGAATCATCTTGTGTGTAATTTTACAACAAAAAAAAAATCTGCTCGGTTGCTTTATGGCACAAAATCAGAATAGAGTGCAGAGTTTGTGCAGTAAGGGACTGTATGAAAAGTGTACGGTTTCCACCTTCCCCATTACATAAAGCTATTTATTGGTACAATTCATTAGCTATTAATAACTGCAGAAAGAATTTATGATGATTTACTCCTATTTAAACCTTAGGATTTGAATGGAGTAATAGTTTGCATATAGCCACCAAAATGCACAATAGAAGTGGAACTAGCAATAATTGCCAAAATGATAGCAAACATACTAAAATGATTTACCAGATTTTCTGGCAATTTTTAATTTTTTTTACCACAAGCTGTCACTCTCACTTTATATGATACATTTACATTTTTGACATATTTACCTTACTGCTCAGCTTCCTCACCACACACCACTAATAATTTTTGTACAGTCCCTAAAGTGAGCTAACTGATTTTCCAGAGTTTGGACTTAAAAAAAAAAAAGGCAAAAAAATATATATATGAATATCATCCTTTAATTACAAAGCATTAACAAAAGAAGCCATAATCCTCTTTGCAATGGGACAGACTGTTTAAAGTGAAAATATTTAGGAAACAACACTAACTGCAAACCTAACAATCCCACTGGTGTTCAGTAGAACCAATAAATGTGAAGTCTTAAACCAAGGTATCAAAAATATAAAAAAACAAAACAAAAAAAAAAAAAAACAGATAAGTCCCCCTTTAACTTCTTTTCTTTACTGCATTCAATGTCCACAATTTAACCATCAGAAAAAAGGTTTTATTATTATATTAGTAAAATCAGATACACTTTATAGTACAGAATGAGGTGAATACCAGAACAGCAAAATGGCTGATTTTCCTAATGCTCTTCTTCAGTACAAAATGAGACTTCAAGTGCCATGTGACAGCAGAGCATCTCCATTACAACACTGATGAGAAATAAAACAGCTTTTACCACAAAGCAAATCAGGCTTTGGCGCTGAAGCTGTGTGAGTGACACTGATCTCTCTGTGCATGAGTGTGTGCATGCCTGATCTTCATCCATCCATCTATCCATCCATCCATTTACTCTAAGCTCTTAAGCAGCACTGCTGTTAAAAAGTCCCCTAAAACTCTAAGCCAAGAGCGATAACATGAGCGGCAGGAGGATAACGTTGATGTAATGTCAGACGCACACAACTGACACCCAGTGTTACTCTCGTGTTAACAAAACCCATCACGGTCTGTCTGTCCGTCTGAAGGCACCCGCTAATCTGCTCTTAATCACAAGCTCTTATTTACAAAAAAAAATACATTTTTTATTAATGCAGCGGAGGGGGAGGGGAGTGAGGGAGAGGAGGATGATGGTGATAGTGGTGATGATGATGATGATTTTGTGATTAAATGATGCCATCGTTGTGTTGGTGGATTAGGACGGGCATGGAAATAGATTAGTTCTGCAGTGGTTTTGCATCATGATTGGCAGGCCTCCAAAAGCTCACTCCACACACTCCCTCTCTTCTCTCTCTTTCTGTCTCTCACGCTCTGCTAAAACAGAGTTGTGTGGAGGTCTATGGTTTGTAGGCTGCTAGCACCACCCGCTGGTAAAGAAAGACACAACATTAATGTGTGTTTCTCTGCCCCACATACTGTAACTTCACTTTAAAATGAGAGCAGGACTGCGCAGTGGTAAGGCAGATGGATCAACCAAAAAGGTTACAGGGTCAATTTTGTTGTAGTGTTCATTAATAGCCATGTGCTCCGTTAAAGTTAACACCAAATGTGATCTTTCAGAGTAGATATAGATGCTTATGAAATGAAATTAAAGGGAAAAACCTCAATAAATGAGACAAGGAGCATAACAAATGCAGATGCTTCCGTCCAGGGCGCAGGGTGGTTACTGAATGGTGTGATGCGAATGAAAATGATGTAATCAAAACACCAAATGAGGGAACAAAACACAGAACAGAGGCATCAGAGATTATGATTCATATCCCGAGTCGCACATGTGGTTGGGTAACAAAAATACATTAATTGAAGTGAGGAAAAGACTATTGTTTCAGTTAAATATTGGTTCAGCAAACGCATCCTGTCTCATGTCACCGTTGCCTTTTTTCAGTATTTTAACAAGATCATGACTATGAATGACTATGAGTGCCTACACATAAATATAAAAAACATTAATTATGCTTTAGCTGACACAAACGGATGTTGTAGTGCAGAGTGGATATAGGGAAAACAAAAAAACACATTGTCAGTGAACATTTTCTAGATACATTTAAACATTTTGCAACTAGGTAGATGCGTTCATAAAAAAAACATTTCCTTTCTTTTAATTATCTTGATAAAAAAGATGTTAAAAATGTGATTCAATATGTTTCTCTTAGTAGTACATAAATATAATTAAGAGAAAAGTTTGGTTTTGGAAGCTTGTGGAGGCCCAACAGCTTATTAAGATCTTTTTTTCCTTTAATTTGTCACCCATCTAAATAAGGAAGGCCCTGTATTGGATTTTGTCTCACAGCAAGCAGGATTTTACTGGGGTTTTTTCCTCCTGTCAAAACACAGGTGGATTCAAGACTCTAAATGACCCATAGTGACCCATGAGTGTCTGAGTGGCAGCCTATCAGTGTTCACTGACAGCACTCCGTGGGTCTTCCACCCAAAGCATGCTTGGTCATTGTACTGTATTTCACACGCTACTGACAATGGACTTACCTGCAAAGATCCATATTGTGGTTTCATTGTATTAGTCTCTATACCTCTTCTATGTATTTCTTTTTGTATAATATGAACATCAGTTTGCATCTCTAAGAAGAAAACTTTGATTTGACTGCTATCAAAACCTGAAGATGATCACAGACGTTTATTGAGCCATGAGCTGTTTTTGGCCCAAGAACATCAATCCAGCAATGCACGCTGCTGTGGGTGTTAGAGAGCAGAAGGACAGATTTGATCTCTGAGAAGACTGTAAATTTGTGGGTGACCAAAAGTCACTGATATTCATGATGTATTTCTCCCTGCAAATGCTTGAGATGAATGTCAGTTTGCATCCTTAGAAAGATGTGTTTGCTCTTTGATTTTACCACCATCAAAATCTGAAAATGATGTTTATTGCGCCACGAGGTCATAGCTGTGCTTGAAAAATGCAAGGTGCAAGGAGTTAAAGAGCATTTACGATGAGTTTTTCCTCTCTGAGAGTCCAGTAAATGTGTGAAGTTCTGGAAAGAGAGACTGACCACTTCTCTGCCCTTCAGCATCAGCGATCAGCAACCATTGCTCCTCTCTCTGCTTCCTCATTAGGAGTCTGAGAGAAACAGAACACAGACACACACACTCACACACACACACATAGACCCTCCCGCATACACATACAAATGCAGTACACTAACAGAATACACATGCACAGTTTGATTCTAATTGGGTGACCCAAAGCCATTGATATCATCTGCTATGGTGTGAGACCACAATCTCACCCAGAGCGACCGGCGGCCTCTTCACTCACACCGCCTCCAAAGAAGACTGGAGGAGTGAGGAAAGGAGGAAGGGTAAAGAAAAGACAAATAGAAGACAAACTGGCCTAAGAAGAGGAAGAAGAAGAGGAAGAACACAACAACAACAACAACGACAAAAACACAAAGTGGCGCCGAGTTCATTAATTAGAATTTCAAATTGGACAAACTCAAGATGACAGCGTTGCGCTTGTCAAATCAGATCATGCCCTGGCGGGGTGAGAGAGAGGGAAGAGAGAGAAGGAGCCACACTGCTTAGAGCCAAATACCACTCTTAGTAGCTGAATGGGTGCCATCTCTCTCTCTCTCTCTCTCTCTATCCTTCTCTCTCTCTCCCTTTTCCCTTTCTCTCCATTTCCTCTGATAACGCCAACCGCCTCCCCTCTGTCCCTGCGTGAATGTCACGGCCGCCTTAACAAGAAGTGACAATTAAAACATCATCAGCATCTTCAGGCTGAATGGGAGCGGCCTGCTGGGGTCCCTGGTTTCTGTGAAGGACGGAGGAAAGGAGGGAGGGACGGAGGGAGGCAGGGATGGAAGGAGAAAAAGTGTATAAAAGAGATGAAGGAGCTGGAGGGAAAAAAACTATGAGCCGAGAGAAAAGGAGAGAGATACATTGGCAACATATACAACACCTAATTGTGCTTAATGCCAATGAAGCAGAGTTAATAGAATTGATAGATGTATGTTTGGAGCAGGGTGCCTGGTGTAAAACAAGTTAAATGTCTGGATGACAAAAAAACAACACAAATAAAACAGAAATGTGAAACTGGTAAACATGAAGCCCATTATTTTATAATGCAGGACCATCAGGAATATGGTGGAAAAACTGCATTATATATATTAACTGTCATGTAATTGTCAGATTTTATGAGCAGTTTCATGCTTTTGTTTATTCCTTTGCAAAAATGTTTGTAGGCCTGCATACAGTGACTTACCAGAGTATGCAACTGTGCAACCCAATGCGATGTGAAGTTTTGGCGGACACTGTATCAGAGAAGAATTGATAAAACCCATTTAAATGGTACTGGTAATGTAATATAGTACAATATAACATCATAGTGTAACTACACCCTCAGAACATTTGCATTTTCCTTAGAAAGTTTAGAGTCTCAGCTGTTCAGGCTGCAGATCTTAATGTAACTCTGAGTGTGTTAAATCAGCACCTAGCTAGTGTTTCCATCTCTTCATACTCAAACACTGTTACATACTGTAGTTATGAACTGTTACCTCAGAGGCATGTCAGCTCTCTGGGTGGACAAGCGAATCTCCAATCAACATTTGTCATCTCAAAGTAAATATCAATGAAATAACAGCTTGAATATGATGTTTAGTTTTCCTGAAGTGGTTTCTGACTAAAGGCACCATGCCTTTAAACGCAACGTGTCTGCACCTGTCCAGATGTAATTTAGATTAGATTAGATGTAATTTTAGTGATCCCTGTGGATGAGTAATGGAATGTAGCTTGAGAAACTAATTTATAGCTAATCATTATTGAGCAAAGTGTTTAACTGTGAAGAAAGGAAAGGCAAGAAAAGGAATCCACACTAGAGGATAAGACACTGTGATACGTGCTGTGGTTATTTCACCAGTGGCCTAGATTAAGCCGGCTAGATGGTGTTTGGCATTTTGAAGTATGTGTGTGTGTGTGTGTGTCTGTGTGTGTGTGTGTGTTCGTGCACACTCACTGGGCTTTACACCAGCTGTGCCACTGCACACAAGGAAGGAGCTGCCGCCAAAATGAGCTGTCTTCACAAAGAGCCAAAAATCATCCAGCACGCCACTGGGCACACACATATACACACACACACACACACATATAAACACACATTCTCACATATGTGAATACATTGCACAGACAGATGCGGACATACATAGGAGATCCCAGTTAAAAAGGTGTGAATTTAATAGTGGACAAAACTTATCTCCTTAGTTTTCATTTTAAACCTCTAAAGTGTATCATCAATTATGTCACTAGAGTGTGTACACATGTGAACATTTTTGCGTGCATGCGTGTGTGTACGCATGTGTGCAGAGCCAAACAGCCAAGTGCTCTCAGGTTTGATGGCTTTCTGTTATGACTCCATTATGCTGATGGCTTTGGTTCTGTTCCAGGTTCTCTATGTGTGTGTGTGTTTCTGTGTGTGCGTGCGTGCATGTGTGTGTGTGTGTGTGTGTGTATATGGTGGCAGGAGAACACTTGCACTCCACAGCATCATTAAGGATTGATGAAGCGTCTCTGCAGAGCCTGGCTCTGACTCCTGAGAGGATCCCAGGCTTCCTCATCCAGTCCAGGAGTCCACTCTACTTCTACTCCCCACACCATGGCTGGAACACCCCAGATCACCCAACACCACTCTCTGACATTGACACAGGTTTAGGGACCTCCTCTGCTAATGCAAGCTTCAAGGTGTGGAAATTAAGACACTGAAGACAAACCAGACACTGGTGTCATAATGTCAGGTCATGTTGTTGATTGTTTTTTAAAACATCTACCCAGATGTTTAACAACATTTAACAATGATTATTTCTAAACCTGAATATTTTCAAAAAGAATTTTAAAAAACCTACTATATCAGTCAATCTAATTGAAATCAACACCACCGCCTAATTTTAACAGCAGAGGAAATGGGCTTCTGTTAGTGAACCTATTTACCACTTTTTTACTCTTCAGCCTTGTTGCTATTATAGTTACTAGTTGCTATCTAGTTATTTATTTTCTTATTTATTGACTTATTTCTCCAGATAGCCACGAATATTTTTAATGAAAATAAGGAACAAAATAGCTCTTTTGACTGAAACATCCTCCATATAATAAAAGATACAGAGGTGAGATGTGTGAGGGAACACTCTCTTCACATATAATGCTTTCTATACTTTCTCCGCATCTCCTTAAGTACCATATCAAGGAAAACTAAAATATTATGAATATTATTCAAATATTATATTATGAACGATGAAACACACAACTAACTATTTTATATAAATTCATTTGTTGGAACAAACTGACACATAGAGGTAACATTTGTTCTATGTTAGATAAATTTTGTGTTATTATACTTTGAAAATCTTTAATATAGTAGTTTAAAGCTGCTATAATCAATATTTTTATATTAACAATGGATCAAATTACTATGTGTAATGTGAAAGGGGTCACTAGTGATGAACCCTGAGATAATTATCACCCCACTCAGCAGTTGCCCTCAGCTCTATAAAGCCTTAGTGTCTTGCAGTTCATTGTTTTGGTTTTCTGGCCCACAACTTTACAGTTTTGGGTCACCCTCACCACTCTCAACACTGACCCTGCCTAACACAACAAGCAACTGTTTTCAGTGAAAAAGCTCTGATAAATCCACTGTCCAGCACCAAACAAAAGACAAAGTTAGCAATTAGCTGGTGATAGTGGAGCATTTACCAACTAAAGAGCAAGATATTTCCCTCAGGAGATGGTGAAGACCAAAACAGAGCTAAAAGTAGAGTGAATATTGGACTAACTATCACTGGGTATCCAGAGTCAAGGCTCTAAATGACTGCTGTTGTTGCTCCGTATGGCTGGGTGTGTAAATAGGTGACTGTCAAATCAACTCTGTATGGTGATAATATATCAGAGTTTTGTATAGCTTGTTACACTGCCCCAAGTGGACAACAAATAAATGAATCCAGGTTTAACTGCAAGAAATAAGACACTACATAATGATCACAGTAAGATATCACTGTATATGGAGGTACTTGGATCCGCCTTTTAAATATAGTAAAAATGTGCAATGGTCAGCTGAACGTTTCTTGTGCTACAGTATATTTACAGCAAGAGACGAGTAAGTGGTCTGTAAAACTGACAGAACACTGACAAAACCCCCACAAGCTTTGGGCCATTTCACAGACTATTGAATTTTATTTGTCCAGCACTACTGACCTAATAACAAGCCCCGTGAGATACTGCAGTAATGGAACAACTGTACTTTAAGTGTGGTAATATACAGTGTATTACCTATGGATTTCCACCACATTTGTTTGATGTTCTTACCTAAAGGTAATGGTTACAATTCCCTGGCTATAGAGTTTTAAAAGAATATTCTGTTTATAACACAACCTTCAAACTTTTTGAGACATTAGCATGAACTCTGAAACACAGGTTTAAGTGAAGCTGAAAAGACTATCATATATGATATGATATATCATAGTTCAAACTGAAAATTGAAATTTCATTCCCAAAACACTCAGTAAATCTGGATTTATAGCTCTTTACTTAACTGTAGTTTACTGTAAAACTTTTAGACCACATGATTTTAAATTCATGTTTTCATGCCATACTACACATGAGTTAAAGTCCCCCTATAGCTGCTTCGTAACTCTTACACAAGTGATATGAAATCCTTTGCAACTGTGCTATCTGACATATTTTTTTCTCTTTTCATGCTTTATCAAAGCCACAGCTGAATCCTGGATGTTGGTTAGAAAAGGAGATGAGAAGTAGCAGAACAAGTCATGGTGGCAGGAACACTGTAAGTTATTATGCATTATTGCATTAGACATTAGCCTACTTTTGTTAATTATTTTGGACAGTTGTGTATTTGCCTTTAATTTAAGTTTAAAAGGAGGTAAAGTGCTACAACACACTTGCCGCAGAGCCATTTTGGCTTCAACTTTGGCTCTACAGCATATTGCAGTTAGACTAAAAATATTGCACATACATGTTTGCATAGGTCTTTGTTATTACATTATGGTATGTCTCTCTGTAAACACTTATCATCGTGTGTGTATGTTTTCCAGGCTTCTTCATGTCTGCTACACCAGGAAAGTCCAGTCGCTGGATGTACGGCCGTACTGTAAGAGAACAAAGGTCATCAAAAGGTTACAAGCGAATCTCTGATCCTCTGTGTCCCAAGTAGTAAAAAAAGAAATCTCATGTCACTTAGCACTAAACTTCTCTCGCCCGCCACCGCTTAATTGCGAGCAGAACTCAAATCACAAAAATGAAATCAAATATCCGTAAGCAAATCTGCAAACTCAGCCCCCAACAGAACACAACACAACAGAGAAAAGGGACTATAATAAAAATCAAAACAAAATGTTCCCCAATCCATGACAGCCGCGGAGACAAATCCAATTATTTGTGTCTCATGTTGCAAATTTGTTCTAATGGTCGAAGTGAGGAAGTAAATAAACGCCTGCGAAGGGGAAACAAAAGAATGTGATTTCTAATTAACTTGAAAGAGGAACAGCAGGGCGACTTAGTAAACCCATCTTTCATCTGCTGCCTCAGACCACTCGTTTGTTTGTTGCACAATGTTGTCTTCAAGAGGGGCGGGAGGACGAGTGTGTGTGGGGGGGATAACACTGTACTGCTTCCCTCCAAATGAAATGTCAACAGATTTAACTGCACTGCGGAAGGAGTGCAGCGTTTTCCAGCGTTTTGTCGATTTTATTGTTCATTAAGCTTCGCAGCCGCCCATTCCTTCCCCCCCTCCACCAAATCTTCTTCCTCCTCCTCCTCTCCCACTTGTTCGAGGCTTCATTTGCAGCATCTTGGCTTTGAAGATCACAAACGGCTGAGGCAATAATTGGGTTTGTGCAATTACAGCGAGCTTAATGAGAGAGAGAATTCAGGAGTTTGTCTTGCCCCTATCTCCAACTCTCCGTGCTCAACCATTAGGCCGGCAACTGTCTCTGTCTTCCGCTGTCTCTCTGAAGCACTGTCGACGAAGGAAGATGTTATCGTACGGGATGAAGTGGTCAACACATTCATAACATGCACAAACGGTACACACATCACATATGCACACAAGGCCTGGATGATGGAGAGAGCAGATATGCTAATCTCCTGCCCGTGACTGACCAGAATGACAAAAAACAAACACAGATGCAGCACAAGACAAGTAAAGAGAGAAAGAGAAAGACAAAGCAAAAGAAAAGATTTCAATTGGAGAGATAAGCCACATCAACTAATCAGTGTTTAAAGGACGTTTAGGAGACCCAGAGGCCACTATCTGCTCATATAGTTTCAAAGAAAGCCTGTAGCTCTCAAAGTTTTCAATGCAAATCCAAGACTCTTAAACAATCAAGCCAGGATACAGCGACCTCTGATTCTGCTCTAGACAGGAGTACTTGTGAGACACTGGTAAACCACAGGGACACACCGGTTAGATCGAGCACGGAGGTCACCTAGAGGTGGCATCATGTACAGTATAATGTTGTTCAGTTTAGCTCAAAGATTTGTAGTCACTGACTGTATGTACTTGATTCATTGTTTTTAAGCCTAACAATCACCATTCGTATTGCTTCATGTTAAGGCGTTGCCTCTTGACTTTCTTCTGTTCACTTAAAAGGCCTAAAAACTCTGCAATCAGTAAACTTTTAACCGAGGAAGTAATACATTGTATATCACAGCTGAGCAGACAATAGTGCTTTTGGTCACCAGTGAGGGGAGCTCAAGTGCATCAGCGCTACATAGAGAGTCCACAGTGACGCTAGTGGCTGTGAGAGTGGCTTTTTTTTTAAAAAATTACCACTAAACATCTGAGGCTGGAGGGAATGTCTTAGTTTTGCAGGTATTTGGAAGTGAAGTGATCACCCAAGCCATTAGAATTCATTATCTAGGGAACGTGAACGTGCGTGTACCAAATTTCATGGCAATCGATCCAATAGATGAGGTAGGTCAGTCTGGATCCAAATGGTAGACCAACAGACCGACCTTCACATAGACATCCATAGAGCCTTGATGTTAGCATGGCTAAATAAAGTTACTGATTTGGTCAGTACTGGAGTTATACATTCATTCGTTCATGAAATGAACCTCTGGTCAACAGAAATCTGCAAGGTATCCTAAAAGGTACCCTTTAGTTTTAGATGATGATTAGATGGTGACATAAAGAAAAATAGAACAAGGTATTGAGTATGTGGTTAGATTAGAAATTTGGTTTCTGTTGTCTAGTGAGTATAACATCACGTCAGTCTGTTACATTGTCATATTCCACTATGGTGACAGTCAATCTACAGTACATTAGGTAGGTTCTTGTAATGCTTTTTCATTGACTTCCTGTGTGATTTCTGTAGCCACACACCTTCTTATTTCATTTGTGTCATGTCATATCTTATCTTTACACTCTGGTGAAGGCTTTTGCCAAAATGTACGGGCTGGATCACATTCCATTCTTATTCCATACCCATACTACGAATAGACTCATTACACAACACAGTAACACAGTCAGCGATACATAACACACTCATTAACACCAATCAAGCCTCCAGCGAAGAACATTATGGATCTGTTTAAACCTGCAGTTCTGTGTCAACAGTAGATGTCGCATGTTTGTAGGCAATGTGCAATATTAGCAAATCATTGCTCATTACCTAAAAAGATATTTCACTTATAATGTACTTACAGGCAAGATAATACATGTAGCGGGTGTGCAATGAATAAGGGCCGATAGGGTTTGTTCAAAAAACAGTAATTTTATCTTACTGCGTTACATAATAACCAGTCAGATAACATTCCTGCAGTGCAATTATGGAGATGCAAGATAAGTTCATATTTGGAGGGAATATTTGTTTTTGTTAGGCCTTGCATTTGATCAACCATATTTCCAGGGAAGTGAGTCAGTGAGAGCATTTGTATCTATTTCTCTTTATGATATCCGTACATTTCAGATTGGGAGACCTAATAAGACTTAGTTTCCAATGTTCCAGGCTTTTATGTTTTAGGATGCTCTCCTTCCAAAATCTACAATCACATCATTTAAGGCTTTATTCAAAGCTACCCATTACTACATGAAAACACAATCCTCAGGGTGACAGGAGTGTAAAGAACACAGACGTTCAACCAGCTGTTACTGAGCGAAGGGAAACATCTGTGGTGTGTGTGTGTGTGTGTGTGTGTGTGTGTGTGTGTGTGCGTCCATCAACCTGTATATCTGTGAGTTCTTTTGCTATCCGTGAAGCCAGCTGTGAATTTTCTTCCTGACAGGGTATGTGCAAGTTCTAGAAAAACACACAAAAACACATACAGTTTTATTAACACAATCAGCTCTGTGAATCTACTTGTTACATTAAAAAAAAAGATGAGAACATGGTGGATATTAAATAAACATATAATGATATTAAAATAGGAAGCCACAGGGTTCTGACATCCTGCTAAAGATAAAAACAGTCCATGTGGTCACAAGAGACCATGAGCCACATTCATCAAAGCACTAACCATATAAAAGTTTAAAACTATTTTACATGTAAGTGCTTACTGTAAAGTAATTAAAATTTACTACTCATATATTAAGTTCATGAACAAAGACCACACCATTTGTACAATATAAAAACTTGTTTATTTGGATTGGTGACAAGATTCAGGAAAAATTGGATCAGGGTCATGAACGGTGGGATGAAGGGGGTTGATTGCTGGGAGATGAACAGGAGCCGGAGATAGGTTGAGGTCTTATATACTATAGTATGATTGGCGTCAAGGGGAGGGATAAAGGGGGTCAATTGCATGGGAATGAATGGACGCTGAATGGAGTCATGATGTGGCTGGAGCATCTAGGAACCCCGGGGTTGAGACTCAGGGTGGGGGCGCATCTGGGTGAGCTTTCTACTTCATCATCCCCCTGTGGTTTCACAGAAAGAACCTGGGACGGCCAGAATTTGAACACAGGACCTTCTTTCTGTGAGGCAACAGTGCTAACCACTGAGCCACCATGCCACCCACTGAAAGGGGAGAGAGGAAAAGAACGAGGTTTTGGGGGGAGGGTGTTGTAAACCGAGAGTAACGAGAGAGAAAGGGGTTAGACACGCACAGGTGATTGAATTAGTGAGAGAGAGCGAGGCGTGGTCTTGTTCCTGAGCCTTGGTTATAATAACTTCATTTAACTTTTTTATGGTGTAAAAAAAGGGATTCTCCACTCAAGTTATTACAAGAGCAGAAAAGGGCAAGATAAGATGTCTTCAAGTATAAATGTATATTATTATTATTATTATTGGCTGTGATCATTTTCAGGGTACAAAAAAGAGTTTGAGGACAGATATTTTCACCAATTACTGTATTTGTTGAGTCACAGCATCTTAAGAAGGTTTAAGATAAGTCAGCTGGAATTATAGAGAGGAAATGCCTGCAACCATGAGTCGGTTTTTATTGTTTCTCTAAATTTGAGGAGCACTTGTTAGCTCAACAAAAGTATGCCATTCTTGAAAGCCCAAAATAGTTGTTGGTTATTTTCATATAAATTAATATATAATTAAATGTAACTGACTTTGATTTATATTAGTGAATATCAGTGATAGATACAGAATATGTTTGTATGCTCCTCTGTCTTACCTCTCCCTGATACACAATGTGTCCAATAGGGCAGACCATGCAGGCAGTGCCGGAGCCAAACATCTCTTTGACCCGCTGCTGCTTCAGAGCGCAGCACAGCTGGCTCATGGTCAGGTAACGCTCCGTCACCTTGAATTCACCCTGGGAGAAGAAGAGGGCAGACGGACCAGAGGAAATGTATCCTTGCATGTTGACCTTTAATGTTTATGTCATTTGCATTAATATATGACGGGAAACATAATAAGAGTCTTAGATTTGGACATCAGAGGCAAAGAAAAATGACTGCTCAGAAAGTGGTGTGTTTGTCTTTCTCACCCATTTCCTGGTTAGTTCCAGGATGCTCCTCCGGGTAACACCTGGGAGGATGATGCCATCAAGAGGTGGTGTTGCAAGCTCCTCCTCTAAAAAACAGGAACAAAAATTCAAATCTGAAGTTTTTGAGGCAAATAGAAAAAAGATGCTGTGTGCCCTGAAGTTGTAATGAAGATGTCCTGCCAGTAGAGGTCACATTTGTTTAATATCCAAAGCATCCTACTTATTAAAAAAAAAAAAAAATCACTTTACAATAACCTACATCACAGCCTGTGGTCAGCCAAGTGTGACTAACCTCCATCCTCATTGATCCAGTACAGGAAGATGTTCATGGTTCCTGCCTCAGTGATCTGGTGATCCTCTCCATACAGCCACAGCACCTGCTGACACCCATAATCCACTGCTTCATACTGGGCAAACAGAGAGCATCCGTAGTTCCTGCAGCAATTCAAAGCAACAATTGAAATGACTTTAGCTACTTTACTGTCTACAACACCGCATGCAACTGTAAATACTGTACAGTGAAGTGAGAGACATTATTTTATCTCCTGTCCCAAAAAAGCAGGATGCACTTTATTTTTTTAAGTGACAGTTTCCAGCAGAGACTTTGACAGGATATGAAGGCTTTTCTTTAAAGAATCCTAACTGAGAATTATTGGATTAGATTCCAGATAAAGTGTAAAAAACTAGAACAAACTGTAATTTATCTTCAATAATGAATCAAACCAAAATTTGACGAGTGTGGTCCTAAAGATTTGTTGACTTGTTCTCACCACCTAGATGATCATATTGGAGTTGACTGCATTGTTTATCAGTGAATAAAAACTAAAACATGCATATATTATGTGCCTACCCACCCTCCCATCTTGCAGTCTCCAGTTCCTCCTTTCCAGGCCCGCGTGTACTTTGGGTCGGCCCACAAGGAGAGGCCCTTTGCATCAGTGTTGAAGTAAGCGCCCACTTGACACAAGATCACATACAGCAAGGCACGAGCAGGCTTCTTTACACCCAGAGATGGCTACAATGGGACACATAAAGATACACAAATTCAGTTGCAGTTCCAAGACCAAAAAGCAGAGCAGAACCACTATAGATCCACCTTACCTCAGTGCTGATAAATGTCGGTCTGATGTACACGCTGGCTGAGTCTGACTGAGGAACCCAGTCCTGGTCAATCTCTACAAGTCTCCTGATGCACTCCAGCAACTCTGACTGATCAAAGGCCTGGAGGAGGGAGAGAGGGAGAGAAAGCATGGGAGAAGACAAGAAAAGAATGATGGGAGGCACTTAGATGAAATATCAGAGGAGAGAGTTGAAATTGTGGCTTAAGTTGCAGTTTGACGGCAAAAACAGTATTTCCTTCATCACTGTCACCTATCCTTTCATCAATCCATCCATTCATTCATTCTTCTGTCAAACCTCTTTCTTCACATCCATCTTACAGGTAGACAAGCTCTCTTGGCAGAGTTGGCCATGCGGTTCATGTTGAGCATCGGTCTGAAGAGACGCAGTCTGTTGTCATCCCCGCGGTACGCCTTCAACCCTTCAAACAGCTGGTGAGAAGAGAAGAGAAGAAGAAGGTTATATCTTTGAGGAGTCATATGAAGCGCTATTTTTGAATCACATAGTAAAAAACTAACTACATTTTAGCAAAGGAAAGGTATAAAAAGTAAGGCTAAAGTTTGAATCCTTCATTGTACCTGTATGCCGTAGTGTAGTGACGAACAGGCCGGATTAAGTGACAGGTTCCCAAATGGCTTGATGAATGGAGCCTGCCAACCCTCAGTTGCACTCCACTCTATGGTCAGCATGTGGTCAGTGAAGACCGTCCCGAAGGCAAACACCTCCGATTTGGCCTTTAGAGTGGAGGACAGCTGGATCACCAGGTCACTTGCCTGGTGTAAACACAGAAGACAACAGCAGAGGAAATAGTGACAATTCAGACTGAGTCTGAGTGTTTTATGCAATAATGAAGCCTGTATCATTTTTTAATTTAGGGATTATTATGCTCATATTTCACCAACTAATTACTTGTAAAAGAAAGAAAAAGTGCCCCTTATTAGCTTCCAGAGGTCTTGTGTTATCTTCCTCCTCAACATTCCTCAATTTACTCTTGTTTTTACTCTTATATTGTTTCATAAAACCTCTATTGCACCATGTCAGGCATATTGTCTACATGCTGTGGCTTAATTTGCAGTCCTCACTTCTTAATGTGTATAACATTACTGATATATGATTGTATCTACTTGTCAGAGAAAAAACACATTATATTATATATAAATTCAAACTTGACAGTGGCTGTCAAAGTTGAACAAATGTGTTAAACAAAACTAGCAATAACTTAAACCTGCCTCATAATTTTGAAGGAAAAGGTGTCATTTTTAGGTTGAACCCTGAGTTCTCCATTGTGGAAAGACATAGAAACATCACTCAAAATTGAAAATGTACACTTTTTTTTTTTTAACTCATTGAAGATTTTTTTTTACATATTAATATCTCAAATGACACTGTCTTCATGCTACTAACTATTCCAATTGTTTAACTATCTATATATGTGTTTGCCCAGCAGGGGTTACTACAACACTGTCAGTGTGACAGGTTAATTCAAAGATTGCCATAAGACACCAAGACAGTGACACTGCAGTATCTATGACACTGTGGACATATAGGAATGAATCATAGTCAACAACAGTATGATATTTATCTATATCTGCAGGAACCTCTTTTTCTCATCTAGGCCATTTAATGGTCAAAAGTCAGGGTTAAGTGCCCATAGGCGGAGAAATAAGAGTCATATTCTTCTTCTTCAAACTGCGAGAAAAAAGTCATTGCTGTCCTTTCCTGCTGTTCTGCAAGACTGAATAATGTGCACCTTCTTTTAAAGAGACACTTTCTGGCCCTGCCATTCAGTAAATGATCTGTTCCAATTGGCTGGGATTATCTTTATCTCCTCCCTCCTGGTGCAGAAGGTTGCTTGCACCATAATCCTGGATTACAAAATGGTGTGCAGCCACAGCACAACACTGTATGCATGTGTTTAAATTACTGTGTTTTTTCCTACAGTGTTTTATTTTTTTTCCTTGCAGGTAGTTTTTTAATGGTCGTTCATTTTCCTTTTTAGAAGTTAGTCTGCTCTCCAACTGTTAATCTATATTTTCCTCTGCAAAAGAGCCAGGAATATTTGCTTCTATGTCATCTTTTGGCACTTCAAAAAATAACAGAGTAGGCCTGGCAGTCTTTAAATAGTGAAAGAGCACTATCTATGTCCTTAGAATGCGCCATAATCCCTCTTCACTGTCACCTGCATCCCTCAGTTCACACACACACAGTCCAGCCAGTGTTTGGCTGGGATTAAGTGGCTATAAATATGAATGCGCTGTGTATCCAACCATCTTCCAGTGTGTAGGAGAGCAGTGCAGGGAGGAGAGAAGAAGCACAGGGCTTTTGTAGCAAGCACTCACACAGCAAGACAAGGGCCTTTCAAATATTTGCCAAGTCTGTCTCAGATGACAGGCTTTACCGTGATCTTTAGTGAGTTGATTGATAAAGTCCATCACATATATCAAAGAATCTAACGGGACAAACCAGACTTCATTGACTCACTTCAAATTTTCATTTCTTTCAGTGGAAGCAAAAGTTAGCACACATCTCTTCAAACCAAAGCCAGCTCTCACCTTTGTGTGTGTGTGTCTGTGTCAGTGAGTGTGTCTGCACATATCCACCCTAATCTCTACCTGAGCCTGCTGTCTACTGCTCAGGTGTTCAGGGTCAGAAAACAAGCAAAGCTTCAGCTACTTAGCGTGAGCTGGGAAAGTGGATTCTGCTGAGCAGCCAGGAGGAAGAGGAGGTCGAGCACAGGAGCGGACACTGGTGGTGTCCATCCTTCGCCCCTAAAAACCACGAAAATGGCAACGACATGGAAATTATTCCGGTTGAAGGGAAGATGAGAGCTAAATCAAAAGTCTTAGAAAAGGCTTGGTGAGGTCAAGTGGATTTAATCAAGCGCTGGGATTTCTGTTGGATATGTCTTCCATGTGTTTGTTGTTACAATAACAACACTGGCGAATGACTGTGGCTCTCAGGGGCTTTCGGTTCTGCTCTTGGCAACATGAGGACAAGAAACAGGGCTGGAATATCTTCTATCTGGAGCAATAGGGGGGATTTTTAAGTGTCAGGAAGCCAAGGAATCATCAAGATGCTGCAGCTGGAGCAGCTACTGAGGGTAGGTGCTGTTAAATCATCAAAGGAAGAATGGCATTTAGACAGTGGGCCTGAACCACTGAGGCTTTGCATCCCATCCATTCTACAGATCAATAACCACAACTCATTAGAAAAACTTGTTTCAGTACCTTGAAGCTTGGAATGCTGTTGTCAGCCATTGGGGTGGCGCTGCTTCCCTGAAGACAATTTGGACAATGTTACAGTAATAATAACAGTAGATTTCAAATGTGCATTGTCACTTCATTATGCAAAAAAAAACAAAAAAATTACAAATATTTACTAATAACATGTTGCATTGCATTTATAATGAGTATTTATTTCTATTCATTTCTTGCTATTGCCAGGGTGGGCAATAAACTAGATTTCTTTTTCACGCTTAACAATTATCCTTGAGGTGCATACTGCAAATTTATTCCTATTTAAAAAGAAACAAACAAACAAAACAAATAAAAGAAACCATAAAATTGCAGTAGAGACCCTATGGAGTGTCTTTGCTACTCTACTTTTTGGCGTTTTTCTGAGGCAAAACATTCATATAAACTTCAAAACCCAAATTGGCTCAGGGTTCTTTATGTATAAAATATTTTTGATTAATTATTGTATCATAATAGCGCTTTGATATACAATCACCATCACTATGTACAATGGAAGCCACACTGCACTGTATACTTTATTGAAGTATACTTTATCAAATTTAAGCATCTTTTTAAATGTAGATGTGAACAGAAATAGGCCTTTTGACTCCGTTACTGTACATCAGTGGTCCTTACAAGCCATAACTGGCATAACATATAGCACAAGAGTCACACATTGTCCATATAGGACCTCTGTGACCAAAAACATAATTTGACTGTTTTAATATATAAATTCCTACATGCTCATTTAATCTACTGTGCCTAGTGGATTAAAGCACAACCTGCGTCACCAATATTTATACCCACAACAGTCTTGTTGTAGAATAAGACACATATTACCTTCAGAGCAGGAGAGACGTCTGACTGAAAGGTCGCCATGATGAAAATCAAAGCCGCCGTGCACCTTCAGGTTCCTTCAGCTAAACCGCTTACTAATTGCTCAGGTTGAAACCAGTCCCATTGTGTTGCAATGGCACCAGACAAACATGCAAGTGGACACGGTGACACTACGGTGCTATAAAGCAGTGGCTCTCAAAGTGCGGTCTAGGGACCCCCACGGGTCCTTGAGGGAGTTCCAGGGGGTCCCCAGAAAAAAAGGAGAATCATTTATTTTCACTACAATTCCAATCATAAGTAACACAATGACATAATGTATGACTTTTTTGGTCATGGGTTTCATACACTTTCTGTAATAAAACATCTAAAAGCAAAAATCTTAACAGATGGGAGACCCTGGGAAAAATTCTTATCAAATGGGGGTCTAATTTGTCTAATTTGTGCCAGTTTAGGGGTCCTTGACGTGAAAAAGTTTGAGAACCACCGCTAGTCTATAAAGGACGTCATCACTACCCCTGTATAGTTTTTTTTATTTATTATAGTTTGTTGTACTTTTATATATATAAAAAAATATCAATTATCACTGAAGTATTTACATGGGCGTTGTCTCTGTGAGTGTGGTTGATTTAAGTTGCGACACTAAAAGGGTGACGAACTATGGAGAAACTGACGTAACAATATATTTTTAACCTTTTTTTCTCCTTTACTTTACTAAACTTTTAAAACTCAGCAGCATCATAGATTTGAAGTCGTCCAGCCTGTTATATCGGGTGTTGTGTCCTCTGCAGGCCACAGGGTGGGGGTGCGGGCTCGTTGTTAGAGTCTGAACACCCACAGTGGTTTTAACTCTTTCTGTCTCGAGCGCTTTGCTTCAAACTACCTGCTGCGCGTGCTCTCAGCGCGTGCCCCTGGACAGTTTGTCAAACATTTCGTTGCGGACTATATACTCATCCAAGCTGTACAAGGTAACGACAGTATCTATCCCATAAACATAATTCAACAATCATTAAATCAGGGCTGAGAGAGTAACAGAAAAGGAGGGTTTTTTAGACTTGGTCAGGTGCATGTCTGATTTTTTTTGCATGGACATATTGCTGCTTGAGTTGCGGACGAAAAAAAAAAAGGTGCAAATAATGTGCCTTTAGTGTGGCTTTGGTGGCCGTACATCTTTTATCTACACCTTTGAATTTATTCGCCTTACTTTTTAATTAAGAGTAGCTGAATGTCATTCTACATGTTTACTGTGATTAAATTAATTGTGATATCCAAGTTCAAACGGTGTTACAGGTTACAGGCAATCACAGCAATAAATGAGTTGACGTTAACTTTCAGAATTAATTAGCTAATTAGCACACCTGGAGGCTAAGCAGGCGACGCTTTGAATTTGGACACAATTTGCTTTTATTTCTCCATAGTCTGTTAAGGACCAAGATTTAACATCTGAAACCTTGTGGACTAATTTTGCATATACAGTAAACCGTCTCAACGGACTGTGTGAAGCATTCAGTGCCTGATAAGGTGTTTGTGGTCCTTTTCCAGATCCCATCACTTGAACAGTTTTTCAGTAATGGTAGCCACTGAAATAGGAATTAATAACAATTACAAACTATAAATGATTTGTTGATTTTGTGTAGTTGATTGACAAGCAGTTATCTTGATAAACGATTAATCGTTGGATTCGCTTTTCAAAGAAAAATATATGCAAATATTTGCATGTAGCAGCTTCTTAAATGTGGATATTTTCAGATTTTTTTTTCTATGTTATATGATTGTACGTTGAATATTTTGGGGTTGAGGATCACTGTGGGCAATGGTTTGACATTTTATAGGCAAAACAATAAATTAATTAAGAAAATTACTGGCAAATGAAACAATACTGAAAATAATTGCAGCCATAATAGCTATTTGGCATTAGGTGGCCTGTGTTATGCCACAGCTGGTGTTTTTTCACAGCAGGGTACTCCTTATTGGTCCCAGATGGCTCTTTTTTTGCTTCCACACTTTAGCTCTACCTGTTCCTTTTCTGCTTCTAACACTGGAGGAGTAAGTCCAAGCAGTCCTGATCAGACTGAATCAGTTATGCAGTACACTGTGTGCTATGAGATGTGGTGTTACTCTATGCAGTGTTGGTCATCTACCAGCAGAATAACCATGGTTTGGGTTTTTTTTTTAATGATTTTCTCTCCAGATTTTAACCAACTTTCCTTGCCAATAAACTAAATGTCTTCTTCTCATCTTTCCCCAGACTTCAGCCTCTCCTCGAGCCAGGACGCCAGCACTTCAGCCTCGCCATCAGCAGCATGGACTATTACACGCCCCAGCCCACGCGTCGCCACAACCCCGTGGACAGCATTTGCCGCAAACTGCAGACCATTCAGTGGCGCGGTGACCGGGAGCCAAATTCACCTTTCCAGATTCCAAAGCTCTCCTCCAGCAGCTACGACAGCCCCCAGTGTGGCCTCAGACACAACCTGGAAGCCATCCTGAAGAAAGGGTCACTCCACAGAGACGAGGGGGAGAGTGGGAAGGAGAGGGTGAGGGAGAAGGGGAGAGGAATGGGGATGCCGAGCTCTGCAGCTTCCCAGAGGAGCAGCTTTGGTCCCTCTGTCCCGCTCTCCACCCCATCCACCCCAGCATGCAACCCATCCACACCAACTAACATTACATACACCATCACTAGTACTCTGGGAGAGAGGAGAGTTGCTGATGGAAGTGATTTAAGACAGGTTAAGACATGGCAGAGATACTGTTCGACGCCCACAGGCCAGTCCAAAGACTCCCCTTACTTTACATTCACAAGAGGACCCCATTCGGTGCAGCCTGAGAGCGAGAGGCCAAGCAGGAGCCCACCGCTCTCTCGTACTTTTACCCCGAGTAACAGCACCCTCTCCTATAACCTCAACTTCTGCTCTGCAGAAACAGGGAACTTGACAGAGTATGAGCTGCCCTACCCTGCTCTGGTTGTCAAAAGACTGTCTTTGGGAGATGGAGGTAAGGTACTGAGGAATGGCTGCTGGCCAGCTCGGATGTGCAGGTTGACATAGATGGGTTCTTACGACCAACATAAAATGGATTGAGCATGGAAGTTTAAAAAAAAAAAAAAAAAAAAAAAGCTTAACTCAAGGTCCACTAACTAGCTTTTTCCGTTTCCATGGCGTCTCAAGAGGCAATTCCATCAGCTGATGAAGACTGTGAGACGCAGTTGAAAAGTTAGACTGGTTGTAGACTAGAAGTTCTGCGTCTTGGAGTGTCTTTTATCTTTTTTTCTTCAAACTGTTTTTTAGCCCAAGATTGATTTTCAAAAGTGGGAATCTGATTGCAACAGCTAAATAGAAGTCTGTCTTGTGTCAAAATATAGTTTCACAACCTTCATTATATCATTATTATAAGTTTATCATTATAATAGTATATTATATGTTTTGTGCTTACATGCTCCATATTCCTAATTTGATTTGTGTCAAACCAAATTACCACATGTTAAACAAGGGGTCAGGTATTATTGCAGCATAGAAAAACTACTAGAGAGAGTGAAGAATGAGGCTAAACACGAGGCCCAGCAGCTCATTTTTGGCCCAGGATTCTTCAACAGGTTAAAGCAGCCATGGACTCTAGTCTTGACAATATTTTTGACAGTATTTTGGCAAATATCAAGCTAAACTAATAAATATTTGCTGATTTTAACTTCCTGATTGCCAAACTTTTTTTTTCTGATTTCAGATCATTGTACATTGAATACTTAAAGTTTGGCTGTTGCAATCACTTTTATTATTTTTGTCATTTTATGGGTGAAATAATTGATCAAATAATCAAAAATAATAATTAGATTAATCAATTATAAATAAAAGTAATTGGTGGTACTAAACTAAACGTCCTTTCATCACTTCATAGTGATAAGTGTGTTTTCCAATCATGCCGTCACGGTTGTTACTGTACAGTACCTGAAGGAAAATGTGTCATGTGCTTTTTTCTTTCTTTCTTTTTTTTTCTACACAACTCAATACACACTGTGTTTGCTGTGGCCTTGTGTTCATGATCAGGAAACTCACTGGCCTCTGAAAATAGGAAGGAGAATATGGCAGAAATCAGTCTGATCTGTGAGGAGAATCTGCTCGATACAATTTTCCATGCCTGTGACACCCAACGCCGAGGTACACACACACACACACACACACACACACACACACACACACACACACACACACACACACAGAGTCACTAATGTCAGTTGAATGGAGACGCCTGATGATGAATTATAACTTGTCATTGAGCATACTGTGTTAGTGTGTGTTTTTGTGTAGAAGAGTGTTGTCTGTCTTCCTCTTGTGCCTGTCTTCCATTTATCTTAGTATCTCTCAAGTTTTGTCATCTGTGCAGAGACTTCTGTGTTTTCTCAGCTTTTTTTCATGCTTGCATGGAGGGAACCATCTTGTGCACCAGAGATGTGGAATCTTTGAAGCAGTTAGAAGGATTTTGAGGATTTTTTTATGAAAATGACCACTTTTGTTCTCTTCCCTTCACCTCTGGATCTGAATGCATCCTAGCTCACAGTCTCTTTTGTTGATTGCACTTTAGGTGATGGGTCTTTTTTTTATTTCTATCTTTCTACCTCTGTCCTCTTTGGATCTATGTTAATGTAAATATAGCTCCAAAAACGGTCCCTTTTTCATAGATGTTATTGAGATTGAAAAGTAAAATAAAAGCAATTGTGAAGGTCTTCAGCTTAAAATGGGACTTTTTGTTTTGATATGTAACCATTTTAGGTTTTAAATATATTTCAGCACAATATTTTTGTGGAAATATTGCAAATTACTGTTTGTACAAAATAACAAGTACAACACATGGAGCTTTGCTGGTGGTTGAGTTTGAGTTTTTGAAAACCCCTTTGTGTCAGAGCAAAGAAAAAAGTTTAGACTACTGTGTGAAGATTCAAGAGTTGTTTTTAAAAAAAAAAAAAAAAAAAAAAAAATGAAGTCACCACTGAGAAATGGAACCAACTGTGCAAAAAAATAAGTTGCAGTAGTGATTCTCGCTGTCACCATGGTTGCTGCTTTTGCTGCCCACACCTAAAACCCACATCTAAAGTCGTAATATACCACCTTTGTCCGGGGGCGTTGACAAGCGTCGAAATGCAGTAAACTGAATTGTCTTGAACATCACAGTCTATGTCTCAACAGGTAAAATGTTTTCTATAGTGACTCTAATGCTTTTGTGTTCCAGGTAAAGTGTATGTGTCTCACATTGTGGACTACCTGCGGCACACCACCAGTCGCAGCTCAGAAGACAGTGGACTGGAGGAGCTTTGCAACATGCTGGACCCAGAACACAAAGACGTCTCCATTGACCTGGACACATACCACGCCGTAATGAAGGAGTGGATTGATGACTGCCGCAACAATGGGTAAAAGCCAAAATACTGATGTACATGATACACAAGGGTTTGCAAGGTCATGTGTTTAGCTTTTGAAATGGTAGAGATTTCAGATTTGAGGACATGCAGTCACTGGTTTCATTTTTGTCAAAGAGAGACACCTCCTGTTTGCCTGTCATCAGTTTCAATATGATGTTTTGTGGCTTTGACAATTTTTTGAAGATCATTTTCTAATCCAGGTCCACACTATGACAAGATGATTTGCTAAATTGGCTCCACATATTTGCTGTTTGCTTCCGCACATTTGTGATTGCGGAGTCTTTAACCTCTTATACATTATGTGAGAAGGCGAGGACAGCTTGCACCATCTTCACCAGCCCTGTGCTTCCTTTTTAGCCTTTCAGAGAGCCATTCATATACTCTGTTTGAGTTATGCAAGTAGACTGTGTGTAGGCGGGTTATGCATCAGATGAGAGATTACTGGTGAGCACTTTTTCCCATAATTTCCACGGTGTACATTTCCATCTAACAGCATGTCTTTAGTCTGTGAGGTAGTTTTGTATCGTCATTGCAACGCACTCTGTGTCAGGTTTATATCGAATGTGCGTTTGACATCTGTAGTCTGGTTTGATGAGACATGGATGGAAGATTCTTATACTCTCAGTACATTATTTAAATATGTACACAGATTCTGGGGTTAAAATTGAACATTTATATTAATACTATAGGATGTTCGGTCTTATGTAAGTGGTCAAATTTTGACAAACCAGTGAGACATGATGCGTCTTGACCATCGTGTTCTTGCGTTTTCAAAATGCTCTGATATGTGGGCTGTACTTGAATTTAAAGATTTCATACTTTGAAGGGATGTAACTGCTACAACTGGTCGATTAGACCAAAGGGTCCCAGCGTCATCTGTAGGTGAAGATATATATATATATATATATATATATATATATATATATATATATATATATATATATATATAGATAGATAGATAGATAGATAGATATAGATAGATATAGATATAGATATAGATATAGATATAGATATAGACATTTAGTGGCTGAATACACATACATAACTTTCAAATGAGATATTTCTGTGCGTCAGCCAGCAAGCTCTCTTTGCAGTGTTGCCAGGGTCTGTTTGTATATCTGTTGGGTTGTAAAGGATGAGATTCAGACTGAGCTGAGAGCTGACTGTTTTTTTGTACTCAGTGTGCCAGGCACCAAAAATTAAACAGTTCAACAAATCAGTGCTTCATTTCAAACAAGTTTTAAGGCTCCTATAGCAAAGGCGTAGTGCATGACTGCCATTTTGGGAAGAGATCAGTAAAACTAACTTATCCCTCACATTTTGATGTGTTTTAATTTTTCTGTTGTTTCCCAGGGACGAACCATCGGATGATATAACCCAGGACTCAGTCAAACTCAGAGACAGCCTGTCTGGTGAGTGCGCATGTCAACACTTAGTATTAATTTCCTTGTATTGTACATATATCTAATTTTGATAACAGCAGGAGCTTTGATAATGTATTTTGTGTTATTTGTGTGTGTTGTAGCCAAGAGGTCCATGCTGCTCAATATGACCTCAGGAAGCTTAGAAGCCTTTGGAGGGGAGGCATCCAGAGCAGAATTGTAAGTGGTGTGTGAATTAGAGAGTTTGTCCATGTCTGTATGAATAGACTATACCATGCCTATCTTTAAAGCATCACCACCCACACATGCCCTTGGTCTATGTACTTGTGTTTTTCCTTCCTCAGTGAAACGTCAGAGCTGGTGTACTGTGTTGCTGACCTCCAAATGAGCAACCAAAAGCTCCAGGAGGAGGTGAGGAAGTTGAAGCAGGTGGTGGAGGGCATGGAGGACAGCAACCAAAAGCTGGCAGAGGAGAACGAGGAGCTCCGCAGCCAGGCCAGGGTGTAAGATGCACTCGTACACCCTCATTTGCAAACACACTGCGCAGACACGCTGTGCGGTAATGCTCGGTGGTCTGCTGACGCTCCATCTCTGGTGACCTTTTTCACAGTCACCAGCAGCTGACCCAGAAAGAGAAGATGCTGAAAGAGGAGGTGGAAGAGATGAAGGCCACTCTGAGCTGCACAGAGGAAGGCAGAGCTCGTGCATCCGCACACAGCAAACATGTGGTCAGTGAAACTAAAGCAGCACATAGAGAATCTAAATAAATGCATATACAACTTGTAGGCTTAAGTTGTTTTGTTTAAGGGTTTCACTCTTACCATACATGCAAATGTTTGCTGCTGATATGTATTGCAGACCACAGTTCATAGCATCACCTGTAAAAAAAAAAAAAAATTGACGTGTAGACTTGTGAAGCCCACTTTGACTATACATGCAATCATGTCTTATTATTTCTCTGGTATTGCAGCAATTTTAATTGATAATCACACCCCCTTCTAAAACAAAATGCCGTGTTTTGAAATTCAGGTGAAATTTAATGACAGGTGAACGCTTTGACTTGCGGTTTGTGTTTCAGCCATAAATGTTTGCATGTAGGGCTGCAACATGCAAACAGAAAGGTAAAGGTCATCCAAGTAACAAACCATTCAACTTGGAAAATGTTTGGTACTTTTGGAAAAATGGTGCAAACTTTGAACGGTGCTCCAGTGTCCGAGTGTCAGTCAGTGATTGCTCTTTAAAATCTTTTATCTTTTAAATAAAATCACAAAATTATTCATTTTTTTCAAATTTTACATCATCTTTAAGATTTTTTTCAGCTTGTCAACTGTCAGGATGTAGTGGACCAGAAAATGAAGGACTGAGCTTCATTTCCATAGTTGTTATTGATTGATTTTCTTCTTTTCAGGAGAAAGAGAACCAGAGTCTCATTGCTAAGATTGCTTCTCTTCAAGAAGAGGTGACTTGCTTCAACTTCAATAGTTCTCACCCATTCATAGATTGCTTACAGAGAGTATATTGTTACAAGTTTGTTCATGAAAGCATGTGACCGGCTGCCCTAACTCCCCTCTGATGGTCCCCAGAACTTCAAGGTCACCATGGAGATGGACGAGCTTCAGAGGAGAATAGCGGAGCTGTGTGACATTAACGCTGACCTTCAGGTGGCTTTACTATCTGTCCAAAATATTGTTCATGTTTTACTCACACTTTGCATTTGTACATCTGTCTATTTCTGAATTTTCATACTCCTTTTGTTTGCACTTGCATTTAAATGACCTTCACAAAATCAATACTTTAGCTACAGTCCACTGTGCTGCCACTGTATTGTGCTTTCTGTACTTTGTTGCGTAACCATCCTTTCTGTATCCTCAGGTGCAAATTCACTCATTTGATGCTGTTGTTAGTGAAAAGGAAGCTTTGATACTAGAGGTCAGTGCTTTATCTTGTTTTATTATCCATTTTATTGCCACTGTAAAGATATTTGTGGCAGCTCTGATCATTGTAAAAAAATATTTGAATCCATTTAGCATGATTCTGAGCTTCAAGCAGAATTTGTTGCCTTTTTATGTAACTTTTTCATTTCTTTAGACAAGAATGGATAAGGTACCAAGAGTCGGAAGCTGCATGGGCTGAAGTTTACTTGACATAGTAAAAGATACTGATGTTGGGATGGGTAATAGTGCTGATTAGGAAGGCTCCTTTTTCTAAAGTTTGAGTTTAGAGCAAAAATCTGTAAAATATTTGAGTCTTGGAGTTCATATTTTGTTGTTACCAATTTTGTTGCTGATAAATAAATTTAAATTTCTGGTTGAGGGGAACTTAGCCTCATGTTTTTTTCTTTTTTCTGTTCAAACTGGTCTTTTGTTGTTTACCTAATTTTACAGAAGAGCAGACAGATGGACGAGCTGAGGGCAACAGTGGAGGAATACTCCTCCATCACAGAGGTCAGTACTGTACTGTATGAACTTCCATCATATCATTATTTCAGTTTCTATACATCAGCAGCTCCCACTAGTTTCTCATAGATTGCCTTTTACTGCTTTCACATGTTCCTGATCTCTCATGCCAATGCAGCCTTTTATATGCACCTTAGAAACCATTTGGGATACTATTTTTTTCTTTTTTTTTTTTTTTGTTTGCAGAAAATAAGGTAGTGACTCTCCCCAATCCTTTGTAAATCCTTGTGTCAAATGAGTTTGTAAAAAAGGGTCACTGATGAAGTTGGTCATTTCAGAAGCATATCAGATGTCTTAAGTTTTGAATACAAAATAATAACATTTAATTTGAATTAGAAATATTTCATCTTCTGTAATGTTAAGTCTTTTTCAAGATAAATGTGATACTCTAATTTAATACAGGAAAAATCTTAAAATGTCCATGCCAGTAGTTTTACTGTACAGACAATTCTCTGCTATGTCCAGTGTGTTAGTGCATTTACCATCATGCGTTTTGGTGGTGGTGACCGACTGTGGGAATTAAGTCACCTGCTGTCCTTCCACACACGGGTGTTTTAGCCGACAGCTTTGATGTCATAGTTGACCTCTAAATATCTTACAGCATGGACTGAGTCACGGTTGTTGAGTTTCTGTTGTCGATTCCAGCTGCTGAGGGCGGACAAGAGTAAGCTGGAGAACCAAATGCAGCTGATGCACCAAGACTTGACTGGGTAAGTGAACCAAGAATCACCTGACCGTGGAGGGGTTTGAGATATTGAGGGTTGAGGGACTGAAAACTTAAATTATTTTCCAACTGTATTTTTCGGACACCACTGTATGAAACTTTATCCTATACAAAACTTGAGTTGTAGTGTTTTAGTCCTTAACTTTGGGAATGATTTGTCCATTACCACTCTTTTGCACTTTTTTAATGAATGTCTTTATGTTTGCAACTTGTTTTCACCAAACCTCTCCACCCCCGTCCTCCTGTCTCTCACAGAGCTGGACTGTCTCTGTCAGTGGCCTACAGGTTGAACCAGAGCAGTGCAGGATCCCTACAGACAGAACTGGCTCTGGCACAGTCACCACTGGAGGTCAGCACTTCCCCTGCTGTCTGTCTTTCTCATTGGCTCACCTAATCTTTCATGCTCTCCATGTATCACTTTTATTCTCTCCCTTTCTGTCTCCCTCCTGCTCTATTTTTCTTCCCTTATTAACACATTCCTTCTCTTCTAATTCCATCTTATACCCTGATATGTTTATTTTCAATCTCCTTTGGTATTTTATTTCTGACACAGAGTTTATGGATGCAACATCTCTTGGTCTTCTTCCTGATAGCACATATAAACTTGAATGCACCCTACACAGAAACACAGCACTCACACCAAACACAGCTAGCACTAGTTGTGTTATGTAATCTTAGTTTATATTGCTGCTGATTCCAGCTGCTGTTTGGAGAAATGTTTTGCCTACAGCCAGGTGATTAATCTTCTTCCACAAACTGCTTCTCACATGCACACACAAAATACAAAGTACTGTCTAAACATTAGATGCAGACCTTTGCTCCTTTGCTCCTTCATGTAAATTTATTGCTTTCTTCTGCAGCCCCCTCATGGAGTTGATCATTTGTCCACTACCACGAGCTTTGCCTCCCCACTGGATGAGACCCTGGACAGGGAGGTGCTGCTGATGCTGCAGGGACCTAGCCCTGAACACATGGCTCTGGAGTTCAAAACGCTCCTCAACAAACTGGTAACCAAGTGTGATTGTGTGTGCGTGCGCAATTGTATAAAATATCTTTTTGTATATAATGTTCTATATGTTAAATTAAGCTATTTTTCCTATTTGAGTTGCTAGTCTAAATGTCACTCTGTTCAAAACAAAACCAGTATGGCATGAGTTGTAGCATTTATATTTTGTAAGAAAGAGCAACATTTATGAAAGTTCAGCTTATATTGTGTATTGTGCCTTTTTTGAAAGGCAGCGATTGTGTCTAAAATGAGTCAGCATAATAACTGGATGGTCTCCCCCTTCTAAATGAAACATAGACTGTCATGTTGGAGTAACTGTTGAGGTGCACAGAGTGACAGTAATCTTGAAGTCTCAGTCAAGTTCAGTCATTTGGTCAGCTTGACATTTCTTAGGCTCTCATCAGAGGTCAGAGCATTATAATTGTATCATCTTATGTTTTACACTGCACTGCATGTAAACTTCTTGCTGCCTCTTATGTGTTTCAGAGAAGGGATTTCAGAGAAGAAACCAACTCTGTCTTGTCTACAGTTAAAGGCTTGCTAGATGACAGCGCACAGCCAGGGGGCAACACAGACACCACTCTTCAGGTCAGACATATTCTCACACACACATATTCCAGTTTTATGTTCAGTATCAGCCTACCTACTTCTCTTGAGATAAGCTTAAGAAAAGTTGCAGGTTCACAGTGTACTGCAGTCTAAGTGTCTGTGTGTGCATATAAGTTGGTTTAAGACTGAAAAGGGCCTCATCTTTGCTTTTTCTTTTTATATGAATCATGAAAATTATGTAATGTCATCTCTGTTTCTCTCTGTCCACCTGTTGCACTCTTTTTCTCTGTCTATCACTGCCTATCTCTATCTTTCTCTCTCTTTCCCACCCACTATCTCTCCTCTCGAGAGATCTCTCACTTATATAACTCTCTAGCAGGCCCCATCCAAGCAGTGCTGTTTAGTCAGTGTGTTGTACCGTGAACACAACCCACTCCCCTCCTCCCTCACACTGACTTTCTCTATCTCTCTTGTCTCTCTCTTTCTCTCTTTCCCCCTCCTCCAGCATTGTTGCCACTCTGCATTCATTAGCCACGTACTGCCATACAGCAGTAAACATATAAATGAGACAGAGATCATTAGTGGAGTAGAGCTGTACCAGTTCAAGTCTGTCCTCTGTTGGTTCTTCAGTGTTTCAACTGACTGACATGGAAAAATTTTGTAACAGCTAGGTGTCAAAACCTTTTTGGAGGTGTGAAAGACGCCCCCATATTCAGGTTGCGCAGTGGTCTACAGCCTTTCAACAGAGCGAGAGGCTGAACCCTCGGCCTTGTCTTCCCACAGACGGTGCAGGCCGAGCTGGACGCGAGGCGGGCAGACTGGGCCCTCAGCCTGGACCAGCTAGCCCAGTACACGGACTCACTAGAGAAGGAGCTGATCAAAATGGCCAGTAATTTGAGGAGGTCCCGAACCGATATCCTGCACCTTTCAGTCAGGTGAGCAGGTCTTTGTTATCTGCCTGTGCATCTGTTGCTGTGTATGTCAACATTAAACAGTTTGTAATGTGTTAGCTGCTGAATGCTGAGGTGAAGTTCTGTTTGAGAGCTGAGGAAGAAGTGAATTGCAGCAAATCTTGTACTGGCTAATTTAAGACAACTTGGCAGGGAAGTGTTTTTTTAAGGTGGAGTTGTTCTTGAGCAGCAGTGATCTCATTGGTTGAGTCAGACTCCAGCAGGCGGAGCTAAAGGATTCATTTTCTGGCTAAGTAAGGTAATACTGACGCCACTGAAGAAGACATTAAGAGAGCTGGAAGCTGATTAAGTCTAGCTGCGTAATTGCTAACTTAAAAAAAATCAGTCTAGGCATAATGAGCTATCAGGGTTAGCTGGTTAGCCTAGCTGACATTCAAAGTCCATAAAAGACTATAGCTGTCTCTTTAAGCTTGTTAGGGTGTCTGCAGAGCTACCAGGATCTTAAATGCTACATGGTCCAGAGTGAAATAACAAAGGATGTTACTAGGCAGAGCTAAAGAGGATTTTATGCAACCAGTAAAGGTATTTATTCCACTGGAGGAGCACTGTTTCTCAGAGAAGTCTATATTTCTAAAATTTTAGCATCTACATAAATAAAACCACATACACTAATCAGTGTGAGACCCCTCATACCCCTGCACTTGTCTCTGAAATGGGCATTCCTGCTAACTGATGCTCTGTTTCAGTTGGCCAGTCAGTTGTGCTGAATGGGGGAAAGACCTGTCAGTCATTCTGACCTCAATGACCTCAAAGGCCCGCCTCACAAGGTTTGGGTCTGGGCCAATTGTGGACTTCAGTGTGCCTTGATGGGTTTGCCTCGGTGGATGAGCCTGTGTGTGTGTGTGTGTGTGTGTCTGTCTGTCTGTCTGTGTGTGTATGGAGATGGCCATCCCCTCAGCTATATCACAGAGTTAGTGTGGTACAGTATCAGACCAGAGAGGGAGAACTGATCAGGCTAACAGGCTGTCCAGCTGGGATTTACTGGTGCTCAGTTGCCAGGGTGGAACTCAGGAACTTTAATATTGTTTGGAGAGAAGAGAAACAAAAGGGCTCGTTGTAGGTGTAACTCTACCTCCTGCTCTAGTGTAGGCTAATTCAAGTTGTTCAGAGCAAGACTGAACTATAAGACAGTGGTTGGATTGGGAGGTTGTTGTAGGACACATTTGAGGGTCTGTTTGTAGTCTGAGATTAGAGGGTCCGACTGGGACTGGATCTATAACACTGTGAAGTGAAGAAAACATTACTGGGCCAGTTGGAGAACTGGCGCTGGTCACCCTGGGCAACAGAATGGGACACTGCATGGGCCTGCGGATTGGGTACAGTATGTCCACTGTAAAGTCTTCCAGGAGCTCTCTCCATGTATCTATCTCACTGGCTAGTTAACAATGCTTTGTTAAATTGCATGTTTTTTTTCCCCAATTTTCTCTTGAAAAAATAATAATCCTTTTTAATAACAAGATTTTGTGTTGTTGCACACAGGGTGCAGGAGCAGGAGAACCAGAAGCGGCAGCTATGTGAGGAGCTGGAGCAGCTAAAGACTCCTCAGGACAGCAGAGAGGCCTCATGCCAGACACCTGCACCAGAGGAAGAGGTGAGATAGATGAAGGGAGAGAGAGTTAGCCAGATCATGTGGTTTAAGTCTATGACCATTGGTGCTTCAACTTGATTTTACTATTCACCTTTACTGTCTAAATATCCACTGGCATGACACTCAAAATTGGGTTTGGAGTATATTCAATTTTAATGAATTCCATGTATGTGGTTGTATATATTAACATTAATTTTACACAATAGAATACTGGTTGGTGTGCTTTGAGAACAGTGACAGAGCTCATACTGTATTCAGACAGATGGAGTATCTGGTAGAGAAGAGCTGAGTGCGAGTTGGCGGCTGAAGTGGACATGTGCACCCACACACACACACACACACACACACACACACACATAGAATCAGATGCGACTACACACCTACGCACTGCTCCTCACACAAAATGCACTGACATGCTCTCAAACATTTCCATTACAGCACCATTGTTTTTACTGCAAAACATAATGAGCTTGGTGCCGAGGTGGATAGATTTACATAGTTGTTGTTTACAAATCATTTTTTCACTTTGAATGAATTTATTCAGCATAGCTCTAGATCAGCTCTTGGATTTGTAAATCAACAAAACTGATAACATCTTAAAGGCCTTAGTTAACATTCAGTGTTTCTGAAAGATTACTTTAAGAATAGAAACCTACGCGTTCCATTTTCTTTTTGTTTTTTATATTTTGGTAACAGATTTTTTAATAAGTGGTCATTGCTGGTGTCATTGCTCAAGCTTTCTACCCAGTTTTCCAACCCTTAACCACATCACCTCCAGTCCTCCACTGGGATATTGCCACAGTGGGATTTGTTAGAGTGAAGCTTTAGGTTTTTGCCCATCTCACTTTTGCATTCATTTTGTTGGGTCTTGTCTTTCTCTATTTTTCCCCTTTTTTTTTTCTTTTAGACTGGAGATGACTTGGACTGGGATGAGGAGTTTGCCCTCCAAGACTTCCTGAAGAATGAGCTAGCAGAAAGGAATTGCCAAGCACAGGACGGGCGAACAGAGGGCAGACCTGAGGAGACGGCAGATAAAGTGAAGGACCGAGGAGAAGAGGAGGACGGAGAGGAGAAGTGGATGGTGGTGGATACAGCAGCAGTTAGGGACACATCCACTCCTCTGTCCACCCTGTCTGGGGAGGCACAGCCTGGACGAGGTGCAGTAGGAGGGGGTCAAGGTGAGTGGGGACATCAAGATGGTTCAACTGCCAAGCAATCATTATTACATTTGCTACATGTATATTCAGTACCAGTCCAAAGTTTGGACACACTTTCTCATTCAAGTGAATGGGAAAGTGTGTCCAAACTTTGGACTGGTAGTGTTACTTGGTAAAAATCTTAAAGTATAAAAAATAATTTCTATTTCTAGATATTTAGGTATTGCATATAATGAAAAAGTTTGATAGAATAGATTGAGATTTATTCATGCTGGTATACTTCCATGTAGCTGTTCTACAGCTATTAGCTATTTTGAATTGGCTTTCAACAGATTAAATGTTCAGCGTCATCTCAGGAAAAGTTGAGAACTTTTAGGAGTCTTCCTTGAGCCTTTAAAATCCAGTATACACCAGAATTAGCCCAGGGCTAACTGGAACCTCCTGAAGCCAGCCAAATACGGCTAAACATAGTTTAATATTATTTTAGCCTGTTCACTCTGTTCCTGGCTCTGGATCCAAGTCTGTAGGATTAATAGATGTAAGTCATGCAACAAGAATGTGAGCTAATACATCTTGTCTTATTATCGTGACAAAATTTAAACCATAGTATGAATGAAGAAAGGATATAAACACAGCTAACAAATGGAATAATGTAAGTCCATTCTTTAATTATGCTGTATTTGTTATCTACTTGAGCCTATGTTGCTGTGTTTTAGTAGATCCAAAAGGCAAACTATGAATGCATCTGTGCACCTTTAGGTCAAGATTAGGTATGCATGTGTTTATGCTTAAACTGAACATGATTGCCTTTTGCTTTCCTATATTAATATTAATATTAACTCAGGCGACCATCAGTAGAGAGAGGAAATGTACTGCCAGCAGCAATATTTTAGTTGCTGGAGTCCCTCTCACTCTCAAGTGCCAGCTGTGAAGCTTAAAGGCACAGCTGTCTGTCAGACCAACTAGTTAAAGACTTCAAGTTCACACACCTCCTGATGGTGCATCAGTCTGCAGGTGTCTTACAAAGTGTCTCACAGGATAAACTCTGTAGGTGAACAAGGACTTACTGACTCTGTACTTGTCTTCAAGTGTTGATTTGTGTCTGAGAGAGAGATTGGATTATTCCGCTGTAATCCATGGGAGTCAAAGGACACTCAGCCACCCTTGAAGCCTCAGTACACACACACACACACACACACACACACACACACACACACACACACACACACACACACTCTCTCTCTCTCACACTCTGACTCACTGTATGGATACACACACTCTGAGGCCCTTGGAAGTAGACCCCTGCCTTCTATGGTTGTTGTGGCCCTGGGCTTCTAAAGGTTGTGTGTGTGAAAGAGAGTGTGTCTACACAGTGTGTGAAATCCTCTCTTCCACAAGGTCCTTCTATGGCCAGGTAAGACTGGTCTGAGGCCATGAAGTGAGCTCAGTAATCCCCCATTCCTCTGCCTGCATGAGCGGCTGGCAGGCAGAGAGACAGAAAACGAGTGTGAATGGTCATTAATGCCACCTTAGCCATGCATGGTATTTTAACCCCTCTGCCTCTCCCTCAGTTCAATGCCTTGCATAATAGACAGTCTGAGCTTTTATGGTAAAAGGTGGGGTTGCTTTCTTTGACGGCTCTTAACCCCTGGTTGAATTGGACAAGGATTTGGGTTTTTATAAAAACAACTTCTTTGTTTTGCCCTCAAACTCAGCCTCATCTTTCCTCCTTTTATTGCTTCCTGAATTTATATTTCTTATTCCTCTCTGCCTGTCACACAGACTCTACAGCCTGCACTGAGTCAGAGCCAGAGGTGAACTGTCAACCTTTGCAGGTAAATTGAATTCTGAAATGATCCTCTTATGGGATAAGGTGCATGTAGAGTCATGTACAAGGTGCTCACTTTATTTCAGTTTGTGACTGGATGTGACCTTTGTGTATTATCCTTTTGCTCTGTTTTCTTCATATTTTAATATTTTCTTAATATAGCACAAGCTTGGATAAAAGTTACATTATTGAAATATTTGGCTTGCGTACTAATAAATATAATATTCTGTGTCATTTACAGTAATAAATTCCAGAGAATAAGATTCTCTGGATGTAGAATTTAGTTAATCTCAAACATCATTAGTCTCCTTTTGCTAACGTTGTATAACTGTATAACTGTATAACTTGGTACCAGGCTCAATATGACTAGTTCTTTCTTTGAATTTTTAAAAAATATTTTGCCTAAATGAACATAGCTTTCAAACTGCATCTTTCAATCACTGAAAACCACATTCCTAAATTAATTTGTGATGGCTCGCATGTGATTATGAGATAATACAATTTTTGACCTTATGATGAAAGCCATGTGCTAACTTTTTTTTTTTTTAATTTTATCTGCTTGTTTGAAAAAAATACCCAAAATCTCAAAATGTTGCTGTCCATTGAAAATTTACAGAGCCCCTGAAGTCCCGAAAGGTGATCATTTTTTATCTTGTGCGAACAAGTTATGGATCTTGTGCACACAAGATAATTTACTATAAATTCACGTGTGTCTCTAACATACAGCTTGACAACTTCAGATTTACACAGCCAAGTTTTATGTTCACCTCAGAATGTCATACAATGAAATTATTGCTGCTCTTGCACATAAAGGAAGAAAGAAAGGGTGGCTGCAGGGCGTCCATATGAAAATCCATTAATTAACAGTTTATTAACATTTATAGCTGCAGACTGTAATTATTTTTATTAATGACTTATTAAGTATAACTGCAGACCTGATGACTTATCGTAAAGTTTGACACATTTAATCCTTTATTAATGATTCATGATTGTTAAGGTTTTGGTTCGACTCTAAACATCCTGATGGTCTACTTGGTCGTTTGCTCAGTGACATACACAAAGCCTCAGAATTTTGCAGCATTTTCCTACTGAAACATTCAACTTGCTATTTTGCCTTTTTGTCTTCTAGCATCACCGAAAAGATTAAGTAAGAAGTTCTTGGGACTGTAAATAGTAAATGATAGTCACATTCACTGATTAGTCAGCAGTCCTGCAGTTCTAAATGATTATGAATCATTAATAAAGGGTTAAATGTTTCCCACACATGAATTTATAGTAAATTATCTTGTTCGCACAAGATAATAACTTGTTCGCACACGATAGCAACTTGTTCGCACAAGATAAAAGAAGTATCACCTTTAAGGACTTCAGGGGCTCTGTAAAAATTGGATGAAACAATGCCATGGTCTTTGGGGAAAAATAAACTTTTGATAAGATCAAAACAATGTAGTGGTTGTTCTTAATAACACTGTTAAGACAGTGTTAAAAGTGTTACACTTGATAATACCAGTGTCAAAAGGCGTTGCCAGTTTGTTGCTGAAGGATTAATTTTGGCTATTTTTATTTTGGTCTGTACTGTGAAGAGTACATTTCTTGCTGGAGAAATGTAGGTTTTATTGCTCTCCACTAACAACAACTACTGCAGTGGTGTTCTTGAGCAGGACACTGAATCCCCAGCTACTCAGAACCCAACAGTAGATGATTGTACTGTAGTTGTACTGGGCAGCCAGGTGTGTAACTGCAGGAAGCATGACAATACAAGAAAAGAGATTTGATGATCAGCTTACCTTCCTTGCTTGTTTGTTTTTTTTATATTACATTTGGCATACAGCTCTTTGCTGTTTTGGGAATATAACTTTACACATTCTTGTGCAGTGGTGGGAGGGAAGTAGGAAGTTTTTACAATCACTATGATCCAACAACATAGCATAAAATCTAATCTTTTCAGCAGCCAAGATGAAAATCAGATATGAGAATGTGCTTAAACGTACCATCAACTAGAGGGATTTTAAAAATGGTCCTTATCATTGTGATAGATTACATTACTCAAGCCTGAAGTCTCTGCAAGTAGATCTTTCTGCTACTCTGAAATGAACAGGAAGCAGTGACTGCCTGGAAGGCCAGGAAATTATGTATATTGTCAAAAATATGCAAAACTGCTGGTTTGTTCTTTTAAAAATGACTGACTGAATATAAATTTTTTACTGTGTCACTTCTTACATTATACACGTTACTGTCTCTCCCTCCCTTGTTTGAACACTCTTTCTATCTCTTTCTTTTTCTCTCATTGCCATTTGCCTACCAAATAGCTCTTCACACATCATTATTCACTGCCTCTGCTTACAGAGGCAGCAGTCTGGCAGCTTGTGCTGAAGCTGTCTACTTCCTTATATAGAATGACAGTGATAAAACGTTGGTCACACTGAGGTTAAAGGACTGGCTGTTAGTGGCAAAAGGAGAAATTATGCAGTGGCATATGAAGACAAATATATTTTCTCCACACAAAATACACATTACGTAGCTGTAATCTCAATGTCTTGTTACACATTCTGGTCTTGGATGTTTCCACTAACTGCAGTCCTCAGTGTTTAATTAATTTCATGACTGTTAGGTTTATGAAACTAATTGAAACACTCCATCATTGATGCAGTCAGTATGAAAGTGGTGTTTGCTTTTGAATTCCTATGAAGATGACAGTAATTGGAGGTCTTTGCAGTAATCCATCACTGAGGGGCAGATGCTTTGTGCTATCTGTCAGCTGTTAGATTTTGTTGGCTGCTTATGTATCGTCTTCTCATCTGAGATTTGTTTCTATTGACTGATTGTGTGCCTGCTGTTTGGTACATGGTTAATGTGTGTTGCTTATTTGATCTTTTCACCCCTTTTGTTTTTTTTGAATATTTATCATTTTGTGGCTGTGTGTATGTGTTTCAGGAAGAGGCAGCAGTGCCATTGAGCGCCCACTCACAAGCTGTCAGCATTAGACACCCAGAGGCGGATGCTCTCCCTGATCCGTCCCACTCAGAGAACTACAGTAAGACCTCCACCTCCCTCTCTCTCTTTAGTTCACTCTCTATGTGGCTCACTCTATCTTTGTTTCACTTTGTTCTCGCTCTACTGTGTTTAACAACTTAACCAAAGAGTGACTCATTTCCTGACTCACTTGGTATGTTTGCTGTTTGTTTAGAGGAGATTTTACTGAATTTTGCAAGATGAATGTCAAACTCTGGTAAAAACCACTGTATGAACACTGATTTTATTGTCTTTTGGTAATCCAGAATTGCATGACTGCTTTGTAAAATGTTGTACTTCTTTGTTGTTAGCTCTGCATTACTCCTTGTAATATCATATATTACATTAAAACACACAGACTTCATTAACTGGATAACTAATGTCTTTTGTTTAGATGTTCAGATATCAGGATTATGTTTAAAACAACATTTAAGCTCATATGCAAAGTCACATTTGGCTAATTTCTCTGGGTTTGTAAAAATGTACCCTGGGAAATGTAGGAAGTCATTGTATATTACAGCAGCTGATAATACAATAACTGGTAACCCTGGAATGTACACTGATATTTGACAGTAAAAAATAGTATTTAAAGATTAAACATTTTGCTCTTGTCTAACCAGATGCAGAGACACGTGAGGTTGCACTGTCTCACTCCGATGGTCCAGCCCAAAATCTGACAGTCACATCGGGTAACACTTCTCCCACAGCATCTGAGATGATTCCTCCTGACAGCACATCGCCTGGACCAGATGAGACTGTTACCCAGAGTGAGAGGTGAATGAAGAAATTGATATTGTATTTGAAAGACCGGGCACATAATCAGGGTATTAGACTGTTCCTGCGTTTCCTTGTGGAATGCTCATGTCATGGAAGGTCATAGATATAGTTTGTTGCTAATATATTTCATATCTGCTGTTATTCTATTTTTTGGGTGTTAAAAAAAAAAAAAAAGCACATCGCTGTCTGCTGCAGTGTGACTTTTTTTAATACTGCCACTAGGGAGCGCCAAAGTCATCAATTCTCAAATTCTCACAGTTGTGGCTTAAATCATACATGTTGTAAGTTAATCACAGTAAAGACTGTCAGTCATGGTTTTAACATATAGCAGGACTTTTTTTGTTGTTCTGTTTTTTTGTTCTCCTTTTGTTGTTACTTCCATGCAATGTAAAAAGAAAGGCAATAGGCCTATAAAACAAAAGTATTATCTCTTTATATCTGATTGGAGAGGGATCACTAATGACCATATGACAGACAAAACAGGATTTTCCAAAACGAAGATTGTAATCGCATAGAGTAAAAACAAAAATATATATGTAGTCCACCACATTTAAAAAGTCCTGACACGGATGATGTACATAAGAAAATGAGCATTCACCATCCCAAGCTGCAAAGCAACCTTTATTATTTCTGTGTTCTTGATAAGTTAATTCTCTCCAGGACAGGAAGTAATTTTGTCCACAGACACACCTTTGAAGTTGGTGTTTGAATTGGCAGGTCCTCCCTAGAGAGCACAAAACAGAAGCTTCCATAGTCAGGAAACTGACCTTAACCCACAACCTCACCCAGTGTCCTGTCTAATTTTCCTAGCAGTATAAACTATCCCTGCTAAATTTGAAGTCGATAGGTCTTATCACTGCCACTATAGTCACAGCTGATGTCACCATTTTACTGAGTTTTGTCATTTCCCTATGACTTTGGCCGCATTTGCTAGTCAAATGGGTGTTTTTCCTCACTGTGGGAGGAGTGTGCTGGCTAATTAGTATCTTTGCAGCCATGCTTTGCATAGCCACAGTCCACCTACAAACACACTCGGGCTGTTCCTCATCTCTCTCTGTTTCATACGGTGACAGTTGTGTCTTGTTAGATGGATGGAAAGTGTACCTAATGTATAAATCAAGAATGAAAAAATGGATAGTGCTTGACACATGACCTACACCTTTCACCTGTGGTCAGCATCCAGCCGACCACTGAGGACCAGAGGAGAGAAGAAGAGAAAGACGGAGAGACTGACTCAAGCACAGCAGATATGCACCGCACTAAGGTCAGTAGCAGACGGGAAGTGTTTTAATGCATAAGGGAATACAGCTTCCTCTATTGTTTTCAGCACCAGTACACCACTGCTTCCCCTTCCTCTTTTTCATCCTCTTTGTCTTTCATTGCTACTTTATGTGTCTTTACTGAGAGACAGGTGTATTTTGAAGGAAGGGGTCAGGGGGTATCAATGGGCAGGGCAGGGCCCAGCTTTCCTTCAGAGATTGCTTTCCCTGCGTACAGAGGAGAGGGCCGAGATGTAAAGTATGGGAAGGATCAGAGAATGAGAAGGCTTTATTCTCTTGACTGCTCAAGCCAGTGAATTAGGGAGATATCAGCTTCCTTGAGCTCTGTTGCCAGAGGAGACAAAGTACAATATATTTCATATTGCTACTAAGGGGTCGGTGCTTTCGTTACTGCTAAGCTTACTTAAAATGGAAATGCCTCAGATTTCCTAACAGTTGGACATGACAATGAAAAAGGAAGATGTTAATTCAGAGCAGATCTTCAATCAAGGTTGAAATGGGGAAACGTAATGGGAGGGTAAATAAGGAATATTTTGATCAGTTTGTTTTAATTAATTGATCAGATGTTTTGTTAATTAAACATCAGAAAAAATCACAATTCCCCAGTAAGCAAATTTCATATTCGCAAATTTTCAAATAACTCACGTACTTTGATTAGCACTCCAAAATCCAAACATACTCAGTTTAGAAATATCAAACTGAGAAAACTTTGCATTTGAGAAGCTGAAACCAGCAAACGTTTTGCCTTTTTGTTTAATAAACGACTGACACGATTAATTATCAAAATTGTTGTCAATTAGTGAATTTATCAGAAAGAGGACAGTGATGTTACAAAGCTCATTAGCAAAAGCCTGGACATACTGGATCTTTACTGTGTTTTCTGTCTGTCTGGACCAATTAGTGTTTACAATGAAATACTTTGATTTGGTCTATGGTGTAATATTATTTTCTATATGTGGTCTATACATATACAGTATACTATAAGGTTGCTTCATTGTAATTATGCTCAGCATCTGCTTCAAATAGGCTTACAGTGTTTTCATGTCAGAACTGAGGCTGATGATAGGTTTTCACTACCTCGCCTAAGTTGCGATGCTGTTTCAGTGCAGCTGGCTTTGCATCCTGCTGAAGGATCGATCAACTTGTTTTATTTAGTCTCATACTTGCTTGTGGCATGCTGGGACACCCTGCTGAGAGTCTGAGGTGAGTAAAGAAAGACTGGCTCTCGTGCTCTCTTCAATAAAATGCTCCTTTACACTCAGAAGCCTGGTCAAGGAGGGTTTTCAGTCAAATTAAAGTGTTTTTGATGATCCAGAAGCAACTCCTGGTTTTAATCTGTTAACAATAACAAGGAGTTGAGTTCATTATGATCAAAATAATTTGGATATATTCAAATAGGCCCTGACTTGTAGTTTTACTTGTAAATGGTAGATGTCGTTTCAGCCATATTTATGTTCGGGGTAGACAATTGTTGTATGCAAAAGTTTGTGCACCCCTTGACAAATAACACATTTTTATGATTTTTTTTATTTGAAAAGATATAAACACAGCCTCTTTAGGATATGGGGAAAAAACACAATATTTTCTGCAAACATTAATGCATAGTTACTTTTTATGTCATAAATTGAACAAAAATTAAAAAAAAGAAAAAAAGAACAACATTGTGACATGTGCAAACGTTTGGGCACCCCGAGAGTTCTGAAGTCTCAGATTCTTTTTACAAGGTCTCAGACCTTAATCAGTTCATTAGACCTGAGGCATGTCGACAATTGTCACTAGGAAATGTAAGCTGGTGCCGATTTCAAAGCTTTACAAGTACTCTGACTCTTCAAACCTTGTGCAAACACTCAGCAACCAACTCTAAGCAGCTGTGTGAGACTCTGAAAATGAAAATTATTGATGTCCACAATGCAGAAAAAGGCTACAAGAAGATAGCAAAGTGCTGTCTGCTTGCAGTTATAGTGTGAAATGTAATTAAGAGATGGCAGTTTAGGGGAACTATGGAGGTCAAGATGAGATCTGGAAGATCAAGAAAACTCTTGGAGAAATCTGCTCGTATGCTGGTCAGAAAGGCAAATCAAAACCCCCATTCGAAGATTTTGCAGACTCAGGAGTGGTGGTGCACCGTTCCACTGTGCAGCGATGCTTGCACAAACAAGACCTTCATGGAAGAATCAGTAGAAGAAACTTCTACTTCTAAGAAACTGTATCCTCATTATAAAATCCAATGTCAGAAGTATGCAACACAACATCTACAGAGGCCTGAGGCATTTTGGAAACAAGTGCAGTGGACTGATGAAGTTCTCTCTTTTGGCCACAATCAGCAAAGGTATGTCTAGAGGAAAAAAGGAGCAGCATTTCATGAAAAAAAACCCTCGCCGACTTGTCAACTGTTAAGCATGGGGGTGGATCTATCATACTTTGGGGTTGTGTTGCAGCAGGAAACATTGCATGGGTGAAGTGAAGAATGGATTCCACTAAATACCAGCAAATTCTTGAAACAAACATCACACTGTCCATAAAAAAGCTGAAGCTGAGAAGATGATGGCTTCTACAACAGGATAATGCTCCTAAACATACCTTGAAATCAACCACGGACTACCTCAAGAGATGCAAGCTGAAGGTTTTGGAATGGCCCTAAACGTAATTGAAAATCTGTGAGTAGATCTTAAAAGAGCTGTGCATGCAAGATAGCCCAAGAATATTGAACTAGAAGGTGGTGTTACTAAGTACTGACTATGTTGGGTGCCCAAACTTTTGCACATGCCACAATGATGTTTTTATTTTTTTATTGTTCAATTTATGACATAAAAAGTTACTTTGCATTAATGTTTCCTGAAAATATTATGTTTATGTTCCATATCCTAGAGAGGCTCTGGTTACATCTTTTAAATCATGTCAAGGGGTGCCCAAACTTTTGCATACAACTGTAAACAAAATTTAATACCATGTTATTGATCTTAGCATTATTTCACTATTGATATTTGTGATAACAGTAAAAATGCAAACTCATGTTGGTCCCAGTGAGATAAATGATGTTTTAGTATTTTACTAGAGTGAAATTTTCAAAGGATTTATGTTCCCATGTGTGAAGATCTTACACAGGGACAAATTCACTTAAAGTAATTTGTGTCCCAATATTATCTTACACTGAGTATTGTTTATTTGGTTTCTGTCAGTTATTTTATTGCAAATACTACATTTCTAAGATGTTGCCCTGGATTATTTTGCAGGCATAAAAATCAAAGTTGAATTATTGAGCAAATAAAAAAGCTTCATATGAAAATTCACATCATCATTGAGGATTAGATGATTTCAACTTTTAGAATCTAGGCCCCCCATCAAGTATACTTAATCACATGGAAATTAAATGTATTAGATACGAACCTGACACTAGTTAACGATAATGCTAATGGCTGAAAGGTAACTGATCAGCAGACAGATTTATTTTGCTTCACAGTTGCTTTGGATATAAAATGACATTGAAATCTCTTTTAACTATTGTATTCACTGACCCTGTAAAGCAGCTCACTTTATTTTGAGCAGTGTCAAATCGGATATTATGTACACTCATTACACAATATCCTATTGCATTGCTCTGAGTGCTCACCTTGCTCCATTGTGTGTATGTGTGTTAGTACATGCACATAGTCCGCCTCCACCACTGAGCACTGTGCCAGTGTTAACGTGTTCTCTGAGCACCCTTCTCACCAACACACACACACACACACACACCGAGCTGCAGGGCTCTCCATGTAGCACTGCATTATATAAGAAATCAGCCCAATCTTTCTCCTCCACACTCTGTAGAGCTTAGAGAGCATTTCACTGCCATGGGACAGGTACGCACCATGAATGTGAATGTATGTTTGCATGTGTCTTTTAATCATTGACCATTTCCTGTAATGTAGAACAGAAAAATGTGCTACAAGGCCACCTGTCTTTTTCTCACCCCCTCCTTCCCTCTCTCAACTGTTGTCCATCTCAGAGCCTGAGCCGGGACCAGTCGGTAGACAGATCAGCAGCGGAGGACAGGTGAGTGATTCACTGCCAACTGTTAGCTCAGAAAACCTTTAGAACAGTGTTTTCACACGGATTTACTATCCAACATTTTAGCGGAGTTAATTTCTCAAGATTTCAGTGATAGTGCTGAGAGAAATGTTTTCTCTGCATCAAAACTCTGAAAGCCAGCTGTGTGTTTGTTGTTAATGACATTTAGGTCTAGATGTATTTTTTGCAAATGATTTAGAACTGTGTAAAGGTGCAGAGTGTGCATGTGTTTTTCAGCACGAGCCTGCTACCTGTGTTGGTGGAAGAGGAGGAGAGTGTGCAGGACAGTACAGCTGAGTCTCCAGCAGTAGCAGCCAGCATGGCAGGTGGGAAGAAAACTCTCAAATCTGTGTGTATGAATGAGGTAGAGAGAAACGGAGAAGCCGATATTTTCCAAGTTGACTGTTTGTTTACGCCTCCTTACATGTACGTATGTGTAAGTTTGTCCACCCACACATTATTCTTCCTCTAGGGACAAACCGGCTCACCAGCAGCGGAGCGACCACCTTCTCTGACAGCAGCTCTCCTCAGTCAGGATCGTCCGTCATACATGCCAACCAATCAGGCATGGGCAGCGTGACCTCTGACCCCAGCCAGGTTGAGGATAGTGCTTCAGCAGCCAAAAAGGATTCCCTCCCCCATCATGGAAAAAATAAAAAGGAACTGGTAAGACCTGCCCTACTCCCACTTTCCTCTAAACTGGGTGTTGGATGAGTAATAACACATACTAATTTGATGAAGATTTGAAATCATGTATATAAGCAATAAATCATAAAAGGTTTTCAACTGTAATTGAGGAAAAATAACCATTCTAATGCATAAAAGACTGGTTTAGAAACCTTTACAAGTCAGCTTTGGTTCAGTTTAATATTTTTTAATTTATGATTTAGATATAACGTTGTATTTGTTGTTTTTTGTTTGTTAAATCTTATTTTTTATTCTTAGATTTTATGAAACATCACATGATCATGGTGAATGTGGATGTTGTAATTATGATTAAATCAGTGACAAGATTGTGCCATTGGTATATTCATTCAGTGTGACATTACAACCTGAAGAGAAATGCAGTTTTTCCAGCTATGTGAGTGTTTGTGTGTTTGTGTGTGTGTGTGTGTGTGTGTGTGTGTGTGAGTGTGTGTGAGTGATAGGGAGAGGAAGGGAGAGAGAGCATACTTTCTATTTTAACTCCACTCAGGATCAGATCATTCAGAATCAAGAGCCAACTACACTGCCGGCTTCTTCAAATCTTCACTATTCACCTTCATTATGTAAAGACCTTTTTAAAGGAGAAGGGAAAGTAGGGAGGGAGCAATATGGATGTTGAGTGGAATGGGAAAGTGAAGGGATCAGAGTTAAAAGGAGAGCAGGACGGTGAGAATGAGCCAAGACAGGCAGTAACGTTTGTCCGGAACCTGCAGGAGCTGTCACAGAGCATGGAGACCATTGAGCAGCACAAGGTTCAGGAGGACAAAAGCGAGACCAGCGTGACCACTGAGAAGGAATGTATGTGTTATATTCATTGTTCACTGTTATACACTAGATATTATAAATGTTACTAACCACCTCTCTCTTTGATACCAAATTAAACCCAATTTTAAAATCAGTCTTTCATTCACTCTTTGAACGTTTAAATGGTGATTGCATTATTTTGGTCAGCTATTTCTTGTGCTTTGATTCACCTGCTTATTATTTCCCTCTGTAGCTGAGGCGTCAGTGATCTCTGACACCAGTGACTCCTTCAAAGAGGACAGGAACAGGTAAGACAGACAGTGATCATGGTAACACAACACTTAAATCCATAATAGTATGCATATGAGAAGGCTTGTTTAATCGCTGTCTCTTTCTCTGCAGCCTGTCACAGAATGACAAGGAGATTGAGGTATGCATACCATTAGATCTTGGAGCTGTGATTCATATCATTAGTTACGTAAGCCATTGGTGTGTTAAGGACAGTTTTTAGATTGAATGAAGATGAATAAACAGAGCAGTTTTTTGGGGATTAGGTATCTCTACAAGTAGATTTACTGATTACTCCTCATTTGAAATCAGATATGTACATCATATGCACTATTGTAAGTTTGCACTACAGTATACCCATTCAATGTTAGTGCATCCCTTTTGTTAATGTAAACTGATCTGATTCTCTTGAAATATGAGGGTTGTCTACAGGGAGGTGGGGAGTTTCATAATTTATCTGGTGCAACTTTTCTGGCAGTACAATAAATCTGACATTGATAGGGGGAAAACTCTTCTCATGATCAAACAAGGAAATGTTAGAGATGGTCATCATGTCTACAGTTGGCAGGACACAGTATGTCTAGCAAGCCAAAATTTTGAGAAAGTGAGTCAAGTGCTTTTTCGTGTTTGCAGACGGAGTTCCAGCGTCTGGCACTGGGCTTCAAGTGTGACATGTTCACCCTGGAGAAGAGACTCCGCCTCGAGGAGAGATCACGTGACCTGGCTGAGGAAAACGTCCGCAGGGAGGTCTCCAGCTGCCAGGGCCTACTGCAGGTCAGTGTGTGTGTGTCTAGGTGTGTAACTGCCCAGTTTTCTGTGGTTTGTACACTTTTTGCGCCATCACCTGATACCAGAATTTTATTTTGGCAAATAGAGTAAATTTTAGTTCTCAGTTTGAAGGAATCAACTCTTCACTTTTTGATAGTTACTCCTGAATGATAATTTGTTGTGCATTTGTATAATATTTTTTTAGAATTCTGTAATTTGTCTTCCTTCCAGTTTTTAATTTTTTGTCTATGCTGTACATAAAGTCACAGCATGCTGTGGCTTTATATTCTGTGGTGAGTGGTGTGGCTTCAAGAGGTGAAACTCACATGTTTGAACACGTTTCATCCACCTGTCACACTAGACTGCTACTGAGTATAAACAAAATTGCAAAAGATAGGTGTGGTCCATTAAGGGCACTGGGGCACTGCCCCTCTTGCCATTACAATTGTGAAATACATATTTTAATGAAAAAATTGTTTGTTATTGTTGTGTTGTGCTTGTGTGTAAATTTCAGTTGTTAATCTCACATAAATCACATATAATTACAGAAAAATGCAATGACTATCACTGCCTATAATCTTTGTCTGTGTGTTGAAGAGTGTACTTTTCTCCACCCAACAGCAGTATGTGTGTAATATGTTTGGCTTTTCCTGGTGGCCCCTGATTGGTTGACACCATACACCGAAAATAACTGGATCTGGTGCAGAAAATTTTATTCTCAAGAAATGTTACCAGATTGGGCGATTTTCCGCCTAATTGCTGCTTCCTTGTTAGATCATATTTCCCTCCTGAGGGCAGGCAAAACGTACACAGATCATTGTGGTACTGTGGTGATAATTGTAAAGTGAAAGCAGTTCCTAAGTGGCCACTAGAAGATACTTTTTTATACTTTCAGAAACCGCTAGCCTAGCCACAGCCACCAGCAGCTGGCTCTCTGCTACACTGTATGGCGAATGCTCACGGCCAAAATACCCCACCTAGTAGAAAAGCCACACCACTGGATATGTTATTATATGCTGTTAGTGTAGTAAAAATACTGCGACTCACATTAATGGATAGATACAGACCACTTGAGGCTGCCACTGTTTTTAGCAATATATTATTATTGGCTGTTGTAAATAAATGGGCTGAGAGCTGCATGAACCTTGAAAGCATCATAATGTAGAAGAGAGAATGGAGGATAAATGGTACCCTTTATCTTGTTCTGCAGCCTATTGCTAGGTATATACTATATTGTGGACAATGTCTTGCATCAATAAGAATGACTGCATCAACCAGATGTAACTGAATAGAGGTCAGTCAGTGAGTATGAGTGGAAAATCCTTTACAAAAGTATTCCTCTGCCATGTGCAGTCATTTAATTTCATATTTCTTTATGTCTCTCTATCTTTCTGTCTTCATCATTTTTCCCTCTCCCTTCCTCTCCTCTCAGGCTCTGACTCCTCTGTGTGAGGACGACAACCAGTCCATGGAGATCATCCAGCGGCTCCAGAAGAATCTAGATATTCTCATCCAGTCCATGACCAGGGTGTCCAGTCGCTCTGAGATGCTAGGAGCCATTCATCAGGTGGGCTTGTGTTGTCAACATTGGTTTCTGTTGTTTTGTAGTGTGATCATGCTATAAACTGAAGTCTGTTTTCACTGTTGTTCCAGCAAAACAAGTTCCACCACCATATGATTAAGTTCATTTTGATTATGATGATTCAATGGAGTCTTATGCATGTTAGGAGAGTCGTATTGGTAAGGCTGTGGAGGTGATGATCCAGCACGTGGAGAACCTGAGGAGGATGTACACCAAGGAGCACGCTGAACTGCTGGAGCTGAGAGAGACACTAATGCAGAACGAGAGGTCGTTTGGATCCCAAACTGAAAGAGGTTTGAGTTTAAGTACATAAACGTGTGGGTATGTCTATCAAGGTGCAACATAAAGTGAATTTTTAGACTGGTGTTACAATTATTTGCTACTCTGTGCTTAAATTTGACAATTGCTGTGCTAATAAATACAAAATACTCAGTGTTTCTTCCCACGTTTTTTGTCTAAAACCAAATATTTGAAATTTGAAAGTGGTTGCCACTTCTTTAAAGCAAGTTCTTAAAGGCCTTAAAATAAAAGGTGTAAATTTTTAATTTAAAAAAATCACAAAATTGAACAGCTAATTGGATTAAATGTGCCAAGAAATTACAACATATCAGACTTAGACTGACAAGGCCAACGTTGGCTTAATATACTGACAATAGCATATGATCACTATGATCAGATGGATGTATGTTTAAATACAGTATGATACTCAGTTACAAGCAGTACACAGACAAAGCACAACACATGCAAAGTCATTGATCTGTTCCTCTTTCCAGATGACTTCCGTGGCAAGAAGCCAACAACATCACAGTACTACAAGGTCAGCTGCAGCTAGGTTACATATAATCTCATCATTCTCCATTACTCAGGATTGATGTTGATTTGATGTGTTAAAAATATCCAAGTCTGTTAATGAGGTGATTCTGATTTTTTTTTTTTTTTTTTTAATTAATTAATCAATTTATTTATTTATTTTCCCCTCATGCATCCCCTCAGTCATCAACCCGGCGGGTCAGCATAGCAGGAATACCCCGCTCTGGTGGAGGCAACATGCACTTTGACATGGTGAGGACGACACTGCCAGCGCTTTGCTTACCATCATAGCATAGACAAAATCTTACTGATCCAATTCAAGTGCCAAACTATTTGCAATACAGTGTAAAATGGTGCAGAACAAACTTGTCAGATCATGTATAACCAGACTGCAACAGTCTCCCACAGTGGCCTAAACATCTTAAATGTAGGACATGGTTTGAGTCATTTTGGGGGCTTTTTAAGCATCTGTTGATCTGTTCCGGACAACCAGGCAAGCACAAATTTAAGAAAAAATGACTCAGGGTTATGTCAAATGAAGTTAAACATGTTTTATGTTTGAGTATGGTGGATCCTGGTTGAAATTGGTTGTAATTATGCTTTAAGTTATACAAAGAAGCATTTTTGGTTATGGTGATCATGATTCAAATGTTTTGATCTCCTAACACAGCCCAAAACACAAGACGGTTCTGAGGCTGAGACAGAGAGACTGACCAGGCGATCTCCATGGTAGGTATTTGCATTTGTGTATGTACAGTATGTGTATGCTATAACCTGGATTATAATATATCAAGCATAGCTAACCAAGACTGTATGTGAAAGGGTGTATGGTTAAAATAAAAAGCAAGATCAGCTTTTATATGACTCAACTGTTAAAACACACCAGCATTGTTTCTGATGGGTTTGAATCTATTCGCTGTGGCTGTGGTTTTTCTCAGGCCACAGAGATATGCCATAACATGACATGAGGGTTGTTTTTGTTGTTATGCCTGTATGTGATAACGGTGGTTTTCAGGAATGTGGCAGGAAAGAGTACAGCACGCCCCCCACTAAAACGCTTTGTTAGCTCTGCGGCCTGGGTTGACACAGAAGAGCCTTCTCTCATGATGAAGGGGTAAGAAATGCCAAGGAGAAGGAGACTGCGTCGCACAAGTCCTTTCACTGTGGACCCAGATGCATAAAGATGGCAGCTTTCTGGTGTGAAATCATCATTATCTATCCCACAGTGCACTTGCTGTTGACTTGAGAATTCAGGTTTATAGAGCTTTCTGTCACGGTCAAGTTAATATTTCTTCAAATCACTTTGTATTTTTAAATAATACGATGATCCATTGCAGACTTTTCAATGTCAAAAGGAGCTTGAAATTAAACTTCTGTCCTTGCTAAAAGAAAAGGATGCCCCCATAAAGATGTGGATTGGGTGTAGGGAAAAGGAAAGAGAAAAGCCGAAACAGCCAGAACAAACTCAAAACAGCAGTGTTATCCTTTAAGAACACAAAAAAACAGGGATGATGACTTCAAACCACTTGGCAGCCATCATTCATGTGTCTGGTCGCATGGGGAAGTGTTTATCAGAAGCCTACATTCTGACATTTTCCAGTTCTTGCACGTTTTTTTGTTTTGTTTTGTTTTTTCTTCCTGTCTTTATAAAATGTAAAGTAAGAGACAGTGTTGACTATTATTTTAGCACCATATAGCTTTCAAATGTTTGGACAACAAGAGTAGAATTGGCCATATTTGACTGACTAAGCCAAACTTGAAGCTTAGATGATGTGAATCAAGCACTTCTAATGCTCTTCAAATATCTTAAAGGTTGTGAAATTGTTTTGTGCATTCATGATATAATACTGGAGCATATAATTTGCATTGTGGGGCTTGCATTGTTATATTGTAGAAAACGACTTCAAACATATCTTTTTTGTTAAGCAAATGATTTTACATCATGAATATTTAAAGGTGTACGTGTCTGCATCTGCCTGCTTGGTTTGGCTGCATGAAATGTGCATGTGTGCATGTACACATACTGAACCTGTGTGGTAATACAGTCATGCTTGTATATGAATGTGCAACTGAAGAGTGTGTTTGTGAATGCCTGACCCACGCGTGCCCACAGGACAGCCCGCGACAGCACCGACTTCCAGTCGGAGGACGAGCAGAAGGAGCAGCCTGTGGTAGAGAGGAGGAGGTCCAGTCTCAGTGAGCTGGGCAACAAACTCACCTCCCTCATTCTGCCTCTCAAGACGTTAGTCCAACCAAATACCCACCACTAGCCTACTGCAGCTCCACTTTCTGCCAGCAAAGCTAAGAGGCTAGCTGAATTGTGGAAGAGTTCATCATTTAGGTGGTTCCAATTTTTTATCCAAAACTCCATATTCGTCCAATTTTAACAGTAATTTCTGTGGTACTTTTGCAGCGCATTTCACAGAAATTATGTGAGTCCAGTAGTGTGACACGTTAACATCCAATCCAATGATTTAGCCGATATATTATTAGCTATATATAGGCAAAATAATTTTTCTGTAGTAGCAAGCAGTAAATCAAAGGAATGATTTAATATGAGATGATCCTTATGTGTTTGGGTTTTTTTTTTTTAAATTGTTGATAAGTTGGATGACCATATGAAACCTCCTAAGTGATGAAGCTTTCATGATAAGGGTCTGTTCTGGACTAGCTTCTGTGCTCCAGGGGCTCATGTTGATTGAGCATTTCTACTCAGGGCAGAAATGAACCATTTCCTTCAGCTGTTAACTGACTTGAGATCAGTGTATGGCAATCAGTCCCTCCAGGAAATCGCGATCTTGCAATTGCAATGATTCTTGAAAACTCAACCACGCTCCGCAGTATTTGCTGGGGCTTGCAATTTTGCAAAATCCCTGTGATTTATAATGGTATCATAGTCGTATCAGGGTTTTTAAGTTGAGAAAATTTAAAAAAGATGAGCACTAAAATATTTTTTATTATTATGTTATTTCTGTGATGTCCAGTAATCATAGGAAGTGATTACATATGATTCGATTCATTAGGTAGTAGTTGTGCCAATTCATGCAATTTTAGAGCTAAAAAATCACATGAAACTTTGCAAATAGCATCGCAGTTTTTGAGACAAGCCACTGCAAAATCAAGCATTTTTGATCGCAACAATCACCAGAAAAACACTGAAATCCTGGAGGGACTGGGCAATGTGACAAATGACTTTGGAAGCTTCATGATTTGTTTTTCATGCATGGGTCTCAAGTTCAGATTTGCACTGTGCAAAGCCTCTAACTGATACCCAAGCCATCTATAAAGGGTGCTGTCTTCTGTCATTTACTAACATGTTCAGCCACCTTAACAATTGTATGTGCAAACCTACTACACTTGACTGTTTTCTTTATTTTTGTGGGGCTACTAAGTGTTTTCTGCAAGCAGATCATGTGTTTTTCTGAACTGTCCTTTCCTCTTTTCCTCCCTCCACATTGCTCAGGAGTCAGGATGAGCTGTTTGTAATGCTGTAAGTGTGTAGGGAGGAGAGTCCAAAGTGTGAAATGCTTGTGGATTCTATCTCTGTCCAAAAAACAATAAATGCATGCAAAAGGCCTGTATTTAGCAGGTAGGAGTGCCAATACAAGGCCACTTCTGAGCTTGCACTGACTCCCATTATGACTGTAAAGTGATTTGAAGCAGCACTCCTACTGTTGACAGATTCCAGGCCAAAATCATCTGCTGCTTTTGCCTAACCATGCAATAATTGCTCAAATCTACCTCCATGCCAACCACTCTTCACTGTGCTGCTGAGAGCTTTTTGATTATGCTGATGAAGATAATGTGAATGGTTCTGTATCTTTGACACTTTGAGATAGGTGGTAATACTGTAGATTGCACCAAGCTGCAGCTAATTCACTGCCTGCCATCCATTAGTTACCACAAATGACCCACAGCTTTTAGAAGGAAGTGTTATGTTTTTCATGGCACTGTTCTGTGATAACTCCCTCTCATCACAACATGTCATTTTTGGTAACTTATTCACTCTCTTGCTTTATTGGATACAATTTTACATCTTTTCTCAGTGTCAACCATCACCCATGCCTAATTTTCTAACCATCCTGTTCTCTAAGGTTTTGTTATCTTTTGTTGCCCCCCCCTCCAGCCCAAGTCCCTTATCAAGCCCTACATCTACAGATCCAGGAATAGCCCAGTCTCTGTCCCATAGCCTAACCTCCTCCCGGGCAGCTGCGACTGCAGCAGTAGCCAGAGGCAGCAGGGGGCTCTGGCTTTGGTTGGCCATGGTGGTGGTGCTAGCAGGTACACTCAGTTTCTCAGTGATAGTGGTTTTAAGATCAATTTTTCATTCTTTTTCATTTTTTATGTTATAGATAACATACAGTAGATCATTTCTAAATACTGATTAAAGCCTATTTAAATGAGCATTTTCACATTTAAATCAAGATAATTTCTCATACAGCTTGCACGTGCACTTCTAATACAGGAGTTCAGTATTTTAAAGGTTTGAGCTCGCTCTTTGTTTTGGCTTGGTTCTTTAAGGCCTATAAACTCTGATGGATTTCTTTAAAGTGTTACAGGCCTAGTCTATGATGCTCAGTTGGTAACCCCAGTGACACAGCTGCTATTACACCTTTAACATCCAACCCATGTTTCTGCATAGATGTTTTCCTCTAATGGCACAATGGATAGTGAGATCCATTCTGTGTACTGAAATGTTCATGGTTCTCCTCCTGCAGGTCTCCTGGCACTGCTGGCCAGCCTGGTGATGCAGCCAGCAGTAGATGCAGCCCCTGTGGGGACCGGGGACTCCTGGATGACCATGCAGCAGCTGCTGTGGCCCTACACAGGGCTCCGTCACAATGGACAGCCCCCCGTCTAGCCCGACATCCGGGGTGGATGGTGCTATGCCCATCAGCCCTCTACAGAGATTATCTGTTCACTGGGATGGTGATGAAGAAAGAACAGTGTACCACTCCTGAGCGGTGGCTGTTTGGATATTTACTGGTGCCTGAAGATTCCTAGACAGACTCTTATTGACAGCACAGTCCAGTCCTCAGGGGATAGTTAACCCTACGGAGGATTTTATGTGTCACATAACGTTTGCTAAATTAGTTAGTCTGTGTGTGTATGCGTGTGTCTGTGTTTAAAAGAAGCAGCAGATAAAGGAGGTGGCAACCAATATCTTTTATGGTGGGCTGCTCAACATTATGATGCAGTTTCCCTATCAGTGCTCCTGGCAACTGTTCACCTGGACCCAACACGATCTGTAAAATCCAGCTTGATCAGTTGTCAGAGCTGCCACAATGTTGACTAATCATGTCACAACTTCATCAGAATGATAGCGCTGATCCACAAAGTCTGAATGCAGTTTTCCATTGACGAACATCATGGACGATGGCTTTTTAAACACATTTCATGCACTTGAAGATACAGGGGGACTGCTAGCCTTTTTAATGGAATTCCTCAGTGGTTGCAGAGGACATTTTATAACTTTAAAGTCTATAAACACTGGTAATAAACATTCATTTTAAGTGTTTTTAAGTGTTTTGAAATCTATATTTATGAGTTTGTTAGTTTTGAGTGGGGAGATGTGAATGTTTATTTTTAAGTTATAATTATACATTGTTACAGTCTTAACACCAAAGAGTTTTTTTATTTTCCTTTTTTTTTTTGAGTTCTTGCTGTGGTTGTCACCGTTTTCAACTTCATACACTTTTGTATGTTCCAAAGAAGATGCTTGAAACTTTGCATAAATAAAGTAGTCAATTCTACAATAGAAGGTGTGTGTTCCTATGTGCATCCAAATGTACATTTCAAATTCAGGAGGTTAAAATGACTTTAATTTGTTAATTTAAAAAAAATGTAACTCCTCACACAAGTTTATGAATACATAAGTGGTCTGGTGGCACAGAGCAGACTCTGTACTGTGTCAACAAAGAGATAGTTGGACTCTCTGGTCCTAACTATGCCATCAGTGCTCATGTTGTCCTGCAGCATGTGGATGAAGGTGGAGTGAAACTCACTTCCTGGAAAATGGTCTGGAGAGAAAGCCTCGCTCATCTCTGTGATCTCCAGCTTCTGACTCCTCTGGGCACCCAGCAGGTAGAGACTCCACAAGCCTTTAGGCACAGGGGTGGGGCCATGGTGCTCACACACCTGGCAGAGGAGAGGAGAGGTAAGAGAAAGATGTATATAAACAGGAAAAACAAACAACAAAACAATTCAAAGTGAATTTGGTGGTTTGGATTGGGTGTTTTCTGTTTTCATCTCTGGTGTGCTCACTCAACAAAGGCCAGAAACTCCACAGTCAATCACCTGCTGATTGTTTGAGAGAGTGTCCTTTTTTACATACAGTGTGGCATTACATAACTTCTCTCTTCCTCATTCTTGCCCTGCCTCTGGGCTGTCTACTAAATGTCTGTTTATGTTGAGGACACCCAGGTGCCTGTCTGTGGCACCTGTGAACTGGCTGTGGTGCAGCATTTTTGCTGTTTTGACAACACCTTACTGATTGTCAGGGTGCCAGTGCGGAAGTGGTTGGAATGAACCTTTGCATGTAGCTGGAGGCTCCATGTGTACTGGAGCACACAGACGACTGTCTACACCCTCCTCAGACAAACAGAGGGACATGGCAGCAAAAAGACTAGTTCATAGGGAACTGGCCATTCCACATTGGAAGGAAAAAAGGGTAAAATACTAAATTAAATAAATGTTGTATCTAATGTATGTGTTAAAGAAAATACCTGCATGACCAGATGCTCAGCTCCACATTTGGCATTCCACTTGCTCCACGAAAAAGCGCAGGCAGAGGCGAAGAGGGCCATCTGTTCGTAGGCAGCGTGTTCTGTAAGTGGGTCCTGCAGAGGAGACAAACCATACAGCACATTTTGTAATATTGTGGGAAATGCATGGACTGTAATCTACTGACATAACAAGACTAAGAGTCTACAGCCTCAACAACAGCTCTAAGAGGCTCTACTTAGACAAAGGTTAATGTTGGCACAATGACAATTAATATGTCACCAGCTTGAGCAATGTTCTCTTAAAATGATACTTAAAGGGAAATAGATCAGGTTTTATCTTCCGCTTCCAGTAAGTTCTACACAGATATGCGAGTATGTACTATTTGGCAGGTTTGTCCATCCAACACAACACGGACAACCAAATTAGGTCAAATTTAGCTCAAACCTGTTATATTGTCTGTCTTCTATTCTACAAGCCAACAGTTAGGAGATGCAGACCTTGCCACAGGTGCTGACGTATTTGTCAGTGTACTCGTTCACAAAGATGTTGATCCCTGCGTTGAGCATGGCTCTTTGCAGGGCGGGGCCACTCATCCACTTCCCTACGAGGTGAGAGAGGCCTATCTCTCGCTCTGACTGCAACATGCACTGGTTACCCTGTTTGTAAAATAGACACAAGTACATATTATAACAGTCAGACTACATCCACTGATTTATCCTTGTGTTTTTGTTTCGTGTCTCTTACCTGGATGGTGATGCTGAGGTCAATGAGTGCTCCGTTGATGGTGAAAAGAGCTGAGTCTTGGCCGAGCGGCCGGAGCTCCCAGCTTTGGAAAGGAAAGTTGGCATATGTTTCCTGCATCAGCACGAAGGCCTGGAAGGAGTCCATCTTGAAGGAGATCTTTGCTTCCGCCTCCACGTAAGAGATGTCAGTGATACCATCCATTCTCCACTGCTTCACTGGATAAAAGAGACAATTTCAATGTGTATGCCTTTTTGGTGCCTTTAAAATGTATTTCAAAACCTGATCTGTCATTTCCAATTTAGTCTACTTTAAAAAAAAAAAAAAAATGTTTTATGCCTTTCTATGTTACTATGTATAATACAGGATTATACAGTGTGTATTGCAATGCGCCTACCTGCAGCATTCCAGCGAGCCACTTGGGGAGCCTCCAAGAAGACAACAGATTCAGGAAGTGTCACAGACACCCCAACAGGAGGGCAGGTAAGGGCCTCGTTGTCATCTAAGTTGGACTGTTCCGTGGGGTAGCGGAAAAATTGAAGCCCTGTGTCCAAAAGCTAGAAAAACACAATTGTGGTGGTATGGTATGAGAGAAAATCAGAAAAATAGGGTTAACTTAAGGGGTGTACCGCTGGGCACACATTGAAACTCCTCTCTGTTCACCTGTCTAATTTCCCAGCCATTGACCTGATGAGCCTGTGGTGGTAGGTGGAACACGTCATAGTAGAAGACCCCACCCAGAGGCGTGTACTCCATCAAGTCCACCACCTGGAAAGACTCACCACAGTCTATCATGGACAGCTGCTTTGGGAGAGAAGTCAAGTCTCCCTCATCTGCAGGCAGAGAAAAACAGAACCATCAAAGGTAGAAGAAAAGCATCTTCATTGGCTTTTCATCCATCTTTACTCTTGACAGCATTCTTTAGCTGGTGGGCAAGAGTCTAAATCAACATTGGACAACATCAACATTATTTTGTTTACGTTTGGGAAGTTTTAGGCTGGCTGTCTTACCACCAAGCGCCTCTATCTGGGTCTGTATCTGGCTGCCTTGGCCCTCTGCAGGCTGGGCACTGATTGTTGACTGTAGACTGGCTGCACTCTGTGAAATAAAGATGCAATAAGCATAAAAACATGAAATGTAACCAGCCCAGTAACTAATTCTTTCCTCCTTTACCTTGCTCCCAGTCCCTTCAAATCCTTCCTCGTCTGCTCTTTGCTGCTGCATGCCGTTGTCGTCCTTCACCTCCCCCTCTCCATTTGTCTCCCCCTGCTCAGGTACACCTATATCTGCTAGAGCCTCCTCACCTCCTGCAAGAGACCTGGGACCAAACAGACAAGGTAATTATAAATGCTAACATTATTATTACTGTAAAGGTAATTGTGGTATTAGCAATAGTAAAAGGCACTATCAGCTTGACCTGCAGCTTGGTGTGTGTATTCTCAGGTGAGCCATCCTGGCCAGCAAAGACAGGTGGTCATAGCGTGTGTGGAAGTTCCGTATAGCGATGTTGCTCACAGCCAGCTGCTTGGGAAGCTCAAAGCCCATGCCAACCCCCTCAAAGGTTAAACCTTTAAACCTGGATGGACCAGTTAGCAACAGAAGAGAAGTATCGCAACAGTTGCTACAGTTTGTGCTCATCGGGTGAGTACGGGTGTCCCCTACCCATCAGCAGTCACAGCTGCAGATCCCAGCTGCCCCCCCCCCTTCTACCCCAAACACACACAGTCATACACAACCTTGGATTCTTCTTGAGGTTGGCCCAGAGACACAGTGTAACGTTGTCATCTCTGACCACAGTCTGCATGTTGCCTGTCTCAGTGTCGATGTTGGCACTGGCCCTCTGTGACCAGGGAGACACACAATTTGTAAGGCATATTTTTTATAGTTACAAAGTGCTTCGCTATGTGTGAGTGATGATTATCGAACCTTAAGGATCTCCTCGGTGGTGAGGAGGTGTTTAGTGTGGATTAGCTCCTGCAAATTTATGAGAGCCTCCTGGTACTTCTGGCCCTCTTGTGGATCTGTAACGTCTCTGAGCAGACCCTCCAGCTCCTCCACCTGCTAAAAGGAAAAAGTTTATTTTGTAACACTAGAATACATTTCTTGAAATTAGATTGTGATTTCTAATGATTATCAATGAACTGAAAGAATGTGTCTGAATCAGAATTTAAAATAGGGCTGCAATCATCAATTATTTTTATATCATAATCAATTAGTTTATCAATTAATTGTTTGATTCAATGATTAACAATGGTCAGTGATTAACAGTGCATGTAACAGTATCAAAAGTAATAACAGAGGTATCTGATAGTTGAAGTCAAATTCCTCTCCATTGATTCAACGCCCAATTGCAGGACTCACACATACTTCTCCACACACACAGTACAGACCTGTAGAGCGAGGTTACATTGCTTGAGCACAATTGCGATGTTGACCTCTGGGTCATCTCTCCATAAGCTGGTATATGTGTTAATGTCCTGCTGTACTGCCGGGTCTGGTGTGCCATCACATCGCATGTACCTTTCCCACTGAACACAAAGAACATACTGTGTGTTCTTATCAGCCAGAAGAAATCTGGCAATGAATTCCTGCTTATCCTGCACCGTGGACAGGGCCAAAAAGTTTTGTATCCACCTTGTTTTTCCATGCTGGTGTTTCTTGAGCATGGACTTAAGGCTGACAGATATCCCTTTTTTATAGTCTCCCTCTCACTAATAAACCCAGACAGACAGAAACACACACCTTGGCTTTCTCCACAGCATCAGTTTTCCATTTGGTTACTGCAGTATGATTCTCCTCCAGTAGATGGCGGAGTTCATCCAGCTCATCCGCTCTGCGTGCGCTGTCCTGCCAGCAAAAGACATCCATGAACAATGTAAATGCAGTATATCCATACTCAAAGCAATACTTGTTTTCGATCAGCACTGTCTGTTTGAGGAAAAAGAATCACATAACAATGCATACACTGTAAGTTCATGTGTGTCACCATTGAAAATGGTTTACACGACTTACCTTTAACTCAAGCCTTTTCAGCTCCTGCTCCTTTCTCTCTCTTTCCAACCTTTCCTGTTCTTCTCTCGCTGCCTGTAGCCGCGCCTCCTCTATAAGGGGAAAGAACATATGATGCACACTTCAACACTTTTTTTTCTCTCATTCCTAAACACACTATTGTTTGCTTCGGGGATTATATTGTGCTTCATGCCAACCACATACACTGTATGGTTGCCAATGCCAACAACAAATTTTAAGATCAGTTAAAGTCCAGTTCCACTCAAAAATGTGTTTTTCTTCTTGCTCCTACATTTAGAATTTTAAAATCCAATTTTAAGGGGTTGACCTATGAGCATGATTTGTAACATCACAAATAGTTTGGAAGCCAAACCTGGTCCAATATTCAACTTACACAAGTGTGATGTGGAAACTTGAAGCTGAGAATGGACTTTACAGTGAAGTAGGAGATATCTTGTGTCCTGCAGTTAAACTTTAGAAATGAAAATATATGTATATTCATAGTTTCTGGAATTTTTAATGAGGGAAAAGGAGGAGATGTCCTTTTAATGATTTTAACAAGATAATTTGATAATTTTGTGGAAAAAACATATCAGACAAATTATTATTCAAATAAGTAAGTTTATATACATCTTAAAACGTCTGGAGAGGATCTTTAAGATGAAGAGAGACGCAACTCTGACAGACAGGGATTACCTTCCTCTTGCAGTCTTCTTTCTTCCTCCTCTTGCAGCTGCTTCGCCCTCTGAGCCTTGTTCAATTTACGTCCCTTTTTTGGTTAGTTGAATTTCGAAAAACATTACAAATCAGTGTTTAACAGGGACAGCTTACTGGGTATGGATGCATTGCTGAGGAGAAGGGGGGTACAGTGACTGTACTCTTTTGTGTTAGAGAAAATGAACCAACAGTAGAAGGTGGGTGGTATTTTCTGTGCCTCGCTGTATATATCTTCGACTACATAACGTGGTTATAGGAACATTGAGAGAATGTGCTGGCTGCCTTTTGCTCATACCTTTCCTTTCTTGGGCGGCTTTCATTCATAGGAGAAAACACAGAAATGAAGTCACAGAAGGTTTCAATTTACACGAATTAAAGGCACAGGGTAAGAAACTTAAGGAAAGAAAGCGCATTAAACTAAAGGTTCTTCCTGCTAACTTGACAACTAAAGGTAAATAGCACTAACGTTACGCTACTAGCTTATTTTTAGCCGTACTTTCTATGATTTAACTATGAACTATTTAGCGTTAAACACTTCAGTTAAAACACTTCGAGTATGATAAGGTTTAAGGCCAAACTGGGGCAGTTTATTTAAAAAGAAAATGGTAAAATCTCACCATGCTGAAAAAGAAAAACTCTCCAGCGTCCAAGTAACCATAGAAACGCCTACGCATGCGTAGTTGTCTATTTTTATTTGCGACGTAAAAAAACGACTTACGTGCTGTACGTGCATCTATGAGTCCACCGCAGACGAAGAAAGGACAAAGTGAGAAAGGAGACGTCCCTACTCTATCGTTCCGTTAGAGTGACTCCACCCAACAAACCAACACATGTAAAATAATTATATACCGTTTAACGTTGTTGTTCTGCGAGTTTGTGAAATGAAGTGTGTGTTAAATGTTGCTAGGTATTTAGCTGAAGCTAATTATTTTGTTGTCCACTTTCTCTCCTGCTCACTGTTTCTCTTTTTCATTTTGTCCTCATTTCAGAAGTGAGCGGTGCCACTCTTTTTTCTGACATGGCCAACCCTTTAAGGGGTGAGGTTATCAGGCTATACAAAAATGTAAGTGAATTTGTCCACTATACACTACTACTACTACTAATACTACTGTAGTACTATATACACATATGGTTCAGCTAAATGTGCTTCTCGCTCCCCAAAGCTGCTGTATCTTGGCCGTGACTACCCGCAGGGAGCAGCTTTTTTCAGAGAGCGACTGAAGTCAGCCTTCATGAAGAATAAAGATGTTACAGATCCTGAAAAGATCAAAAAGCTTGTGGCCCGTGGAGACTTTGTCATCAAGGAACTGGAGGCTCTTTATTTCCTCAGGAAATACCGAGCAATGAAGAAGAGGTATTATGAACCTGAAAAATAATTACACACATAGACCGCTTCAAAATATCTTTATGAAGTGAAATACAGATTGTGGGGACAGTGAGCCAACGTACAGTCAAAAATAGTGTCAAAAATATTTATTAGATAACGCAACAGTGTTTTATTTTCACACACAAACCTTTTTACACATTACACCGCAAAAATTACTCCCAACAGTTGCCCTTATAGAAAAATCAACTACGCTTGCCTCATAAGGGAAATGGAAAATCCATCTGTAAAAAGTGCCAGAAAAAGAATGACAACGTGATACCTGTTACAGAACGCACTTTGTATTTTTTATACGCAAGTTGTACCTTAATGCCAGTGTTTGAAATATTTAATACTGTACATACGTTAATATCATAGGTTTTCCTCTAGAACAATTGTTAGGCCTGGTTTGCCCCTCTGGCAGATTGTTTGTCTAGCCAGAAACATTTCATAATGTCCATTAATTCAACAATCCATTTTGAAAGTGTTCAGATCATGAATGTTGTCAGGGTTTAGTAGTTAATACAGATGCAGACGTCTAATAAACTGCTGAAGCCTATACTGTGTATCAGACTGACTGAATCAAATTGTAACAATGAAATGTCACAGCTGTGGAATATATTGTTAGTGTATATATTTGTAAATACATGGTCACATTTCTTGAAGAATGAATGTACATGACTATGTATCAATGCACTATGTCCAGTGTTACAATAAATACAATGAAATCACAACAGTTATTTTCAATAACTTTACTCTTTTACTGGCATTGCTGTATGAAACTGTAGCATAAATATATTTATTGTTATTTTGTATTAAGAACTCATTAAACAATATTCATTTAATATAAATTACCATATTCCTGCTATATGTGACTGAGGTACATTATTATGGCACCTGGGGCAGCTCAAGACTGAAGGGCTGAAAGCTTTTAAGCTGGTAAGTGGTCCTTTATTCTTTGATTTTGCTCATCATGATTTTATTTTCTTCTGATGGAAAACACCCAGAGTATTACCTTTTTACCTTACTGTATTCCAGCTAACAACTTTGTATTTAACAACACTTGTATTTGCAGTTTGAGAGCAGCATGGTTTTGTGAATACAGCTGCAAACACTGCAAAACATCATAAAACCACACACTTATCTCAAAACAAAATACAAAGCTACATTCACATTATAACTGCTGGTGATGACCAGTCTGTGTGTGTGTGACCACTAGGGTCACATCTGACTATGATCAGAGTTTTCTCCATAGCAGCACATCAACAGACCAGGGATATCTGCAATTAGTAAAGTTCTCTATGTACGAGTAAAAATAAACAATTAAGGTTAAAATTGAAACTACTTTGTGACACAAAGTATTCAGCTTCCATTCAGAAAAGGCCAAACAGTCAGGCTGGTGAAGATGCATTTCAGTGCAAGTAAAAAAATCTTACCCCATTTAAAGAGGTTTTTCTTGTTTAAAGAAAACTACATTCAGCACGTTGGACCAGCAACAAAATAACCTGTCAGGAAGAGATTATTCTTGCATTTGGACTCCTGCACTCCAGCACTACAATAGCTGACAGTAGCTGGCAGTAAAGGACAGGGAGATAGGCGGAGCTGTCAGACTGTGGCCCCTTGTTGAAAAGTCCCCTGAGTTTTGCTGGCCCCTGTTAACCCAGGCGTAGCCAAATAGGCCAAGCTACCAGATAGTCAGACCAAACCTTCTGAGTGTTTCCACAACTCTTTCTCACTTGGCAGTATAGAGCAATAGAACTGTGTGTTCTTGTTTCAGCATTCCAGACAAAAACATAATGTGAAAAGGCCAAGAGTACATAATGTTCTCCCGGTCACAGAATGTCAAACACACCCATACACCAGATACTAATTATCTAGAATATAACACTGTGTAACACTTAAATCATTTCAGAAAAAGAAGAGTACATATTTTAGGAGATACACTAGATAATATAGTAAAATGTCAGAGCTGTGCTTTGTATTTAATATTTATTTATTTACAAGTAGGAGAAATCTTTTGTCCAGCAGTTAAAAGTGAAAAAATAATTGTTGATGGAGAAGAAGGAGGTGTCATTTTAAGAATTTCTAGATTATCCAACATTTTTATAGAAAAAATATCAAACAACAATTATTATTCAAAGCAGAGTGTTTAAATTCTGGAGGGGATCTTAAAATCCTTCTCTGAGATTTCTTGTATTAGACGTAAGATTAATATGATTCCTCATTTGACAAATAGGAAAATTCAATCTAGAAATTGTATGACAAACATTAGTTTTCACATGTGAACATTGAATTTTGTTAAGTCCAACTCAATGTCACAGAAAGCAAGATTTGTGTTGCCAGTGTTCTCTCTGTCAACCATTAATATCAGACAATTCATATTGGGAATGCAGTTGAATAAATATTAAATAGTAAAAACATAAATAAGCAATAAATACATAAATATAACAATTAATAGACAATCTTAAAAAATTCTAAAAAGAGTTGTTTTTTTTTTAACAAGACCAAAGTCCCTTGCAAAGGTATGCACAAATGAACACCAATGTGCCTATCCTCACCATGCTTTTTTTCTGGAGCTGACTTGAGACCAGCCTTCAGGCTATCCAGGAACAGCATCAACATGCTGGTCCAGATGCTGCCCGGCAAAAAGCCCATGGATGGAGCCATGAAACTGAGGTGCTGGTCACCGTCTACTGGCTTGCCTGTGGAGCCTCCTACAGGTTGACTGCAGGTTGACATCTTTGCAATGCCATTAGCCACAGTGTGCAGGATTGTCCACAATGTCATGGAGGAGATGATGACCATTCTCCACAGAGTTATTCACTTGCTCATGGAATGCCTTGCTGGCCATGAGGCATTCCACCTTGCTGCCGGTGCCATCGATGGGTGCCACATAAGGATTCTTCCTCCTGCGGAACCCAGGCAACTGCGATGATGATTCAGGCAACACAGAAGCCGATTAGAGGGAGCTGCAACAGAGTCCGGGGAAGGCTTGCTGCCCAGCTTTCTGCTCTTGTAGAACTGCCTGCATGTTTGGGTGAACATGACTACATGTAGACAGTAAACCTCTCCAGATGTAGTCATGTTCACTAGAAGTATAGATAGATAGATAGATAGAAATATATGTGTGTATATGTTAATTTATTGCTGTTGCTGCCCTTTCCCTCTCCTATTATCTCGCTATCGCCTCTCTCTCTCTCTCTCTCCTCTTCCCTCTCGGCCTGTTCCCTCATGAATGAAAGAAGAGCCTCACTCTCCCTGGGTCTCTTCCTGCGTTGACCCTGACTGACCCTGGCTTCTTCTGCAGAAGGGGCAGAGGCTGGTGTGCTGACTGTGCCACCTGTAGTGGCAGTCAGGTTTGCTGCAACAACCAGGGGCGGACTAATTGAGTGCTGCCCCTGGAGTGCAGCATCCATAACACTGTCCCACTGCCAGGTGCCGCATCTTTGTTGTTACCTTGTATTTGTCTTTAAAATTGTTCCACTTCTTTTTGGCCTGTTATTGCCAGGACAGAGGTGATAACAAAGTCCCTGGGAAAAACAAAAACATAAACAAAGAGTGACACACTGCCACTTCAATAAGATATTAATCATTATGGATGGACACTGGACATACAGGAAATGATACAAGCACTCAAAATCAATACTCACTCCCATCCAGACTTCGACGAATTCTGCCAGCCAGTGAAAAGCCTCTCATTGGCTGCCCTCCACTCAGTGAGGGCCCGGGTTTCCTCAATTGTCCCTTGATTAAAACATTGTTTATATGTTAGTCTTGGGCACACAGTGCTACAGTCCATTGCTTCACATAAAAACATCACAAAAACATAAGAGAAATTTGACTGTACACTTGACATTAAGAACAAGGCGGCTTAAAAATAAACTAAGAGTTTAAGTGCTAAAGTGCTTGTGTATAGTACAACGTTAAAGTTAAATAAAAATTTACATTGAAGTTTTAAACCTTAACTTTGCCCTCAGCCAAACCGATTTGCTGTGGAAAAAACAAACAGATTCAGACTGAGACCAATGATTCCCCATTAAATATACCCAAAACGAGTTATATACCATATTTAACCACTACATGGACATCAGAGCCAGCAGCAAATTCCAAAATGACTTGCTGAGATAAGGCTGTTCTTGGCGGGGTACCGTGAGCTCTGACCGCCCGGTCATCTTGATAGCTGACAAGGCATGCTGGCTAACTTACAGCTAGCTTACATCCCTCACATATCTGAAAACGTCAGAGCTAATTTTCAAGTTGGCTCAACATTCAACACAATAAATGGCAAAATACATGGACACAAACATGTTGGAAACACGGAAAGGGTTTTGAGAGGGTTGATGAGATTTGGCAACAATTGTATTAATTGGATCTAGGTTTTATATATGAACCCTTAAGCACAAACATCCAGTTACCATAGTTACTATATCCTGATGATGTTATTTTTAGTCATCACAAATCCTCAGGTGTTCTTGAGCTGACACAACCTTACTGATCCCTCTGAGTATAAAAAGTTAATTTTACAAAGTCCATGATAATGGAATATACTCTTGGCCAGACAAACCCCACTCATTTACTGCCTGTTAGTTGAGGCAGAATTAACATTGATGAGGATATGAATTTCACCACATCAGAGTTAACTTTTTATATTAAGTTAGATTTAGAGCAACCTTGAATATTGGAAGTCTAACATTACTCTTAATGGGTAGGAATAGTATTCTTAAGATGAATATACATATATATGTCCCACTTTCAATTATGATTTTAAAATAAGTATATTCTACTATTACATTCTTTCTAGGGGCAAACAACAGATCAAGATTAAAACCAGACAAATCAACAACTAGAAGAGGTTCTCACTTACATGTATAATTAGAGAAGCCACTATGGGCAGAATTTGAACATTTCCAATTTTCATACACCTCAGGAATAATAAATGAACTATTACTGAACTCAATATAACTCAATATAATATATATATAACTCAATATCAAAACAATATTGCAGATACTTAAGTCCATAGGGGACTGAATTAAAATGATAATGCAAACTTGAAAATGAAAATGTAATTCCACAATAGCATTATAATTTTCCACATATGTATGTGTTATTTGAGTAAAAATGAAAATGAAAATGCAATAATCCAATTTGACTCTTCATCTTCACATACTCATATGGGTGTTCTATGACCATATTAAAATGAAAATGGAAAAGCAGTTTGACATTTAATTTTCAAAGTCATACCCCGCTGTACAGTGGACAATACTCAAATGTTAATTAATGTAATAAAATTTGAAAATTAAAATGCAACATAAACAATGTAACCTGATTTTCCATTTATTCAAGCAATATTTAAGTCACAATTAAAATTAAAATGCAATTTTCTAACCATTTGAAAATGAAAATGAAAACAGCATTTAACATTTCATTTTCAAAGACTTAATCGGCTGCACAGTGGACAATATTCAAATGCACAGCACCCCCAGTCTATTCCATGTACATTTACATGTCACCACACTCTTTTGGTGTCAAAATGAAAATGCAATCTGTCAGTCCTCTTATCAAGGTGGGTAAATGTTGGTCTCAGAGATCAAATCTAACAATTGTAGCTGCCACATCAGTTTGTCTGAATGTTAAGTGAAGCTTCATGTTTTTACTGGACAGAGCAACAGTGACCTGTTATCAAGAGAAAACAAAAGGTTGTTCCCTCTTATTATTTAGAATCAGAGATCAAGAGCACCATGGCAGCATGCATAGACGACTTCTTGACAACTGTAACAACTGATTTAAGCTGAAAATGTAACAGATCAAGGAGAACACATTGTTAACAGCACCTTCATGTAATGACATCTGTGTCACAGCCAAATGGCAGTGACTCCTGGTAATAATATGACAGGATGTTTCATGTACAGTAGAAGTACCAAACAATACCTTTCAGGCATTTTCATTTTATTGGACTTGTTGAGAGAAAGGAAAGTGGGGTGGAGAGAGGGAATAAGAACCAACATATGACAGATTTGAACTCATGTCCTTAAGAGCCACATGAAGGCTTCTTGTGCTTGATCTAAATAGTTGAGCTATCCATGTGAGGGAGACATGGAGAGGAGAAGACAGGAATGAACAAATGAGAATGAGCTCCACCCGTGATAAATCTTGTGATAAATGATCATGTTATCTTGAGAAACTGGCCTTTTGTTTTCTCGAGATAACGAGATATATTCATTTGTGATCTCGGCATTAACAGCATTAAAAAAATAATGGAAATAAATAATTTTAAAAAACAGGGCCGTTCTCGGCTTCCGTATATAAGAATATGCACAACAATTTAGAAAGAAAGAAACTACTCATACACAAAAGTAAAAAAAAAAAAATGTTAATACAACTTATTCACAGGACCGTAAATACCTGTACATAAGGGGCACCGTTAATCACTCAAGGTGATTTGATTTTCTCTAGTTTTAAATGAAACATGACATCTTTCAATCACCTGACGGTGAAACTGAATCTGAAATCAAATAGGATAAGATGACCAGAGAACAGTCAGGTAAATGCAACAGCATTGTAAATATTCGTAGACCAGGCAGTGTTCTCAGGTGTTACTCTAAAAACGGCTGTTAAAGGATTTGGTTCGATGCGTGTGTTGTAAGCAATGAACTCCAGAAGTTATGCAAATCAGGGCCAAAGCATGTGAATCATAGTGAGAAACAGTTTATCTTTATCAGTAATATCTGTGATATTTTTCAGTTTTATTTCCCGTAAAACCATTCATTAAAAAAAGAAAGCTGAAACATATCCTTGAGTTTCCTTCACAATTTTGGTGGATCATGAGCACAGAATCATCACCACAAATGGCTTACTGCTGTTTCATTGTCTTTTCATCTTGAAAGAATATAACTGTGCTAAAACTATTCAGAAAGTTATTCAAACTGTTGGATGTGCTTATATGGAAATCCTGGTACATCATCTTTGTTATGGAATTTTCCATCTTTAGGCGTTACAGGTTGGAGTGACATTGGGTCAAGACAACGCCTTGAGGCCACGCTGTAATTCTTAATCTCTCCTCGAGACGTCAGTTGTCTGTGATGTATTGGTGAAAGCAGAAACCTCTCTGATAAAAGAGTATATCAGCATTGCCATGGTAAGCTAAGGCCAGAGAGGACCCTTCTGGACAACAAAGATAGGTGGAATGTGTAGCCAAATAGAAATCAATGGACCAATTAGACTAATTTTTCATATCGTAGGCCAATCTGCTTGGGTTAAATACTAACACTCAGACTGTCAGAGGGCAGAACGGGAAGAGACAGCATCCGAGTTACACCAACTTGGATGTTCGCTGTTTACAGTTCTCAGCATTAAAACATTAAAGGCTCATGTGTGCTTCTCTCCACTGAAGTGTTGACCATCGCTCAGAAATATCCACAACAATCTTCTCATTCAACACTTAACAGCAGCAAAACAAACATACGTTTCATATACTGGGTGTGTGTGTGTGTGTGTGTTCTTGTCAGTATTCAGCAGGTAAATAAAATGAACGGGCCAAGACTAGACATTGATTTACAGCCACAGATATAAACATACACACACACACACACACACCTACTGTACACAGATTAGGTAATGATTATCTATGTAACAGTACGTTTAGTCATTAAAGAAAATGAAAAGAAAAAAAAAAACATTTTAGGAATTGAGACATTTACTATGAATAGTATCGTGGATTATTCTCCAAACAGTTTGTCAGGCCAGATGTCACATTTTCAACTGTAAAATGCCTGAATCAATATTTTATCAGGCCAGGTAATGTAGTGTTCAATTTCAAAGGGTTATTCAGATCAGGGTTCATATATATCCACCCTATATTCGTAAGCACACATTCAAATGTTTTGAAGGGCCTGTAATGTGATCGAGAACAAAAATAAACCCGCCCTTCTGGTAACCGCACAGGGTAAATGGGTATAGATTCTATACCCATTTAGCCTGTGTAGTTACCAGTCTATCGCAGGGCTAACAAATATAAACAGACAACCATTTACACTCACATTCATATTTATAGGTAGTTAAAGTTAACCTGACCTGATGTCTTTGGAGTGTGCCCAAAAATCAGAGCTCAACAAAGTTTTATTTTAAGCAGTGATATGTTGCAATAACTTATAGATAGCCATGCCATTTATTGTCTAGTTCAATTCCTTCATCAACATTTCTTGTATTAGACCATAGATTGATGATGACAATTCAGAAATTTTATAACAAACATTTGTTGCATTTCATGTAGGAATGCTGCTTTTTGTTAAGTCCAGCTCAACATCACAGAAAGCAGGATTAGTGCTGCCAAATTTCTTCTCTCTGTCCTTTGTCAGGTCAAGCTTCCCTGTTCGTCTCACGACCTGAAGAGAGAAGAGCACAAAACAGAAAGTCAGGAGCTGTTATCAGTCTAGGGCTTTTGACATCAGTTCACTCCTACAGCACTTACTTTGCGTTGGAAAAACTTGAATAGGTAATAGAAAGTTGTGTCTTCCTTCATTAAAGTAAGCCTCGATTCCAATTTCAGCTTCAAGCCTCCTGAAATTATAAGTACAAATAAATTGCAAATGCAGGAGAGCACAACAAAAACCTTAAAGTTAATCAAAAACAGTATGACAATGATATCTGATGAGCTGTTTTTCAGAAAAATGTCAATATAACATGCAGGTATTTAAAATTATGACATGTTATTTACCTGTAAACAGGCTGACTATCAGTCCCACACTGATAGCTGTTATGGTTCCAATGGGACTGAAGTAAAGGTAGGACAGAGAGTACCAGTTATCTGCCAGTAGATGCCTGGTGATGGGAAAAAATAGCACATGTTCAGATAATAATGCATGAGCAGTGAAATCTTGCACATACAAACAGTTTTATATTTCTCCTTATGAATGTTCTGTGTAATTTAAACTGTCAAGGTGAAATTTAGATAAATAAGACAGATTTAGTCAAGATTGGGCAGTAATGGGGTATTTGTAATAGTATTATGTAGTAAATATGAACTTTATAAGGCTACATCTTTCTGAAAAAATGCAAGTGAAGTCACCTGATGATTTCTTGTCACTTCGATGCATTTTTATCACTACTACATCTTCACTATCTACTGTAGATCTCACAATGTTCTTATGCTGCCATTTTGCATCTAATTTTGCATCGTTACAAGTTCGAAATAACCTTAGTTCACCTGGGGATGATAAATATTGCTAATAATAATGAGTCTCAATCAGCTACACACTTACTTGGCATCACTGTTCTGTACAGGGGATGTGGTGATGGATTTTGGCAGAGAGGTAGAGGTCCAGTTGAAGTTGTCTGCAGTAGTGAAGTTACAACCCTGAGTGGTCAGTGACAGTGGTCGGGTCATCTCAGGAGGGGGAGGGTATATTTGGGCTCCGATGCCCACCCACAGAGATACGACCAATCCTGACAGAAGACCTGACAAAGCTCCCTAAAAGACATTTTAATCATTGACAATGCTAAAGTAAAAAGTGATAAAACAATTAGCAAGCAAACAATACGTTTAGTTGATTGGTCAATTAGTTGATTGACAGGAAATTCATCAATTGTGATTGTGATTGTAATTGGTTTTAACCATTTTTATAGCAAAAATAGCAAATATTTGCTGTTTTTGTGCTGAGGTTTGCTTGCTTTTTTGGAATAATTAATCATTTCAGAGTTTTTATTACTAAACTAACAGAAACTAAAGGAAATTGTGACCAGTTAATTTGTGGTATACATTCATCAGTATCTTTTACATTTTACTGGGTAAATTATTAATAATTTAATCAAAATGTAATGAGAAATAAGTGTTAATTTAAAAAAAAATAGCAGCAGATCACAGGACGAGCAAAGTTCATTATCTGTGCTGGACTCATGACCTTATTTAATATTAGCATGGGTTACTGGAATTACATGAGCTACAGCAAAAACTATAGTTAGATCAGGACAGACATACTTTGCAATTGGCAAATGGACAGAAGATACCCAATGTGAACAGCCCAAGTAAAGGACCTCCAGTGATCCCAAAGATGCTGATGGCTGCCTGTGTTAGGAGACACACATCACTTATGTTGCAGGATGGATTCTTCTGCAAAAGCCTACAAACACTGTGTTTACAAGATTGCTTTACATCTGTCAAAATGCAGTGAAAATAAAAATGATGCTTCTGCATTAACACATAAACACACTACCTGTAAGATCCCTCCCATGAGTGAGGCCAGTCCAGCCATTCCAATACATAAAACTCCATATAAGAGACCTGCAAACAACATTGTGCCAGACACTAAGAAAGAAACAACTTGTTCAGCTGACATACAGCATGTACTGTACATGAGGACAATCCACTCACTCAGTCCTTTTGAGATCCAGGACAGGTGCTTCTCAGACATCTGAGTGTACGGTTTGATCAGGTCCTCTACAGTTACTGCAGCTAATGCATTGATGCTGGAGGACACTGTGCTGCGGTTGATATACCAACAGAATTGCACAATTAATTCAAAGAATCATCAAACCACCATCAACATCTAACACAAAAGCAAAAATATGACTTATTTTTTACTGCCAATCCAACTTAACAGACCCAAACAGACCCAGTATGACCCTTTTTTTCTATGAGTACAAGCTGATAAACAAAATAACTTGAGTATAAACCTTAGAGATCCGCTATATGCTGCTGCAACAAACAGCCCAGGAAGACCAGGATAGTCTCCCAAGATGTCCATCACCAAATATGGCATCAGCTGCAGTGAGGGAGTGACATCATACATGATAAGGATGGTTGTTGATCAGCATTATCTGGTTATTGGTTTTCTTTCTCATGTTTCTGTTCTGGCTTGTACAACTGTGTATGTGTGTGTGTGTGTGTGTGTGTGTGTGTGTGTGTGTGTGTATGTGTGTGTGTGTGTGTTTTGTAAGAACAACAATCACAGTAACCCTCAGCTATGCTTTGTCACTCTCCATTGTACCTGATCTGGAGCTGAAACCCTTTTAGCTGTCCATGGGTCACAGTTCTTATAGACTGAGTAGAGGCACATTCCTGCAAACACTGAAGACAGCAGGATGGAACACAGACCTAACAGGTTGATGTACAGAGATCTGGATAAAGAAAAACACACACTGATGACAACCAATAGCAGAGCAATGCAATGAAAATGGTCAACAGAAACATGGATTCATTAACATGCATGATTACATACATTAATGAATGATTGCATGCATATTTTATGGTAATGGCAATGGTAAATTTATATCAACTGTAAATTAGCACATTTACCAGTAGTTTGGGTAATTAATATTTCCCAAAGTAAATGTGGAGAAATTGCTATCTTTGTCTCTACTAGAGTGCATTACTCCATGTATGACTGATGACTGAGCAATGGTGATTGTGAAGTTTGTCAATGATGTTTCTTTCAGTGGGGATATAGAAAATATGCCACCAAACAATAAAAGGAGCCAAAAAATACAAGGTGTATTGCCTATCAAGTAAAAGTGCTTCAGGATGGAGACTTCCTTTAAGAGCACAAAGGATAGTTGCACCCTATCACCTGTCTTGATGAATGGCTCCTTCCGTAAAAATAAAACTCACAGTCTGGCATGTGTGATGCTCTTGCAGGAGATGTATCTCTGAACCTGGGCCTGGTTGATCCCATAGATACTGACCCAGACAAAGGTCCCTCCAATGGTTATGGTCCAAAAAGTGTGTCTCCTCAGAGGGTTTGTGTCAAAGCTAGTGAAACATAAAGAGAGTGTGGTTTGAATTTCAGCCATAAATTTAAGTTAAACATTGTTCAGTTGTTGTCAGGAATATAGTGATTCATCAGTTCCCTCGTTCAGGGGCTGGATCCTGTAATTGACGCAACCTATGAATATATATGGTCCTTAAAAGAACCTGAAGGGGGGAGGCGGCAGTGGCTGAGTGATTAAAAAGCATACTACAAAGCATACTGCAAAAAAAGGTAATAATAACCTGAAGGGCAGAGCCTGCAACTCTTTCTCATATAAGACATTCTGACAGGGACCAAAACTAATGGTGCAAACTTGAGACCTTTGTCAGCTTGTAAGTTTTCCAATTTTATAACCATGAAACTGTCCTTAATATTGATTATTGATATTTAACATCAACACATAACAGATGTCTGGTAAATAGTGTACCAGGGCAGTTTAATGGTATATATCTTCCATTTCCATTTTTCTGTAACTCCCTCTGATTAACATGTGTAGACAGCTAACAAGAACAAACTGTGGAGTTTATTGCTGGATTCCATTATCTATCTTTTTATTGGACTAGTTAGCAGTGATCGATTGTGACCTAAACACAAATATTTGCAAGTCTACATGATATTTCAAGATTTGTTGACAAGTCTTGACACCTTAACCTTGAACACATGCTCACCAGTGTATCTGAGGCCTGCAAACAATATACAGAATGTCTCAAATTTAGGCGAAAGAATGTGCCAGGCCTTATTGACCCACAGCAATTTATTTGGTTTGGAGATGCAGATTTCAGAGGATCCAGCCTCTTTGATAGAAGACACAGTGTGCTGGTTCAATGTTTCAGCACCATGGAGAGAGACAGGCAAAATGAAGGGTTTAAATACATCTGCTCATAAAGAGCAGATTGTTTGTTGTCATGCAGCTGCCAGATGCAGTAAGAATGACACAGTATTTCAGTATAGTGGACCAGTCTCAATGGTCATATCCTCAGTCCATATCTCAGTCCCACAGTTTAACAGAGCTGTAGTGACTTCATATTCTCACTCCTTTATCATACTCACTCCCAAAAGTTGAGTCTTCCTCCTTGTTGTGAATCTGTAATGATGCGGTAGACTCCACCTTGTAAGATCACAGACCTGATAATGACAGACAGGAAGCCTGCAAGCATGACACCAACCTAGAGGGGAACATTGAAGATAGTTTTAATTTCCTTACTTAATCTGGTTTGGTCTTGGTCTCAGCTGTGGTTTTAGATTTACCAGTCTGTTGCATTTAAACTATTGTAAATGAATAATATATAAAGTATAATGCATTATTCCAAAATGTGAGGAGTTTTTCTGTTTGTGGTAATCAGTTCCTTGCTGCAGTGGTGTACAGTTACTGTGTATGAAACACTGGTATACCACTGGCAACCACAAAAAGTTATGACAGATGCTCAGTGATCCCTGATTTGGCCAGTCAGTTTGACCATAAGTCCCCTCACAAATCTTAACATGACGTACCAGTAATGCCTCATCAACCACTTGTTATGTATTTTCTTGATCCAGGAGCCTACCTGAAACACATCTGTCCACACCACAGCCTTTAGACCACCCTGTAACAATGCAGACCACAATGTATTATGTATCTATAATACATTAAAATCAAGCAAACTTCAAGTGTATCAGCCAATCACTAAGACTTAAAGAGATATTTAGGCTAAAGGCTGAGAATTCCAAATGGAGCTCTTGGACAATTATTCTTCCAACAGAAGAAAAAGTAATTTTTCACTGCCATTATATACTGTTAAATACTGTGTCAAGCTTTTTCATTTTGACAAGAATATATGTTCTTGGGAAAACCCTCAATGACATGAATATGTATTACATTTTGATTATGTACACAGCAGAACTCAGTAAACAGATTTGCTTACATACCATTGTGCAGTAAAAGGTACAGACCACGCCTGTGGAAATGACTGCACCCCACAGATCCATACCAGTTACTGTAGTGGGAGGGAGGCACACAGTGGACACTTCACTGAGAAAATTCAAGCAGCTTTAAGTGCCCTCATGCAGGAATGTTACATGAACCTGACCACTGTGCACTGAAAACAACATACCTTGGTTTAAAGCAAGAGCTGGAGCATAAATGACAATTCCAGTGTAGAGGATCTGTAACAAAGAGAGAAAAGATACTGATATAACTGACCCTCAGATAAAGGATTTGCGGTTTGAGCCACAGTGGCTCAAACCTTGTCATTATGTGTTGACTGGCTTCTTACTCACTGTCTGAACAATGAAGAGCACAGTTCCCAGCAGACGGATTGCTCTGTTGAATCGCAGTTCCAGGTACTTAGCAGAGGCATGACACAGACAGAAAAAGACAAGCAATGTAAAAGGTTACTATCAGAACTGTGACAAGTTTCAATCATATCAGGTCAGGCCAATATTTTGGCATGAGAGTCTGAGAAGTCATATTCATCCATCTATTATAAATTGCTTAACACAAAAGCAATAACTCAGATTGAATGGACTCTACCCATATTAGCCAAGTTTCAACATATCCCTTTTCTTTTTGGACCAGAGCCATGTCAACCTCAGACTACAACAAGGACGTGCTCTTTGGTGTTTCAGTGTTATTTTTTATCAATGTTTGTCACACCAACCTTTTATTTGAACAGTGAGATAAGAGAGTGGTCAGATATCTGGGTCTATGTTTTACATATTTCATAAATTATGAATACAATACCGTAGAATACAGCCACAACACTATGAATTCAGTACAATAACTTACCACATGCACACAAAACTACTCTCACCTCATAAGTGCTGGTGATGGCGAGCCTGTAGAAGACTGGGAGAAAGACCTCAGATGTGACCACCATCGTCATTACATAGGAGAGAGCATAAAATCCAATACTGGCTCCATAGCGGTACACCTACAGACCAAATTTATATAATATAAAAGAGTAATGTTTCTCTATGACTTTGACAAAGTTATGGCCAGTTAATTCATAAAAGAATTTACTTAAATCAGGTTAAGTAGCCACATGAAACACTGTAAATTATGGTATAAGCTTTGAAGTAGCAGGAAACATAAAGAATATAAAGAACATAAAGAAAGGCAAATGTATCTACCACCCAGCAGCAAATACTGAAGGAATGAAATCAACCATTGTTCATGTTCAGTGAGCAGGTCTTGTGGGATTTTATATGAAGATTTACTGTGTGGTTAGGCTGATACATTAGGCTGATATTTGCCTGGTATTTAATATCAGCCAATGATATAAGATATCAATTTCTAACATGAGATTCTCTTTTTCACTAGAGCTGTAATAATTTGTTTTCCTTGCACAATTTGCAATTACATGGTCTGTAAATTGATTGAATTACTTAGAAATGTATCCAAGAACGTCCCCTATCATTGCATTTGAGCTGATAAGTTTAAATTTTTAAGCAAGTCTGGGAGTCAGTGAAGTGTTTTATGCACCATGCATGTCTGTTTCAAAAATGTCAGAAAATACAGAAAAATTCAGAAGGTGATGTCTTCAAATGTCTTGTTTTTTCCGATCAACAGTCCAAAATCCAAATATATTCAGTTTACTATCATGTATGACACAGATATGAAAAGTTGCAACCACTGAATATTTGTCATTTTTGCTTGAAGAAAATGCTAAGAATAATTATTTGACTATCAAAATAGTTGCCAATTATTTTTTTGTTGCAGCTCCATCCCATAGCATCTCTGATTCCCTTAAAATATCTTAAAACAAGGGAAACTACTGAAGGATGCATGTCATTGAAAGAAATACAACCACAAGTAGAGAATTTTCCTTGTATTTGTCCCTTAGGACTCCAGTATGAAGTCAATCTACTGTTACCTTACCTCAGCTGGGTTGGACAGCACTGTGATGGCTGACATGAAGCTGGCGGTCAGAGACAGGGAGACGGGCAGGGCTGTCAGCCTGCGGCCCCCCATTAGGAAGTCCCCGGAGCTTTCCTGGCCCCTGTCCGACCAGGCATAGTAGACCCCGACTCCAGCAGACACCACTAGCATGAGAGCAAACACCACATAGTCTGCTACCACAAAGGATCCAGCTACCAGAGAGTCCCCTGACATTTTGGTGGAAGTCAGAGTAAAATGAAAAATAGTTTTTCAGGAAGTTATTCAAACTGTGCTATGTGTTTTGCACTCAGACTGGAAACATCTAGTCATCTGTGAATAAGTGGAGGTCCTGGCACATCACCCTCTCACTCAACAGTGAGCTGAAAGCAGGACGACAGACTGAAACCTTTTGTGTGTGTGTGTGAGAGAGAGAGAGAGAGAGAGAGAGAGAGAGAGAGAGAGAGAGAGACAGAGAGACAGAGAGACAGGTACATGTGAAGTCAACAGGCCAAAAGAATGAATTGTTCACCTGACCACAGGATAAAAGCTATCATCAGTCCAGACTGCAGAAATTCACACACATACACACACACAAAATACTATAAATACACTGTACTATGTATTGAATCTGCCAGTATGTTTATTGTGAGATTCATGTAATGTGTGAATATTTTGCATACATTTTGTCTGGAGGTTTTCAGGTTTTTCAAAGGCAGAATTTTATAATTTCTTCAGATGAATTATGTTATAAAATGTCTGTGTATGTCTAAGTTATTCTCTAATTAACACATCAAGTTGTTTACCCAGGGTGTACCAGCACTCCCACATCAATTCCTTCCATATTTGTGATATTAACTCCCACTTTGCAACCACAGTTGAAATATTTTGAAGAACCTCTTTTATTTGAAGAGTTTCTATCTAAGTGCACAGCATCATTGCGATATTCACACTTTTTATATTTACACTTAGCAGAAATGTATTCAAGTGGAGTGTTTCTAGATGGTAAAGTTAGTCAGTAAAAGTGGTGAAATAAATAGATCCAAACAGAAACAGCAGAAAAAGCAGGATTCTTACATCCCTGCACAAGTCAATTTCTAATACCTCACTCAATCAAAAAATGTGTCTTAGATTCAAGATAGATGAGTTTTTGTCTCCCTTTTTAAAACTCATTTTACTGTTGTTTATTTACTGCTACTGTTTTTGTGGAAGGCAACTGTCTCTACAAAATGTGTGTGTGTGTGTGTGTGTGTTTGTTTTTTTTTGTTTTTTTTGTGCGTAGAATTTCCTGTACTGCTGCGTCAGTTTTCTTTAGAAATGTCTGTAGGAGGTTCCGATAAGGAACAGACCTCTGAGATCTCTGGCCTCTGAAAACAAAACAGGTAGAAAGGGGGAGGCAGTGTTTGAGTAAACTGCGGTTTTAGTGATAATGTAGTGAATGGGGGGAAAACATTTGAGAAGCTGTGAGACTGGATTTCTCTGGATTTAGAAGCCATTTTGTGGCCACTGGCTGCACAGCTGTGATTTATCAGAATAACCTATTTATTGAACAATTTTACAGACTCGGGATGTTTTAACTGTTTGGATAGATACTAATTGTGTAGCATCCATTTTTGAACGCATTAATGGTATTCAACAGGTCAGATTGACTCGAGGAGGTGATTGGCATTTCAAATCACTATAGAAATGAACACTTACATGCAAAATCTTTTATTTTTTTGGAAAATAGATACCAAGTGAAGTGTTATTTCCATTGTTATGGTATACAGTATGTTGTCTCCTCCGTACTAGAGCCTTGCCTAACTCCTCTAGAATAGCCCCTTTCCAGAGGAGGGTTTGGTGCTATTCAGATCACAAAAACACTGTATGAAATCATTCAGCATATTGACTGACTACAATGAAATGAAAGACTACGAGTAACCAGTGAGTTTGTACATCTCTGTGTAGCATACACATGAGCATCACATTTAGTCAGCTTCTATTTGAGGAGGCTGTATGTGTGAGGTGTGAAAGAATTTTTACAGGTGATGTTTTGGCCACAGAGACCCTGTGTTATGTCCAACACCACCCAACAGGTGTGAATGTGTCTGTGTGTGGATGTGTGACTTAGAGTAGAGATTTAGGAGAGATTGAAAAAAAAAATTCACCAGCCTGCTGGAAATAAAAGACTTGAAATTAAACTTAGTGGGTCAAACTGCTTTAGTAAATTTGTAGAATGTGTATTCAGATAAAATATGTTGTGTTACATTTTTACATCTTTACATAAAGCAAATGACTTTGAGTTTCACAATGAACTATTTTTAGTAAGTAACTATTTATAATAATAACTATAACAATTAACTCATCTTGCAAAGGGTACAGTTTGCTGCCAAACATCCAAGTGGGTGGAAATTCATTTCAGTGCAGGTGAAAAGCTGGTAAAGAAAAGTTTCCTGTAACCTCTGTGAGATTTTCTTGGTATATTTTCAACATATTATACATTAATTGTTTGTTTAAAGGGAAGAGTGTATTCCTGAGTTTCCTCTACCACTGCATATGTTTGGTCACTCAAACTTAAGGAACTTATTAAATAAAAGCTAAAAAAAAATCTGTCTTTTCTACTACTACTACTACTTGCATACTACTGTCTTAATGGGGAAAGTGCAGGTGTTACTAATAACAGTATTAATGGTGGCTTTGTTATGTCCCAGTAAGCCATGACAGTGTGTCAGTGAGCCAACATGTCCAATTCCAGGACCTTGAAACCGAAGCAGCTAAATGGGATTCAGCCATCATTAATGCCATTATTTACACCTGTACTTTTCCTATGATGACAAGTCAAAATGTCCTCTGTGAAAAAGGCCTACAGACCTTTTTGCAAGCAGGCAGTTTGACTAATTCCATGTATCTGTATGTGGTTAGTTAGTAATGCCAGTGAGCCAGCATACAGAACAGCGCCTAATGTAATGCAGCTGTCATTGATTAATGTCATTAGTTACACCTGTGTGTTTGCGCTCTGCTGTGAAAAATATGTATTATTCTACCACAGGTGTCACATATATGTGACTAATAGTTACACTAATGAAATACAATATATTTGCATATTCATATTCATAATCCATAGAGTCTGGATTTTTAATGAGGGAGAAGGAGTAGATACCATTTCAAGGATCTTAAGAAGATAACTTTTGGGGAGAAAAACCATATCAGACACACATTATTATTACAAAGTAGAGTATTTTATATACATCTTAAAACATGTCTGGAGGGGACCTTTAAATTCTCAAAAAATATTTTTTGGTTGTTGTTTAATTTTTTCCTTATTCAAACATGGTGTGTTTTTGTCTTACTTAGCTGAATGTACTTAGGCCCTACATGGTTCCACAGGTTTTCTTCTTAAAAGCAGTTGGTGCTACGTTACTATTCAATTAAAAACATTTTGACAATGTAGGCTATGCTTTTCTACTGTCCACATAAACTGGAAGTCAGACATGTTGACGTTTAGTAGCCAAAGAATCGCGGTCTAACAACAAAAATCAAACGACACCGGAAGCAGGGAGCAGTGAAGCCTCAAACGAAGGCGGAAGTGACGGAGTAATTTATCTCGCCCTCTCGCCTCTCTTCGCTCACCACGCGGAGCAAAAAAACCTTCCCATGATGCCTTTTTCCAGCATGGCTGTAAACAGTTGTAACATTAGCTGAGAGATAAGGAAATTATAGTTTTCATGAGTCGTATAAATCGCACGACGGTCTTTGGAATACCATTCATCACTTATCAAGCAACGAAGCAAAGATGAAGATCAAATCCAAGTCTTCGTATCACAAATCTGAGAACACCTACAGGGTGAGAGTCCAGAAACACACTGCAGCATGTTGCTAGGGGCGAAGCAGGGATAAAGTGGAGTTAAAGCTCTTTAAAAATCGCTTTTATCAGTGTGTTAACAGTTTCAGTGATGGAAAAAGGATTCACATCCTTTACTTAAGTGAAAGTACCAATATAGCAATGTAAAAATACTCCATAAGTAAAGTAAAAGTACATAAGTATTATCAGCTTGATGTAAAGTATTGCAGTAAAAGTATTGGTTTGGTTCCTCTGACTGATATATTATTATATATGACATCATTAGATTATTTATACTGAAGCATCAGTGTGTAAACAGCATGTTACTGTTGTAGCTGCTGGAGGTGGAGCTAGTTTATATACTACTTTATATACATTTAGCTAGTTTAGCCCAGCGGTTCCCAACCTAGGGGCCGGCCCCACAAAGGGTCACAAGAGATGATTAATGGGAGAGGAAGGAAGAAAAAACAAAGTTCTCTGTTTTCAGTTTTTGGACTTTTTCTCTAATGTTGTAATGGAGTGGAAGTATAAAGTAGCATCAAGTGGAAATATTCAATTAAAATACATCAACATTGTACTTAGGTATAGTACTTGAATATATGTACTTAGTTACTTTCCACCACTGAAAAGTTTAGACACCTTTTGTGACATTTTATGTGGATGTCATTGAAGCAAACGTTGTCAGTTTGAGCACATAAATATAAACCATGTGAACTTCTTTTCTCCAGAATTTTCACATCAACATTAAGCCAGTAGTGGTTATTCTTCAGTCCAAATGTTAGCTGTTTTCTTGCCTTTATATAGAAAATATTAATCATAAAGAGTATGCTTTCATGGGGCTTCAGGGCAATACTGATAGTATGAAATAAAACATAACATGTTGACTGCAATGTAGCTTATATGAACGGTTTTTGTTGAGGATGAATTAAGCATATAACTGCAAATTATGTAGAGGAATTAAGTGTAAATTTCTCTCAAGAAGGACAGTCTATTAAGTTATGGAAAGGTGACATTTAACCTGACATCACAGGCAGTGTATATTGTCATTATTACAATATTAGGTTATTATCTAATAATATTATTATTAGATCATTTGTCTCCACACTAGCAGATTGTAAACCTTTCTCACTTTTCTCTCTCTCAGTTTCTCACTTTTGCTGAGAGACTTGCCAATGTCAACATCGATGTCATCCACCGTATTGACAGGACTGGATCTTATGCAGAGGTACAAACAATCAGTAATCATGGCAACATAATTGTTCCTCACATTTATGCTGTAAAATCTGTGTTTTTATTGACTTGTAATGACCTGTCTTGTTTGCTCCCAATGCAGGAAGTAGAAACATACTTCTCTGAAGGACTGACAAAATGGAGAGACCTCAACTTGACAGAACATTTCAGTACGTATAAATGATAAAAAAGTGAATCTCCTAATTTACCTTTTCTACTAACAACCTGTAAACCTGTGGTGTATCTGTAGCTAATGTAAAATGAATGCTTTTTCTCTCCAGCTACGTTTTTGAAAGAGGTTTCCAACAAGAGCCAGTCTTTCAACATGCTAGTTTTCCATCAGAAGTCGATAGTGGAGACCCTGAAAACACACCTGGCAGTCAAGAACAGTCTGGCCTACCAGCCTCTGCTGGAGTAAGTTGCCCGTTTTGTTTTGTGTTTATCCGAGGACTAAGCTGTTTGTAGTACTGGTTGTAGTTTTTTTTTAAGTTGGACTCGGTGAACTAACTCCAGATGTATCTTCTCCTCTCCTTCTTTCTCCAGCCTGGTGGTGCAGCTGGCCAGAGACCTGCAGACCGACTTCTACCCTCACTTCCCTGACTTCTTCATTCTGATCACCTCGCTGCTGGACACAAAAGACACAGAGGTGCTGGAGTGGGCTTTCACCTGCCTCTCCTACCTGTACAAGTACCTCTGGAGGCTCATGGTGAAAGACATGACCAACATCTACAGGTGAAAAATAGCAGCAGTTGTTGGAAAGAGGATTTATGCACAGTTCTCTTTTTTATGACTGATCATCTTTTACAATTATGTCCAGGAGAAGAGTTCAACAGTTCACAGAACCTCTATTTTCCTTTGCAGCACTAAAGTGTTACTTGTGTTTTATGAGCGGTAGATGAAGAGTGCAAGTCATATGTTTTCTAAAATTAAAACTTCATTCCACCCCACAGTTTGTACAGCACGCTGTTGGAACACAAGAAGGAGCACATCCGCAAGTTTGCAGCAGAGAGCTTCTCTTTCTTGATGAGAAAGGTGGGTGACAACATCACACTTGATGTCATGCTTTTCTTCCTTGTGCTTTTTTTTTTAATGTTAAAAAAATGAATTCAGTGTTTTGTGTTTCAGTGTGTGCAGCTGTTTTCCATGATTAACTTGTGTCTCCTCGTGTCCCACAGGTTCCCGATCTTGACGCCCTGCTGACGCATGTGTTCTCAGACCTGCAGCAGCACCCCGACAAGGCAGAGGGAGCGGGTCAGCTGCTGTTCGAGATGTGCAAAGGAGTCCGAAACATGTTCCACTCCTGCGCTGCAACTGTGAGTTTCTTGTGAATACCTGCTGCATGTTGGACAGAGTTTTCATTTAAACATCTTTGAACACAAAGGGTTTCCAGTTGATCAGAGTTCAAATGAACTGTACTGACGTCTTGCTTGTATGGTATGATTTGATGTGACAGAGCTACGCTGTCCTCAGAAATTTAAAATTTCATCCAATTGAAGACTTAAACAGTATAAATACAGTTCATAAATTCAGATTTTTCAATTTTTTCTGTTTCTTTGCATCTGTCTCTACAGGCTTTCCCTGTAGCTTTGCGGAAGCTCGGTTCTACAACCAATCCAGGAGTCTCTCTGCCATGGGACACTGTCAGGGATGCTTTGGATCACATGGCCCAGGCTGCAGCCAATCATGTCGACAGAGAACATTTCCTGGTTTTGTGGGAGTCCCTACAGGTAAGACTGTTTTACTTTCAGTTGGAACATCAGGTGAAAACTTAAAGGAATACATATCTCAATGTTTTACTCAAAAACCCTCCATAGTAGATCATGATTCACCCAATCTGTGTCCCTGCGTTCCAGTCACTGTCTCTGTCAGTCCTTTGTCCATCTTCCAATCATTTATTTGTACATTCACTGCCCTGTGTCTGATGACAACATGTCTAAATCTACAGGTCAGTGCGGTGGAGGTCCTTGGTGTCATGGAGGCACAGGGAGAAGATGCAGAACAAGCCACAGAACAGCTGGAGAGGCTGCTGTTCATTTTCCACACCCTGGTGTCCCACAGGGACGGAGCCAAGATCACCAAGCCGGAGGCCGTCTGCCAGGTAAGAGGAGGACACTAATTTGTGAGATTTTGTCACACACAAAAAAACCTTATTGTTGCTTAAAGTCCAAATGGTGTGTGTCATGTAGCTGTACAAACCATTTTTGTGTCCTCGTCATAGACGGTGCTGCGTCTGATTCAGAGCTCAGCTTTGTCAGCTTCCTGTTCCCGGCTGCTTCTTCAGATTATCTCCTCTCTGCTGCTCGGGGAGAACATCAGCTTGCCCAATGCACTCATCCAAGAGACGGTCCAGAAGGTATGTGGGTGTGTGTGTGTTGAACAGACAAGAAGAATGAGATGTGTGAGGATGAGAAAGTCATTTGTTTAATGTGACAAAATGAAATGTGCATGCTCTCTGTGTGTGAATATGTGTGTGCCTTCTTCACATGAATGAATCATGTGAATATGCTCTCTGTCTTCTCCATCAGGTGTTTGGCAGCACAATGGGGGAAGATCTGATCCTAGAGTTTACCAAGGAGATGTTCACCATGAAACAGTTTGAACAGGTCAGTCGTCATCATATATATCTCAATATTTTCTCCCTGTGTTTGGGTCAATCTATGTCTCATTTCTCTCTACACGTCCATGACAGTAAGTTTTCTCTCCTCTCCTTCAGCTCTTTCTCCCCAGCCTGCTGCGCTTCACCGCCGGGTTGTTCGGCTGCGGCGATCCAGTGTCTCGCCACTGCGGCCTGGAGGTGCTCGTCAGTCTGATCCTCGCCAAAGCCCCACCCCCCACAGATGGCTCCATGGCCTTTGAAACCTACCCGCTTCTCTTCACTGGACAGACCACAGGGTTAGATTCTCACTTAATTTAGTCATAAATTAAATTCAAGGTCTCTAACTCATACAATTAAAGTGTAAGTTTCAACATGTTATTTTCTCTGAGGTAAACGCGTCTTTCTTCTCCTGCAGAGTGTTTAATAAGGAGGCGGGTCAGGCTTCACCAGAGCAGTCGGCTGTGCCAGAGCTGGTGCTGTCGCTGATCAAATTTCCTGAGGAGCAGAAGCAGCCTGTCACTGATCTGTCGCTGCCTTGGGCCGCACTGGTGCTGCTGCCACACCTCAGGTAACACGTACATACATATTTCAACACACACGCACCTGGTCACAGAGCTTCTTTTCTGAGATACGGAACCAGTCAAAAGCTTGGACACACTTTCCCAAAGTTTAATACTTGAGTGTATTTACTGTTTTTTCAGGCCTCTTGTTCCAGCAAGTGTTGTTCCCGCTGTCACCACTTTCTTAAACCGCCTTTTGTGTGAAATTGAGTCGGAGAAATTGGGGAAAGGTTTGTTTTTATTTTCTGAATCGTTCATAGTTTGTAAAAAAATGTCAAAAACATGAATTTCTACATAGTAAAGTAAAAGTAATTTCTCCTCTCTCTCATGTCACTCCTCCTCTGCCATCCAGCTGGTCTGTTTGTAGCCACACAGGCCCTCAGCTGCCTCCTCACTCTGGACGGCTCTGCCCAGCTGCTCTCGCTGGTCACTGTGGACAAGGTCACCTCAGTCCTACGGTAAGTAGTACTACATGTTACTCAATAAACACTTCTCTCGCTTCCACTAATGGGTTTAACTCATGACAACTACACGCTTTAATGTTACAGAAAGTTTCCCACAGACCTGTCGGCCCTGCTACTAGGAGACCTCTACTACACCCGCCTGTCACTCAGCGGCGTTTCAGAGCACCTATCCCACAGTGCACTGCTGGAGGTCTACCAGATTCTGCACGCCAACCTCTCCTCCAACATCTCTAAGGTATGTCTCCAGTCACAGCAGCGGCGGTGCATTTCTACCTCTACCTATCTCATGATTATGAAAAGATTTTTTACCGCCAATTTCACAAATGAATTGTTTTCTCTCTTAGATCCGCCTGCTGACTCTAAGGATCCTCTCTCACTTCGAGGCAGAGCTCCCCGCACAAGCTGAGGTATGACTTGTCAGTCTAGTTTCTTATTAAACTCTATCAATTATAGAAACAATATGCTCATGTAATTACTCGTGTGGGTATCTGTGCCTCTTGTCCAGGGTGAGGAGAATGTGGAGGTGCAGCCGGTGTTTGTGGTGTGCCTGCAGGCAGAGCTGGTGCCGGCTTCAGTGCAGGACTACAGAGAAAAGCTGCTGCACCTCCGGAAGCTGCGACACGACCTGGTGCAGCGCAGCCTGCCGCAGGGGCCGCACGGCACCTTCCAGCAGGTAGAGAGGAGAACAGCACTTTTTTTTCATCATCATGATATTAACATTAACATAATTACAGTAGTAGATGCTACAGATCAACACTGGTTCCCTTCCTCTTTATTTTCAGGTGCCTCTGCGTTACCTCATCGCAATGCTGTTCGTCAATTTCAGGCCACTGTGGGACGCAGTCATTGAACTTCTTGTGTGAGTATAAAATTCATACAGTTTTAAATGATGATGTTTTGATTAACTGAGTCATTTATGTTTAGGGACTGAGGCCGTTTTCACATTTTGTTGGCATAACCAGCCAGTGACTACAAGCTGTTGCTGTACCTTTCAACACATTGAAGTTAAATGAGTGATTCTGAAATTGCTTACAAGACTTTTTAGTCAAAATGCAGAACTTTGCTTGTGTTACCTGAATAAACGTTACAAATATTCAACATATTTGAGGTGTTCTCAAGGTGTGTCTTCCTTGTTTTGCAGGACTCACGCCAGAGGGATGGACAACAAGGACTTCTGGAGGGTCTACCATGAACATCTGGAGATGGTGGCAGGACTAGCTGGTAAGGCTGCAGGATTCAACATATTGTTCTGAGTTACATTTAAATTCCCTTCCAAGTTCACTGCCAAGTTTTAGTACAAATACATCGAACAGCGAACGTAGTAAATAGGAGACAAACAGATCTTCCCCCTCTGCATTTCATAGAAAAAGAACTGCAGGAGAATGATGAAGAGGATGACGATAATGAAGCGGAAGAGTTGGATCTTCAGGGCGAGCCGGGCTGTGATGTCATTGAGAGCGGGGAAATGGGGGTGCTGTTTTTACAGCAGCTGAAGTCGACCTCTAACCCCAACGAGAGGACCGACTTCCCCAACTTCCGCAGCCTGCTGTGGCGCACCATGGCTCAAGTTCCCGACAGAGTTGAACCACGTAGCCGAGAACTGAGCCCTCTGCTGCTCAGGTTTATCAGGTTAGTGTCTAAAACGAGCAGGTGTTGATTTTCAAAGAAATCTGGCTCGGCACATAATTCAAACATTTTGTCAGGTCTTGTTTTTATACTAGTGAAGTGTTAATGTTTGACGGACCCCTGTGCTACTTGTCCTCCATTTTTGTCGGCAGGAATGAGTTTTACCCTGCTGACCTGCAGGTGGCGCCTACTCAGGACCTGAGGAAAAGAAACGATGCTGCCCTTGAGGAGTCTGGAATGGCTGTAGAGGAAGAAGAGGAGAAAGAGGAAGAGGAGGCTGAGGAGGGAGGCAGACAGCAGAGGAAAGCGCCCCCAAGGAGAGCCGCTGCCAAGTAAGACTTGAAACACACTGACACAGTCGTCTTAAATGCCAGTCCATTTGTTAGGCTATAAAAACGTTAAAGGTGCAACATGTAGCTTTTTAAAAATCAACATTTCACTGTAAATTAAAGTCTGATATAATGTAAATGTGCAGTGAGACCAAGGTTAATTCAAGTGACCATTGACAAGTTTTAAAGAAGCTCTAACCAATATTTTTACATTAACAATGGATAAAATGAATATTTGTAATGTGAGAATGATCATCCGACTACTGTTCCCTTCATCTCTACGGAGCTTTATAGTATCTTTCAGCTAATTGCGTTTATTCAGCTCTAAATATATCGCAGTCCATTACAACACCATCACTGAAAACAGCCTCCAAAACCCTCCTTATACTAGTGGTTGCACAGTAAACTGGTAACCAATTTTCTAATATTGTGAAGACTTTGTTGTTATTTTTAATGCCCCTGTAGGATTTTTCTAACCCAAGCGTACTGAATGAGTGATGAATATACTAAACCAATTTCTTACCACATTTGTCTCATTTTTATTATAATAGTTTGAAAGATGATATTGATGATTAAGTTTTTATGTGATTTGTCTTTTCTCCAACAGACAGCTCATCGCTCATCTGAAGGTGTTCGCCAAATTCACCAACCCTCGCTCTCTCTACCTGGAAAGCAGCCTCAGTGAGCTCTACAACCAGGTAATCCTGAAACTTCACATTTTGTGTTTAGAGCAGTGGATATTGGAACATTTTGGACACTTTTCAGAAATAAAAAATGAATGGAGATTTTGGACTCTTTCTGTTCGAATGTTTGTAAGATTGAGACTTTTCTCTGGTGTCAATGCAGCATTTCTACTCTTATTTCTCTCTCACTCTGTCTGTCTCTGTTTTTCAGCTGCTCTGCCATCAGGATCATCAGATTCAACGAGTAGCACTAGAATGTGTCCTCACATACAAAGACTCCAACATTGTACCATACAAGTAAGAACCTACCTTAACCTCCTTTTAGAGATGGAGAGGAAGAAAAAATATACAGTAATATTTCAGTCTCTTTCCATTCTCTCTCTGTTCCTCAATGGAGTCATTGTGAGTGTCTTTGATAGGAATCAGAGCTCTCGTCCTCATCCCTCTATGGTTACAGAAGCCTTTATAACTCTCAGGAATGTTAACTTCCATCTCAGCGCTTGTTTCTGCCTGACATTATGCCCTCTACTGTCTGTTATTAAGCTATCCGTTTACCGCACCTCCAGCCAGCCTGCAGACAGATGTGCAGTTCCGGGAGTTTTGCATTACGGATGATTGTGTGTGTGTGTGTGCGCCTCTTTGTTCAGGATCAGGCTGTCACACTGACCTGGATACAGGACAGTGATAGTCAGAAGGATGGCAGTCATTTCTGCCATTTGTATGCTGCTCATCAACCATATCATAGTATGCACAACGTAGTCTTTAGCTGACATTGCAAGTGGTTATTAAATACATGTAGCATCATTAATAGGCCACATTATGGACAATTGGGAGCTTCTTTAACCCAAGTTCAAGTATCTGCCTCAATGATTTTAGTTTTTTAAAAGTTTTAAAGTTTTTTAAAAAGATTGAACTACTACAAGCCACAGGGGTGCTGCTCTGTGCCCCAGTGTGTTGACCTCTGTGTGTGTGTGTGTGTGTGTGTGTGTGTGTGTGTGTGTGTGTGTGTGTGTGTGTGTTCAGGGAGAATCTGGAGAGGCTACTGGATGACAAACACTTCAAAGAAGAAATTGTCCATTTCAACATCTCCGAGGAGACGGGAGTTATTGATGCTTCCCACAGAGCCAGACTCATCCCATTGCTCATGAGGTATTGTACGTGTGTGTGTGTGTGTGTGTGTACGTGTGTGTGTGTTTCTGAGTACCTTTTTCTAGTAGTCTTTTCTACCTTAAAGGAATAGTTTGACATTTTGGGAAATGTTTTTTGCTGAGTGAGAAAGTCTCTCATTCACACTCAGCTACAGCCAGGAGAGTTTATGGTCTCAATCGCTAGTTTCAAGTCTTCAATACAACATGATGTTCATTTTGCAAATTATGGTCCTATTTAAATTCGATTTCACGATAAATCAGGGTATGCTTAAGGGCGTGGCTAAGTTGTGATTGACAAGTTGCTACCACAGCGACAACATTGGTTAGGTAACGTAACCATGGCGTAACACCAGATTCACAGAGTATAGGCGTATCCTTAACTGTCGCTATTTCAGTGTTTTCAGTTCATGAAACTTAATTGTACATCGTGGTCACCTTAAAGTGTGGTTCAGCGTTTGGTTCTACTAAAAGACCATCTAAGGAGTCGGATGCTCAGTTTTTCTGGTAAATACATTTTGTTTTAATGATTTTAAGCCCGTTTTAGTAGCAAAAATTAGCATTAGCGTTAGCATTATCACAGCTAACCATAGAGTAGAAATGCACAGTGCAAACCAAGCTAGCAGCTAGCATTAGGTCCAAAGATAGTCACTTTTCATCACCTCAGGCTCCAAAAATCCAAGATGGCGACAGTGAAAATGCCAAACTCAAGGCTTCTAAAGGCGAGTCCATAAACCAATGTGTGAAGTCACGGTGGCTACGTCCATTATTTTTTACACAGGTTATGTTCTAAAGGTAAAAAAGTCCAGCCTTTTATGCTAAGCTTAGCTAATGACTAGTGACTGTAGCTTCATATTCAACAGACACAAGAGTGCTGTCAATCTTATCTATCTTTGCTAGAAAGTGAATAAGTGTATTTCCTAAAATGTGAAACTATTCCTTTAATTTGCCAAGACCTCTTTGATCATTATGGGATTATTTTTTTATTGAACTATATAACAAGTTCAAACATTAATTTACATACTGGCTAATAAATATACAAAGACAGACCATTGTTTAACTTCTTTTCATCTAATGTTACTGGAAAACAGTAGCAGTGTGTTCCCAGCCTATCTGTCTCCCACTTTTACAATATTGACTTTTTAAAATCAATATTGGTTCTTTGTTTTATTCATTTAGTGGTTTGCATCAATCAGCCTTTACCTCTGCTTGATGCCAATGTTTTCTACTCCCGTTTAGAAAGCTTCAGAAATGCTCTGTGGTAACAGTTGTCACGTTCACACATTAATGATTGATTTTAGGAAAGTTGAAATAATGAAAGGATGGCTGTAATTATCATTTTTACCACATTGTTTTTAATCACTTTGACCCCAGGTTCCTATTTATAATTTCTGATAGTAACGGAGCACTGCTTTACCAGAGGTTTGTTAAACATTGATATTCTCTCAGTGACATGTCTCCTTTTTTGCCATTTTTGACACAGGATCTTGTTTGGCCGTCTGCGCACTAAAGCCGGCAGTAAGTTTCAGGGGAAGGCCAGCGCCGCCACCAGGTCCTCCATCATTCTGCGCTTCCTGGCAGGTTGCCAGGCCGAGGAGTTGGGAATGTTCATCGACCTGCTGTTGGAGCCCGTCTGCCATCACAGCCAAGGTAGGACACGAGCATGGTGGAAATGAAAGATATCCTCCAACAAAGTTTGCAGAACTTATATAAGATGTTACAGATGTTTTAAAAAACATTGTATTCTGTTCTGTATATTAATTTTTTTGTTGAGAGAAGAACATTTTCAAAGACAATTTAAATAACAATACTTTGTTCTTTTCACTATTAGTAAAAAATATTCAATTTAAAAAATGATTTGAGCTTATTTAATTTTGTAAATCTGTATTTTCTTTACTTTTAGCTTTTTATTGTGAAAAAAGTACATTTATACATTTAAGGTTCCCTCTTACTGTCGTATCTATGCTAATATAGCAGAAATCAACAAATCTCTCTTAAAGTAGTAGTCCCCCTGAAATTCAAATATAAAAAAGCAGCATTTTAACAGTGGACGTGTCCTCACTCAACCCCTTCCTCCGTCTGTGTCATCAGGTTCCTGTCTGGCTGCGGTGGAGAGAGCTGTAGCCGAGACGAGCGCGGGTGCCGTCCTGCCGCTCGGCCGTCAGCACAGCCTGCTGAATGTCATCCACGTGGTGATCCAGAAACTGGGCCACCTCATCCACATCTACCTGCCCAAGGTGCTGCAGATCCTGCTGTGTGTCACCGCCTCTGTGTCCACAATCTTGGACAGCAGGGACCAGGTAATCAGGATTACAAAATGTTAAAGGTCTATTTCATTATTCCTTTCTCTCACTGTATATATTTACATAACTTTGTATAACCCTTAAAATATTTAACTGACCGAGTGAAAAATATGCTGTTGTTGTTTCGCTGCAATTTTTTTTCATGGAGATTTGGGTTCTTCTCCTTTTCATCTGCAGTTGCGGGCAGGTTGCATCAGTCCTCTGAAGAACTTGAGGCGACTCGGCATCCTGAGGATCCAGGACTTCTTTGACGGCTTTGACTCCTACAGCTTCACCCCAGATGAGCTGGACGCTGTCTTCCAAGCTGTGGTCTGGCCTCAGGTACGTGATGCAAACTTGTCTTTGTTGTGGATTTTTATTATGTTTGTTTACTTTTCCAATTCAGTTCTTTTTTACCTATGAGTTTAAATTCTTTTGCACAGGTTTGTCGTCTCCCTACAGAAAGCCCCTACTCGCCCACCCCTCTGCTGAAACTCATCCATGTGTGGTGCAAAGATCCCAGGTCAGAGTCCGACTCTTCTCTGCTTGTCTTATTCCCATCACATCACTCGTCTCTTCATCCAGACAAAGTCAAAGGAAGTTCAAATATATATTCTGCTCTGTCTGTCTCAGGTATTTCCCCCTCCTGGCCAAGCAGAGGCCAGACCACCCGCAGTGTGGTGTCCTCCTAAACGTCTTTGCCCTCCTCTCCGCCAAGAAGGCTTCCCCAGTGACCATCGCCATGGTAATGGACATAGCCGAGGCCCTCGCAACCACAGAAGACTTTGTTGCTTCAGAGAGTGAGACAGAGCTGAGCGTCAACGGCTGTGTGTTTCCGCAGCCTGAAGAGGGCGCTCTCATCACTGCAGGTTAGCAGATTTTGCTTTATAATAAAAAGATTAAATATGGAAATTTATTTTTTTTCCTTATACTGTTAACCTCTTCTAAATCGAATTTTAGGCTAATAACAGCTGGTCAAAGTTAAATGTGCTTATTGTTGTATCTCCTCCAGACTCAATAACTCAAGGCTCCAGACTGCTGCTACCTCACATCTCCACCCTCCTGCAGTACCTCAGCAGCGTCGTACGCAACACCGACAGGCTCAAGAAGAAGAAGTTCAGAGCGCAGGTGGCCAAGGAGCTCAACATCCTCTCCAAGTGAGCTCACATATTTTTGATCATCTGTTTATTTTGTTTGAAAGATATCTTCTCTCTCTTGAAAATGACCTGTGTGCAGTTTACTTTGTCTCATCAAACTCATTTTTGGATGTGTCACTTTGTGTCTGTCAGGATTAGCCGATTTGTTGGCGATAAGGAGCAGAGTTCAGTGCTCATCAGCCTGTTGCTGCCCTACCTCCAGAAAGGCAACAACCCTCAAGTAAGACTGTTTTTCTTTTTTGTTCTTTTAAAAACTGTTATATTCCAGAGAGCTCAAATGAGAAAATCTACCAGTGGCTAGTAAATCATGTAACAACAAAGTGGCACTTTGGTTATTTCCACATTACATCCCCCTCAAATTGGAGTTGGTCAAATGTTTGCTGTGTGTTTATTTCAGGAGACAGAAATCGACATCCTGGCCACCGTGCAGAACCTGCTGCGACAGTGTGTGCAGCCCTCTGCCTTCCTGCGGCCGCTCAGCAAACTCTTCTCCATCATTCACAACAAGCTGCCCAGACGGGCCCTCATCAACGTCTTCCAGGTGCAGCAGAAAAACTTAAGGAAATGTTATGTTTGCAGGCACACTGTATTTTAAAATTTCAAGAAGTAACACAGTAGATGCACTCAGAAGTTTTTTTTTTTAATGCTTTTTACATTTATGCACTGAACTGTTGGAGTCTCACCTTAATCTTTCATCATCAGCTGATATTTGAACACAGCCTCATCTGTTTGTGCTGCTCTGCTTTCAGACTCTGTCAGATCTGGATCCTTCACTAACATACATTACTGATGTAGCTACAAAGGTAAGATCAATTCAATGTATTTGCATCAGATATTTACCAGGAACTAGAAGTCTCAACATTAATCTCTGGTGTCAGACTCACATACCCTGATATAACAAACTCACTGTTCTCTGTTTGCTCTCTCCAGCTTAACGCGTTAGACAGTCGACACTTGGATGAAATCCACTTTGACGTGAGACTGACAGCTTTCCAAGATGCCACCAGGTACATCAAAGACATGCAGACTCTGGACCTGGACTACATCAACAACATCATACACAACTGCTTCCACACCTATGAGGTGAGAAGATATGATTAGTAGGAGTGATTTGGATTCAGTGTGAAATGTTTTAGTTTTTTTCCAAATTGTTGTCGTCCTTCTTGAAATTGATGGCTGTTTAACAAACCTTTTGTTACCCTTCCTCTTTCCTTTGATGCAGATTGGTGACATGTCGCTGGGAGACAACGCCACCTTGTGTCTGTCTGCAGTAATCACCCAGCTGGTAGCGGTCGGGGCTGGAGAACAACTCTACAAGGACATTGTGCAACACACCATCCTGGACGCTGTACACAAGGGGCTGCGCAGCAAGACGGAGGTAGAAACTCACACACACACCTCCATGATTTCTTAACATACTACAGTATATATCGAGAGATGCTATAAATATGAAACAACTGAACTTAATCAGTATGCAGCAGGTTTAAAAATGTCTCTACTCTTTACTCTACCAGAGTGTGCAACATGAATACACCACTGTACTGGCCTGCCTGGTGAAGACGTTTCCCTCCCGGAAAGAGTTCAGAGACCTGGTGCAGCTCACTGACTACAATGACCCAGAGTCTGACTTTTTTGAGCACATGAAGCACATTCAGGTAAAACCGAAACTACAGAAACAGATATTAAATTGTTGCATCTCGCTCTTTTCAGCTCACTTTCCTTTTTGCTTTTCCTTTCTCATCTCACACCTCTCTCCTTTTCTGTTTACCTCCTATGTATATAATACTTCTGTTTTTCCTCTTTGTGTAGATCCACCGTCGGGGTCGTGCCCTGAGGAAGTTGGCCAAGCAGCTGACCGAGGGAACGGTGGTAATGACGCCCCGTTCCCTTCAGAATTACATCATGCCGTACGCCATGACCGTCCTGCTCGACGAAAAGATGCTCAAGGTGACTCATACGCACAAACTAGCACACAGCTCAATGGTTTCATTTCAAAATGTAGGATAACGCATTCAAAACTTTATGGGAGAACTTTTTAAGGCTTTGTACTAAACTAAAAAATGTCTCCTTTCCTGACATGCTGCAGCACGAGAACATGACATCAGCATCGGTGGAGGTGGTGGGCGCAGTGTGTCGCAGGCTGACCTGGTCCAAGTACCTGTACTACCTGAAACACTTTGTTCACATCCTGCAGACAGGGCAGACTGAGCAGAAACTGGCTGTCAGGTGAGGTTTGCATGCATGCTTTCAAATGAGCCCTATTCTGCAGGTTTTTAACCATTACATTGCTTTCCGATGCCATTTTTATTTAAATCATGATACTTTAATGTGATTTGTAAACCTTCTTTCTCCCTTTCCTCCTCCCTCCCTAACTCCAGTTTGCTGGTCACAGTCCTGGATGCTTTCCACTTCGACCACCAGACCCTCAGCAGAGAAATGGAGGCTGCTAAGGCCAGAGAGGGTGAGTAACTAATCTGAAAGAGAGTTAAAATGTCCAATTCTGATGCATTTTTTTGAGTAATATAAATTAGTTGAAGCTTTGATTGTGTCTCAAGAAGCTTACTCTGATAAATGAGATGAGTCAATACCTGAGCTCTAGCTTAAAAAGGATAAATTTGATAAAATAAAACATCCTAAATCAAACTGCACATCTTCGACCAGCTGGGAGTGTCGCGATGGATGCGGGCGATGAGGAGGAAGCTGCAGGTGACGAGGAGGAAGCTGCAGCCGAAGAATCAGACGCAAGCGATGATGAGGAACCCATGGAGGTAGACAGTAAGACTTCTACCTCTGATGTTCCCATGGAAACCGATACCACAGATAGGGAAAAGGATGGCGTCTCTAAGGAGGAGGCCACCGCTAAAGCCGAGAGACCGCCGGCTCCCAAACCCGTCGTAGCGGCCAGCGGGCTGCCGCAGAGCAAAGAGGAGCTGGAGTCTCTGATGAGTGCCATCCACCAGACTGTGAATGACAGCGTGCTGCCCCGCCTGCAGAGGTGTCTCACTGCAAAGGTACAGCCATGATTCGGTGTCCTAATGTGTTCTGAAAAAGTCTGCAAACAGCACTATAATAGTAAAAGCGTGTGTGTTTGCTTGTACGCCCTCTAGGTGAAGCGTGAAGAGGAGCACAAGGCAGTGAAGTCAAAGGATGTGAAGGATGAGGAGGTGGCGAGAATACCGATAGCCTTTGCCATGGTCAAACTGATGCAGACTTTGCCTCCTCACATCATGGAGACCAACCTGCCTGGGTATGCAGCTGTGTGTACATGCGTGTGTATGAGCGTGTGGATGTCTGGCTGGTTAATGTGTTTTATGAAGGGAAAAAAAGCTCAAAAGTGTGTGTGTGTGTTATCCAGGATCCTGATCAAAGTGTGTGTGGTGCTGAGGAACCGTTTCCAGGAGATCCGTGACGTGGCGCGAGGAACACTGGTGAAGATCATTGAGACGCTGGGCTGCAAGTATCTGCAATACCTGCTCAAAGAGATGCAGAGCGTCCTGGTCAAGGGCTACCAGGTAGGAAGATACACACACACACACACACACACACACACACACACACACACACACACACACACACACACACACACACACACACACACATACACATATACATGCATGCAGGCACACAGAAAGATACAGAGAAGAGCTAATATGCACTTGTTTCTACAGGCTCACACGCACATAATGGAGTTAAGCCTTGACAGTAGTTCAACATGATCATTTATTGTCATTATTGATTTCATGATATAATGGCAATGGTGCATTGACTTTGATTGTCTTAATATCTATCTGCCTTCTGTTTCTGCCCTGCAGGTCCATGTCCTGACATTTACAGTGTACCAGTTGCTCTCAGTCCTCAGTCCAAACCTGAAGAGTGGTGACCTTGACCCATGCATGAACATGCTCATCGATGTAAGCACAAGTCTTTTTCACACCTCATACCTATGTAGGCTTGTGTCTCAAATATTGAGGAGGGATCAGCTATTATCAAATGTGAAGCCTCAGTTAAAACATGATCCAGGTCATCTTTTCTAGCGTTTATTTTAGATTTTAACGCTTTTTGAAATACAGTTAAGACATTTGTCTTTCCTCTGCCTCGGTCAGATCTTCAACAACGAGCTGTTCGGGGCCGTGGCTGCAGAGAAGGAGGTGAAGGGGATCGTCTCCAAGCTGATGGAGGCGCGACACAGCAAGAGCATGGACTCCTACGAGCTGCTGGCCCAATTCTGCAGCAAGGAGAGCATCACCAAGCTCATACTGCCAATGAAGGAGGTGAGAGAGGGGGTAATGATTTGGAAAGTAAAACATTTGTTGTGAACACTAGATGATGACACAAGATCTCACTTAAAATATACTAAAGGTTGGCTTTCTCTGACTTTTTTTTAATTGTGGAAAACTGGTAGGGTTTTCAAAATGCATGTTATTTTGTTGAATCTAGTTTTCATAGTTAGCGTTTAAAGTCTTTAGAAATTTTCTTTTACTATTAAAAGCATTTAAAAAAGAATATTTCAGTCATGGAGGTAGAGTGTTATAATTCAACTTTAGCTAATTGTTGGTGTAAACATAAGAAAGATAAACTGGCATTTCTCCTCACTCTCTCTTCCTCAATCAGATCCTGGAGACATCGTCCAGTCTGAAGGTGTGTAACCGGGTGGGTGCTGTGCTGCGCCGACTGGTCCTGGGTCTGCTTGTCAACACCGGCATGACCTCCCAGGACATCCTGCTGCTGAGCCACGGCCTGGTCAGCCAGAGCCTGCCGCTGCTCACCAAGAGAGACCGGTACACAACTTACATCTAAAACACCGTCAAATACTTACAGGCTTATTTCCATCATCTATCATTCACGATACTGTCATTATCATTTAAGATACTGTGTGTGTGTGTTTGTAGAGAGAAAGGAGCAGATAAGTGTCCCTTAGACCCTCGACTGCCCCCTCCCAGCTGCCTGCTCCTGCCCCCGACCCCAAAGAGAGGCGGTAAGAAAGCTCCGGTCAGCAGCCGAACCAACATGCACATCCTAGTGGACGCAGGCCTTAAGGTACACATCCACGAACACTCAAGCTTCAATAATGCCACATAGTATTTTTATTAGCATCAATTTGTAGCAATTAAGAAAATGCTCAGAACCATCTCTACTATTATTTACTATTTTACATTATTTTCTGTCTATTCCTCAGCTGCTCCACCTGAGTCTGAAGAAAGCCAAAGTGACATCATCTGAGGCGTCTTCACTCGAGATGCTGGACCCCTTCGTATTGCTGCTGCTCGATTGTCTCGACTCCATGCATGTCAAGGTTGTAGCATCTTACAGTTTATTTTCCCCAGACTTTGTAATTGTGCCTGTTATCACCGCAACATGAGCTGTGTTCCATCAAAACCCATGTTTTTGTCGCACTTTAACTGCTGCACAACACAATTTAGGTAGATCCACAAATGCAGACTATAACCTGCACTGCCTCCACTCTCCTCCATCTGTCGCCCTCTCTTTCTCTCTCTCTCTCTCTCTCTCTCTCTCTCTCTCTCTCTCTCTCTCCACTCTCCCAGGTGACCACAGAGGCTCTGGTGGCGTTTACTTGGCTGTTAAAGTTTCCTCTGCCAGCAGTGGAGCAGAACGCCGGCCAGCTGACCAAGCAACTTTTTGTCCTGCTGAAGGATTACTCCAAGGCCGGAGCCGCCCGCGGGGAGAACTACCAACTGGTCCAGAACTGCTTCAAGGTAGTAGCACCACAAAGAATAAGCACACACACCTGAAGATAAACAGGTCAGCTTATTGTTAGAACTATTTTCCCTTTAGTTTTGGCAATAAAACAAACAGAAATGTTGAGGACTGAATTTTTTTTTTAATGTTCCTGAAAGATTAAGGCAGCTTTCTAGAATATTATGAAATTCTGAAAGGGAAAGATGACAAGTAGGATTAATTATTTGTTGTGGAACTGCTTCAACTAAATTATGAAGAGTCATTAAAAAAACCTAAATATTATATTGACATGGACTGTTTTTTCTATTGTTCAATTTCTCTCTCAGGCCATCACCATACTGGTGAAGAATGTCAAAAGCAATAAGATTTCAGAGACACAACTGCAGGTGCTGCTGGGATACGCTGAGGAGGACATCTATGACCAGTCTCGCCAGGCTACTGCCTTTGGCCTGCTAAAGGTAACTACTGCAGCTGTAGTGGGGGTCTGTCTTCTCTGACTGTTAAGTCTCTTTTATATTGCTAATAGTGGTGACAGCCTACAGTCTCTGCATCGTGTTTCGATGATGGTGGTGGACTAACGGCTGACAGTTAGTAGTTGACTCCAATGAAGAGACACAGACAGATCCGATGTTGATTCAATGATGAGTTGTTATTGTTTACAAGCACTTTGGGATCTGGGGGATACAAGCCCGGTCAAACTATTCAATATAAAATCATAATCAAATGAAACTTACAATACTAATGAAAGATTTCTGTAGCCAAGATCAATAACCATTAAATTACAAATTATAGGCCAATGGACCAGGCCAGGATCAAAGACTTATATTACAAATTACACAAAAGACACTATCGATACAGATGGATCAGTACACATAGATAATCACTCTGGATGTCAATATAGTTATAGTTAGTCTCTCTGTAGTCTCTCTCAGATCGGCTAAACATGAATATTTACAGGTTTTCATTGAATAGTCACACACTCACCTGGGGGATACAAACCCAGTCAGTGATGGGCTTTATAGCTACATCCTTACCTTGGATACTGTGTAGCCAAGTATTAAATATGAAATATAAAAAAACAGCATGAAAATAACACAAATATGTACACTTACAACTATCAAATAAAGGTAAAATTACCTACAAAATGATATTCTATATTATAAGATTTTGCTATTAGACATAGTAACCATTTAAAGCTCAAATGATGTATTTAATGTAACATGCAAGAAGCATATATTACACAGCCAAGGTCAAAATGAGTGTTTTGTGGTTTTCAATTTTGCATACAGGACTAGTCTGAAGTTTAAAGATAGTAAAATATCATCACTTTCATAATAAATTCTTTGTGTTCTTTGCGTTTGTGTGTCTTTGCAGGCAATTCTGTCCAGGAAGCTCATTGTGCCGGAGATGGAGGAGGTGATGAAAAAAGTGTCCAAGCTGTCTGTCAACGGGAGCAACGCTATGATCAGAATCCACTGTCGACAGGTGCTCACACAGGCAATGTGTAACGTCTTATAAAGAGACAATCATCTCCAGTTCAGCCAGTAAATAGAAGGGGTTTTGTGTTTTCAGATCTATCTAAAGTACCTGCTGGACTACCCGCTGGGGAAGAAGCTGAGAGAGCACCTGGACTTCATTATGGCCCAGCTGACCTATGAGCACGACACAGGCAGGGAGTCTGTGCTGGAGATGCTGGCTTACATCTTCCAGACTTTCCCTAAGGTGTGAACATTTTCTCTCAAGTCTGCATGTATACTGTGTGTGTGTGTGTGTGTGCGTGTGTGTGTGTGTGTGTACAAAAATATTTTGGACTCTGCATTTCGTAATCAAAACAAAAGCTTAGATTGCGTTTTTATTTTTCTGCTCAGAACCTGCTGCTGCAGCACAACGGCCTGTTCTTCGCCCCGCTGGCCTTGGTTGTGATCAACGACGACTCGGCACGCTGTAAGAAAATGGCCGCCATGGCCATCAAGACCCTGCTGACCCAGCTGGATCTGAACCACCAGAACACCTTGTTCTCCCTCGTCAACACCTGGCTGAATTCAGAAAAAGTACACATACACTCACACACACACTTAAATTATACATATACAACTTCAAAACCTTTAAATTAAAGTGAATACCAGTTATTTTATCATTTGAACATGAAATAATTCATTGTTTTTATTATCAATGCAGCATTCGCAGCTCTACTGACTTTTATATATTTCAGTGTCTTAAATAATGTAGAATGTGATTTATAATTTTCCCATCTGCCCCTTCTCTCAGGCCAGCCTGCGGCGTCTCGGGGCTCAGGTCTGTGGTCTGTTCGTGGAGGTGGAGGAGGAGAAGTTTGCCCGTCGGATGGACGACCTGCTGCCTCTGCTGGAGACAGAGATCAACCCTGACAACTACGAAGATGTGAGTCAACACTTGAATATCTTCTATTTTTGATGTCGTTATGTGGAATAAATTAGAATGATTATGTTTTTTGAAACATGAAGAAAAAGGAGCTTCTTTGTAACATGAAAACTCTCTCAGATCGAGGAGGAGCAGGATGAGAAAGGAGCAGACCGGCTGTTGTTCAGTTATCTGACACTCATTACCAAACTGAGCAAACACTGCGGCCTGCTGGAGCTCAGCAAGCCTCACGACACACTCTGCAGTATCTGGGGTAAAAGACTTACACACACCACCTCTCTATCACTTACATCCACCTACATTCCACACACACTCACTCTCTTTTTTTTTCAATCTATGTGTACACCTTTAGGTCACATTGAAGCCCACCTGCGGTACCCTCACTGCTGGGTGTGGCTGACAGCCTCGCAGCTCTTTGGCCAGCTATTTGCTGCCCAGCAGGCGGAGCAGCTGGTAGCTGTTTGGAGGGGAGAGGCAGGCGATGATTCACCTCAGCAGGCAGCCACGGCCTTCATCGTCAAAGGCCTGGATAAGAAGGTGATAGGACTGCCTGTTTTGCTACTATGAATGGTGCAGTGACCTAATTTTTGCATCTTGTTGTTTCAATAAGTTTTCTCTTTATCCTTTCTGTCCTCTAGATGAGAGAGTTGGCGTTATCTTTCTGCCATCAGCTACAGTCCAAGTTCCTGGACACGGCGTCAGGAGAACAGGTGCACAAATTCACTGCATCTCAAACACATTTCAGCAAATCCCGCCGATTACATTTGATTGACAGATATTCATGCTCCGCCCCCACAGGTGATCAAGAACCTGCTCTTCGTCGGCAAGGTAATCTACCTCATATCCCCCGAGTCTGATGTCACTCCTCCTGAAGAAGAAGCAAAAGAGGAGGAAGAGCAGCAGAGGGAGAATGGAGATGAAGAAGAAGAGGAAGAGGAAAAAGAGGAGAAAGAAAAGGAAGAGGAGGAAGAAGAGGAAGATGACAAGGACGACCGGCCTCCTTCCCTGCTGTGGCTGATGAAGAAGCTGGCGCTGATGGCGAAAAGAGAGGCAGCGTACACTCCCAAAGTTCCCCTGAAGGTACACACTGTCTTTACCGTACCGTACACACACACACGTCCAGTTCTCTGGTTGACTAGCGGCAGCTTGGTATCCTATTACTCAGACACTTCCTCCAGTCACTATAAAGAAAGGAGATTAGCTTTCACTGTCTTAACAATACAACATTAACCGACTTTTGGACTTCCATCTGAGTAGATCTACTCTATCAGTAGCCTGCTATGGTTGTGTATGCAGGCCAAATGAATATGACTTTA